>NW_025791454.1:0-317224 GCF_907164935.1 Osmia bicornis bicornis | reverse complement strand
AGAGGGACATTTGCCGCTGTCGAAGTAGCCTCGCAGATGACCCGGACCGATGCCGGTGGGATCTACGGATCCTGGCAGGGACTTCCTTGCCGGTAAGGCCTGGGTCGGAGAGGCGAAAAGGTGGCTGCAGCGTCGTTGAGTTCTCCAGGGGCCAGGCTGCGTGGCGGTCGGGTGCGGGTAGCGAACCCGGAGTGCCCAAGCAATTACACCGTAATCCAGTGGTCACGCTTCGCTGGAACGGGGGGCTTGCCTTCATTGGCCGGCCCGCGAGGATGAGAACCGCTATAAAAAATCTCTAGCCCCAAGCTGCGGTACGCGGCGATGACCACGGCGGGAGTTGTCCCCTTCAAGTTCCAGGCGGAAGGTGACGCCAAAGACTTCTGGCGTCTGCGTGCCCTTCGTCTGGACGGGATCCCGTTAGAAGAGATGACCGAAGCTGTTGCTGGGATTAGGCGCCAGTCCCGGCAGAGAACACTGGGTCGGTGGCGACGCGAGCTCGTCGAGAGCGGCGCCACCGCCCAGCGCGTGGCCGGGGCGGTCCTTCCAGTGCTCAAGAAATGGAGGGACCGCGGCCACGGAAGGCTCACGTTTAGGACCACACAGGTGCTCACCGGACACGGTTGTTTCGGTGAGTTCCTGCACTGGATCCGGGGGGCGGGGACGGCAGCATGACATCACTGCGGGGCTGGGCGGGACACCGCGCAACATACCCTGGAGCACTGCCCAGCGTTCGCGCGGGCCCGTCACGCCCTGCGGTGCGAAGTTGGTGGTGATCTCTCGCCGGCGGCACTTGTCAAAGAAATGCTCGCCAGCGAGAATCAGTGGAGGGCGGTGACCGATTACTGCGAGATGGTCATCGGCCTGAAGGAGGAAGCGGAGCGCGGTCGGGCCAGCACCGACCCCATCCGCAGAAGAACGAGGGGGCGTCGTCGAGGGAGACCCCCTGGCGGCGTCACCAGAGGGAGATGTGGCGGCGGGCCGTGAAGATGTTACACACCAGGCCCACCGCCCCCAAAGGGGAGAAGAGGATGGGGGGAGCACCCTCTCCCACTGAAGAGGAGTTCTGTGGGGGGACACCAGTCACCCCCCGGAAGAGGAGCACCGGGGAGGGGCGAACGCCCTTCCCCCAACACCGATCGCACGGCCCCGCGAAACTTATGCGGGGCCGCAGGGGGCCGGTGCCGGGGCCGGGGCCTCGGTCCCCATTGCACGCGGCCCGAGGAGTGCCGTCATCGGGTGTGGCCCTGTATGGCGGCGGAGTTTGGCACGTAGGGGGAGGTCATAAGCTAGAACCTCCCCCGAGCAAGGAGGCGTCAACGCGCCATGGGTGTTTGGGCCCCGGCGTTGTTCGTCAGAGGTCCCGGGGCCCACCCCAACACACAGCGTAGGCTACCGTGGGGGTTTTAGCCGGTAAAAATCCGGCACTACCCTCGGCTCCTCCCCAGGAGGGCTGGGGGCGTCTTTTGAAGATTTCCCCCACGTAAAAAAAAGGTTTCAGGGGGAATCCATTGTGGATCTGGGCTGGGCGTCCCCTGTGGCCGGGCGCGTGGTGCAAAATTGGAGGGTGACGGCGAGGGAGACGCTGAGTGATCATCTATACATCACCTTCAGCTACTCCCTCCCCGCCGCGCCCAGGCCGGCGCGTGGCCCGCCACTGCGTCGCTGGGTGCTGAAGAGGCTGGACAAGGACATGCTGATGGCCGCAGCCCTTGCCGGGCCGGTCGCGGACATTGAGGGGGAGGCCAAGTGGTTCCGGGAGGTGATGACCGCAATATGCGACGCCGACATGCCCCGGGCCCCGCGCCTGCCCCCCCGCAGGGCGGTGTACTGGTGGTCGGGCGACATTGCGGATCTCTGATCCGAGTGTCAGCACGCCCGGCGCCAGTGGCAGCGCGCCCGAAGGGCTCGAGTACGCGACCCGGCGAGGGAGGATGTGCTGAGGGGCACAAACCAGGTCTTCGTGGTAGCCCTGAGGCAGGCCATCTGGGACGCGAAATCCCGGGCGTGGGAGGAGCTCCAGGGCTCTCTGGACGAGGACCCGTGGGGGCGACATTACCGGATGTTCATGGGCAAGCTCCGCGCACGGGCGGCCCCGGTCTCGGAGAGCCAGGACACTCAGCTGCTGACGCGGGTAATAGACACCCTCTTCCCCCATTTCGGGAGAACCTCGCACCCACGCCACCAGCAAGGGCCGGCGGAGCCCGTCGCCTGGTCCGCCGACCTGGGGGTCACAGAGGAGGAGCTGGACGATGCCGTCAGAAGGCTCGGGGCCAAGGACACCGCCCCGGGCTTGGACGGCATCCCCGACCGCGCCTGGGTGATCGCGTCCGGCGTCCTAGGTCCGAGGCTGTGCCGCCTCTTCAGCGCCGCGCCGCTTTGGAGCAGGGGGTGTTCCCCTCGATTTGGAAGGAAGGGCGGCTGGTCCTCCTCCGAAAGGACGGACGGCCCGCAGATTCTTCCTCTGCGTACCGGCCCATTGTGCTGTTGAACGAGGTGGGAAAGCTCTTCGAGCGTGTCATCGCAAACCGCCTCGTCCACCACCTGTCGAGCGTTGGCCCCGATCTGGCCGACATCCAGTTCGGGTTTCGCGAGGGTCGCAGCACCATCGACGCTATCCAGCGGGTGCGCACCCACGCCGAGTCTGCCACGTCCCGGGGTGGGGTGGCGCTGGGCGTCTCCTTGGACGTTACCAAAGCGTTCAACACCCTGCCCCGTGGGACGATACGGGGGGCGCTGGTTCACCACAACGTCCGCCCGTATCTGCAGAGGACCATCGGGGCCTTCCTGGATGGCAGGTGTATACTGTACACGGGCCGGGACGGTACGCTGCACTGGAGAGAGGTCGACCGCGGAGTGCCCCAGGGGTCCAAACTGGGCCCCCCTTATGGCACGTGGGGTATACCGGGGCGCGGCGGGTGAACCTCCCGCCCGGGGTGTGGGTCACGGTATTCGCAGATGACTACTACTTGCTGGCCACCGGGCGGGACTGGTTGAGGACCTGCCATCGTGCCGAGGTGGGGGTCGCCATCGTGTGAAGAGCGATCCGGGGGCTGGGTCTGGCGCTGGTTCCTCACAAGACTGAGGCCATATGGTTCTTCGAGCCTCAGCGTGGGCTAGCCCCTCCGTCCCAGCTCTGGCTCGAGGTCGACGGGTGCCGGATCGTGATCGGCCGGGGTCTTCGATACCTCGGCCTGTATCTCGACAGCCACTGGCGGTTCGATGTTCACTTCGACCGCCTGGCTCCCCCATTGGAACAGGTGGCGACCAATCTTGGCCGCCTGTTGCCCAACCTCGGGGGGCCGGGAGTGAGGGTTCGCCGCCTATACGTGGGAATCGTCCGGTCCATAGCCCTAAACGGGGCTCCGATATGGGCCGGCGATCTGGCGGTCAGCAGACACGGCTGCACTCTGCTGCGGCGGGTGGAGCGCCGGCTGGCCATCAGGATCGTGCGGGGCTACTGCACGATCCGCTACGAGGGGGCGATTGTCCTGGCGGGTCTCATGCCACTTCGGTACCAGGAGGAGGTCGAATCCAGTACATACTGGTATTCGCGAGCCCTCCGCCAGGCCGGGGAAGACCCGCCGGGGCCGACGATCGACGAACACCGGAGCCAGGCCCGACTGGTCGCGGCGGAAAGGTGGCAGAGATCCCTAGCAGAGGGGGCTGCCGCCGGAAGCCGCGCTGTCGGGGCGGTCCTGCCGATGATATCGGAGTGGCGGGGCCGCGGCGACGGCGGCCTGTCGCTCCGGGTCACGCAGGTGCTCTCCCGACACGGGGTGTCCGGGGAGTTCCTGTGCCGGAGGAACAGGGAATGGACCCCCACTGTTGGCTCTGCGGGACGGCGCGGGACACCGCACAACACTCGCGTTCGGAGTGCCCGGTGTTTGCGGTGGCCCGCCACGTCCTGACGGCAGAAATAGGGGAGAATCTCTCGCCGGCAGGCGTCGTGAGACAGATGCTTGCCGGCGAGACAGAATGGAGGGCCGTGACCACTTTCTGCGAGGAGGTCATGGCCCTCAAGGAGAGGACCGAGCGAGATCGTGAAAGGTACGATCCCGCTCGGTGAGGTCGCGGACGTGGGACGCGACGACGTCGCCAGGATTCGCCGCCGTAAGGGGCTCGGGGGGGGCGATGGCGGCTTTCGCTGTTTCCCCCCCGGCGTGACGGATGCGGGACGGGGTAGTGTAGCGGGAGGGCCTGTGTCCTCTGCAGAGGGCACACAGGCCCTCCCGCCTCCTGTGGAAATTTTACGGGGGGTGTTCGGGATTAAGCGCGCGTTCATTTGAATTAGACAAGTTATGGCAAACGCCGAAAACATTTCGGCGTTGTCATCGCGCTCACGACAATAAAAACCGCGACGCGGCGACGATCGTTCTATTCTGTTTGGCTATTCACCAGAGCAAACATGTATTACAAAGTTTTTGATCACGCGACTAATTCGCCTTGTACTTCAATTGAAAGTACATTTATATAAACCGTTTGCCTTTACTAATTAAAGGCTTTACAGTGTGAAGTGACTCAACACTATTGTTTTTTTTTGTGGATTAAATTATATTACGTACGTTAAAAGTGTCTATTAACATTATTAAACTCCTTCCTTCCTTACGCAAATTATCGGTATTTTGCCCAGAAGAAAAATTTATTCTCTGCGCGCAACAGGGGGTGTTTCTTGTGGGGGCGGGAGGGGTCGCGGTGTACCCTCCCGCCCCGGACGAAATGAGCCCGGACCACGGTCCGACTCGGGGGCGTGCGGATGAGGAACCCGTTCTCAATCGGGGGCCCCTCTCCGTCCGCCTCGGGGAGGGCGGGTATCTCCGGGCGGAGAGTTGCGATTTCCCTCCCACGTTGGGAGTGGCGCTGGCCCCCGCAGGGGGGGTGCAGCAGAGCCGAGGGAGTCCCCCTGGAGGGTGGCCGGCCACGGCTCACCGCAGCCCACAGGGGGACGACTCGGCGAGCCGCAGGCGCCCTGTATGGGCTCCATTGCAAGCGGACCCGTGGTGCAGCCCGCACCGGAAGCCGGCGGAGCGAAGTGCTGCGCCTGATCTTCCTCGCGGGCAGGCGGGGGGTTGCTCCTCCCCATAGACTGTGAGGAGATCGAGGCGCGGGGACTGCAGGCGGTACGGGATGGGGGGCCCGGCCGCCTTTGCACGCAGTTCCTCCGCGATGAAGCCGGCACCGGGTGCGACCGCTGGTGAGTTGTTACATCCTCGGTGAGGTGCGCCTTCAGCGTACGGCGGGAGAGGCTCCGGAGTTATAGTAATCAGGTCCCGGAGCCTCTGCCATACGCCAGAGGAGTTCGCCGTGGGGTTTTAGTCAGTAGGAATCTGACACTCCCCCGCTGCCCTTCCCCCAGGGGCGCGGGGGGTCTTATGCAAGATTTCCCCACGAAAAACCAAAAAGAACAGGTTAGGTTAGGTTAGGCTAGGTTGGAGTCTCGTGCTGGCTGCCGAGCTGGTCGGACGTGTCGTTCGACGATCCCGTGGCCTGCCAGGCATCTGGCGCTGCGGGGTTGCATCGTTCTTTGTTTCCTTGATTTTTGTTGATTTTCCAGAACTTCTTCGGTTTTTCTTCGGTTCTGCAACATTAGTAATTCCCACGAATTCGCGACCTCTGCGGCCCTTGCTGTGCTTCGCGGCGCCTCACGACTATGTGGATACTAAGTGCTAGGTTATCTTCTTTGGTGCATGTGTGTGCGCGTTCTTTTTGTGTCTCCCCGTAATCTGTGCAGCTCTATAAGTGTTACGGAAGTGTACCAGTGATACGAGCTCGCTTCACTGATGTTTTACTGGAAGCGTGCTTTGCGGTTCTATTTCGTGGCTGCGACGTACATTCATCGAGAACCTCGAGTGTTATGGGCATTGCTGATGCAGCCTCCTTATCTTGGCGACTGGTCCATCCTGATCTGCCTCACCAAATCTAAATTGACATCTACCCAACCCGACTCACGAGATGAGAACTGTGACATGAGGTTTTGAGAGAACCAATGGAAGGTTACGTGCACTGCTGCCATTGTTGATGCTGCCTTTTATCTGGACGGCTAATCAACCCTGATTTGGCATATCAATCAAGTTTGACACCTTCTCAGCCTGTCTGACGAAAGGGCAACTGCAACCCACATTGTGAGCCGCCCACGGTTGTCATAATGGTATGTCACTCCCGCACAAATAACCGAAGGAAGGGTAAGTTTGAACCAGGAAATTTTAATTTCAATCCCAACCTCAACCCTAGTCTCAATTTCAGCTTCATACATTATAAACTAATCAAACGCAAACACAATTGCATAACCTAATTCAAACATAGTTTGCTCTCTGTTAATTACAAACCGGCGATGGCTTCTGGAAGCTGTCGTCTGCTCACCAAGTATCGGGCTCTCTGTCAGAAATATGCAAACGATTGTGCTAAACCCTCATGTAACCAAGTATAGCCTAAATCTATGAATGCTTCTTTCATATCTCTTATATCTCCTGTGGCACTATGGCTCGTCTGTCCGACCAACTAGCAAAGTAGAGAACTGTATTAATTGAATTGAACTCCCTTTGGAGGCGAGGATTGTAGAACCCGTCCCCAGCTTCCTTGGCCCGACGTCGTTAAAAATGAAGCAAAAGGGGTCGCGCGCGAAGTCCTTATTATAGCTAACGGCGGGTTCCACGTGCATGGGTGCGACTTGGCCACACTTCTTGGGCGTTGACTGATGGCTGATCCACTGACCTGTTTTTATCATCACCCGCAAGCGGGCGGCGGAATTCGCTCGTCGCTCGTCCGCATGTTTCTCCCATCTCTCGATGAGGCGCTTCGCCTCCAACGAGTGGCTCACGCGGTTCGGGTGATCTCTGACCTGCTGAAGTCTCAATTATACTCTAACTTCAATTGTGCAACTGCTTGGGCAAGCAGCTAGGGAAATAACCAACTGTGATTACCGGCTCATCAACGGTTGAATCCATCCAATCTTAAATCTAATTTCTAGCTCACATATGTACCTAAAACCATAGTACGAAACCTCTCATAACGCTAATGTAACCTTTCACTCTGCGAACATCGTTTCTAGCATTCTGCTGATCCTAAATCCTGAAATAGTGATCAGCAGCCTATTTTGTGAACTTACATTTATGGCCCCTTAGCTTCAACTCCCACGTTAATACAAAACTCAATTTACGAATCCCTCTCAACTTCTAATCACTAGTATAGATTCATAATTATGAATTATGAATTATCAACTCTAGCTCCCTGTTGTCCTTAATTTGGAAATGTTGAACTATAACATACTCTTTTATGCAAACTACATTCTATCAACCTAAATATAATTGCATTTCCTGCGCTGCACGACTGTCAATCGGCAACCTCAAACTCCAGGCTCATCACGTTCGTGTCCTGTTTCTTTGCTGGGCTATGATTTGAAATATGGAATTGAATTTCCCCTGGAGGCGGGGGTTACAGAATACGTCGCCAGCCTCCCTGGCTGGTCGTAAAAGGCGACTAAAAAGGGACCTCGCGCGGAGTCTCTCCAGATTGGCGTCTTCAGGCCGTCGTACAAGGACGCGGCTCGCTGGCAGTTCTTCTTACAGCGGCCGATGGTCGTCTCATCGACTTAGTTCTGGACATTACGTGCGAGTGGGCGACTTAATACGCTCATCGCGCGCCGGTGCGCGCCTTTCACCCGCTTGACGAGACGCTTAAAACTTCTAGCTCTCACGTCTAATTTTAAATCCAATCATGAAAACTCAACTCTAATGCATGCTTCATTATTCGAATACCTACCTATCTCCCTGGCAACGCTTAATTTTGAGAAAGATTCGCATCAATTGCCTTCGCGGGACTGTATTAATTGCCTCTTAATTTTATTCTTATGATAAGTTAATTCAAATCTACGATTCTTCTCAATTCTCAATCATAATACTAACATAGTCCTTCAACTACGAATCATTGACCCTGGTTCCTTGTCAACTTTAGAATTTTTGACTATTTCAAGATTGCGTTTCATCAATTTAATCATAATTGCATTTTGCGCAGCACGATTTTCAATTGATGACCTCGAGTTTCAGGCGTATCAAGCTCGCGTCTCGACCCTCTCCCGGACTCCGATCCGCGGTTGATTTTCCTTACCGTACTCCCCGTGTGGGCCCTTCCCAACTGCTATTTGCCAAAGCTGACGGAACTCGTTAACCCTTCGGACTGCCTGGCCTGCATACAGCACCCATTAAATTTTTACGTCGGATTTTGTATGGCTTGGCAAGTTGCCCGTGCGGAAGTGCTCCTTCGCGGCTCCCCTTCCTCCCTGCTCTCGCTCAGCGTGGCCTCACGAGTACGACTTCGCCTCAATTTTCCAGACACGCGAATAATATACTTGGCATCGATTGTGCCGGTAATGATCAACTCAATGAGTGAACCCTACCTTCGAACTTCTGTGTATGTGTCCTATTTTATGACACGAGTACAGCATTCCTATTACCGGACTGGGTAAACACAAACATTAAGTTATGATCAAGCAATAATGCCTGCAAGGCGTCCATTTATTAATAACATTCTACGTAACTCCTTACCTTCCCTTACAAATGTTTTCTTGACATATAAATTCACAGATAAACTCGCAGATACAATAATACACATACTAAACTCACATACTTAACTCACATACTCGCAAACATAATTAGGTGGTCGGGTTGAGTACGTGCGTGCGTTTGGCTTGCCCTCACTAATGCCATTAATTTCGCCGGCCTGCCTCACCAGCGCCCACGGCCACCCCTCGCCTGGGATCCGCGTGTGCCGCGGGAGTGACGGGAGCCTCGCCGGCGGACTCGACGAGGCACCATTAACCCTGCGCGTTCTCTTGCTCTCTCCACACTGTCCTTTTTGGTCATCACCTCGGTTACAAACGATATAAGAGAGCGTCGCCTTCGTTTATCCAGAAGACAGCTTGCAAACTACTCTTGAGTCAGCTGCCCTACCTCCAGGTATAGAAGTGTTCGTTGCACTGCCCAATGATCACACACAAACACTGTGTGGCACGCATCATCGTCCACTGGAGGATCGCAAAACCAGCAGCTCGGGGACGGACTTCTTCCTATCCGATGGAGATAATGAGCAAAGCATCCGTGACCTGTCATTACCTGCGCCAGATTATAGGTTAGGTAACGTGCTCCATTGCTCTCCACCCACGCCTCGATGTTGGGAATCAGCCTGCGAGTCCAGGCGCCGCTCTCCGAGGTTGTCCATCGAGTTTGCCAGCGATCAAAGGTGCCATATTCCACCACCTGCGGCAGATTCACGCGCTCTTCCGGATCCTCCGCCTCCTCGTACCCATACAAAGCGGCCCTGGCCCTTATTAACAAGTCCCACGGCATGCAACCTGACAGCGCGCACAATGCCTCTGATGAAACGGTACGATACGCGCGTGTCACGCGCAGTAACCCCAACCGCTGTGTCGAAGTCAATCGCTGTATCACACATCCGTTCTCCACCCCCTCGATCCATACCGGAGACGCATACAAAACTATAGATTCTAGCACTCGGTAATACAGCAAACGCGGTTTCAGACCGCATCCTCGTGGATTCGGTAGCAGCCACGAGAGGTGCTGCGCTACTTTCACTGCCTTCTCACATACCCGGCTCATTTGACTATGAAAGAGTTTGCTATTACTGAACATCACACCAAGGTACCTAATCGAGCGCGATGTCCTGATTATTGCGGCCTCGTACGATAGTACAAGTCCGTCGGGTACGCGCCGCCCAGTTAAGAGCACTGCTTCAGCTTTCCCTTTCGCGAGAACCAGTCTCTCTCTCTCGTACCACGCCCCCACCACACGTAAGGCATGTTCTGCCAGCTCGCGCACTCTGTCTAATGATCTGGCTACTATAAGCAGCGCCATATCATCCGCGAAACCCACGGTTGTCACGCCTGGTGGCAGCAGCACCTCCAGCAGCCCGTCGTACGATAGGTTCCACAACAGTGGTCCCAACACTGATCCTTGTGGCACCCCACCAAATACAGCTGCTTCCACCCACTCACCGCTTGGGGTCTGGGTTCCCACTCTTCGCTCGCTTAAATAGCTACGTAACATGTCCATTATTATCGTCGGAAACACACGGCGCTCGGCTGCAGCCAGGATGCGGTCCCAACGCACTGTATTGAATGCATTTTTCACATCCAGGGTAATTAGCAGACAGTGATTTCGCCCTCTGCGCGCACGATCCCACTCCGACATGACCACCTTCATCGCCTGATGAGTTGATCTGCCCTCCGTGAACCCAAATTGACGCACCGACAGCCCTCCAGACAGGCGAATCGCTTCTAGCATTAACACGCGCAAAGCATATTCGAAACACTTCCCCATGTCTGACAGCATGCAAAGCGGTCGAAGGTCGGAAAGAGAATTACAGGCGTTCCCGGCCTTCGGTATTAAAGCCAGACGCCCTACTTTCCAAGCCCTTGGAACGTATCCTAGCCTCAGACAGGAATTGAAAAGGGCACAAACCCAGCCGGATGCAGTGTTACGCAGAACGTGAACGGCCTCGCCAGGGATTTCATCTGGACCCGGAGCTTTTCCTTTCTTCAACATCCCCATGGCGTACCTCACATCTTCGTTCGTGAACACGTCCCCCTGGCGCGAGGTGCCCTCCCCTGGGCTTCAGCATCTCTTTCTGGTGTTAGGAGGAACAGCGCTTGACCCTGCGGCTACCCCCGCGATCTCGCGTGCGTTGGATGCCGACGACGTTGACGCTCCTTCCTGACGAGGCCAGATCAATGAAGCCTGCGCTGCTTCTTCTCCTCTTGCTTCGTCTTCCTCCTCTTCTTCTGCTGCACTACTCCTTGGGATGGCAGCCTCTTCTTGTCGCTCCTGCTCCACCACGAAAAGCGCGGACACCGTTGCGTGGAACTACTCTCGGTTGAGGCGAACCAGGAGCGACTTCCCCTTCAGACGATTCATGACCGCCTTGTAGGGTTTCCCCCACGCATCTTCTTCGATAGTCGAGACCATCTCACTCCACGATGCCTCTTTAGCTCGACGCAATGCCAAGGATAAGGCACGTCGGCTTTCCAGCATCTCCATGCGATACGGGTGCGCCTGCTGTCGTGTTGCCGTCTGGCTCCGGCGAGCCACCTTCTGCCAGCGGTGGCGGAGACGCTTTGCTTGGAGACAAAGATCTGCTATCTCCTGGCTCCACCATGGTACATTTTGTATTTTCCTCCTCTTGCGGGTCGGCAATGGTGGACGGGTTGACTGGAAGAGCGTCTCTAACTCCTCAATCACTTCATCAATTTCGGCCACAGTGCACAGCGGCGGTAGCGCGGACTGTTCCGATGGACCGGCTGCTGCAGCTCCTCTCTCTTGACTACGTTGAACTGTTGGATCCAGGGATCCTGGTATCGGTAACTGGCCGCTCACTATTTCCCTCCACGCCTCCATGTCCGGGCGACCTAGTCTCGCCTCCCAAAGAGAATCCTCGGGCGAACCAATAGCCTCTGGTCTCGCTTTAAATCGATGAATAAGATAGCGGTGATCCGACCCCGAATAGCGCATGGACACTGTGGACCTAGATATTCGACCGTGGAGGCTGCGGCTACACGCAAGGGCATCGATTCGAGAACCCACGCCACCACGCTCGAATGACGGGCCTCCTTGACTTGCCACGGGCATCAGCCCTGCTTGCTCGATCAAATTCATCATACGGTGACCGCGTGAATCCACGCGATCTGATCCCCAGTGCGGAGAGCGGGCATTGAAATCCCCGGCGATTATAATCGGTTTCCTAACAGTTGACAGACATGTCGCAAGACCCCGTAATTGACCTTCAAAGCTTTCTATAGTCAGTGATGGTGAGAAGTAACAACTCACTATCACAAACTCGCGAGTCTCCAATGCCACGCATCCGTCTGTCTCAAACACCTTTCTAGTCGCCCCCATGTCGGAGCTAGGACGATTCGTATATCACACGCAGGTTGAGCTGCTCCTGTCCTGATGCCAATTCGGATGAGGATTAAACGGCTCACTGATGACGACTATATCCGCGCGAACCTCGTTCACGGCCTGCCACAAGAGATCCTGTGCCGCGCGGCATCTGTTTAAATTGATCTGCAGTACGCTGAACGCAGACATGTTTTCCTCTTCTCTTTCTTCTTCGGCTCGGAGATTTAGCAACACAGTAACGTAGCTATCGGAACAAAAGGAAACGGGCACTCTTAAGTACAAGGATCTACATTTAAGTCGAAATGAACTGACATGGCAGTGATCAACACTTACTGCGACTTGTAACGGCAATGACAACCCCGGTTATGACCCTCACGGTACAAGGATCCTAAACCACAGTAAACAATGAGTAACATGGGTCCGGAAAGCAAAGCAAATTACTTATGATCTATAACTTAAATCTGAATCAAAAGGGGGAAAAGAAAGGAAGGGACAGAGAATAAGAGAAAGGAAGGAAAAAGGGAAGGGAAAAAAGGGGGAAAGAGGGGGAGAAAAGGGAACAACTATAGCACGGAAGGGATTGTTTCAACTGACTCGCATCAATCTGCGTGCATCGCCCTCCCTCTCCGCCCTGCCCTATCAACTTAATTCAACTCACGCAACCCAATCCAAGGATGAAGCGGGACAGCGGGCTGACCTGACCCGACTTAGAAACAAGTCATGGAAGCACTCGACAACGTGAAGCGAAGTCAAGCCAAGCCAGGATTTAACTGAATATATTTAATTAATTAAGCTAGTCAAGATCGAACTAATTCAATCAACTTCATCAAGAGTAAGGATAGAACTAAGCAATTAGTATCAGGACTCCGGCAAACCGAACAGCTATTTACAGTCGGCATTCGGCCAATATCCAGCATGGTTGACAATCAAGGACTAACCAGCTACGTATTAATAGGAGCAACGGCAGCGGAACTAACACCAACATCAGCAACAATAGTAGTGTTTATACGGGCAGGCTGAACAAACAAGGATGGTGTGATAATCGTTAATCGACCAATGATCACTTAATACTTACTTACTCAGCGATGCCTGTCGTAGGATGACTGATAGTGATCGGCTGCGTCGCTCTTCCTCTGTTTTACTCCTCCTTCCTCTTCTTCTTCACCCGCCTCTGCTATAGACGCGTTGGCGCGTGGGCGTTGTCGGCGACAGCGGGTCCTTTTCGCTGCGAGGATGAGCAGTGTGCTGTGGTGTGCTGTGCTGATCTGCTGCGCTTAGTTATGCACAATAACCCCTCACTGCACCACGGCGCACGTATCGACACACGCGTATTGCTCCAAGCTTCGATTCGGAGCAGCACAAACAGCGCGAACTAGCGACTTCCCCAGTTAGAAATGTACTAAATGAAGGCCCCTACGAGGTGCCCCAATTTATATCCAGAGCGGCCGGCAATCGTTGTGGCTGGGGGAACCTGCGAGGGGTAGTCCCTCACCCTTGAGCCTCGCTTTCGGGACACGCGCTTCGGCACACTCCCCTCGCCTTCTCGCCTCCCCTCGATCGAAGCAGGGGTCTCGTGGTCGTCTTCAACAAAGCCCGGCAACCCAAAACTTACCAAGCCTTCGATGAAAGGACCTAATCAAGTCAACATTAATGACGTGAATAAATTACAATTAAATCAATTGCACTCACTGATCAATAACGGTCAAGGGTGCTGACTTAATAAAGCATAGACCAGACTTTCGATTATATCAGATCCTATTTGCTGTGGAAGTATAGAATCAAGTCTCCCCTGGAGGCGGGGGTTACAGAATACGTCTCCAGCCTCCCAAGCCTGTCATCAAAGGCGACTTAAAAGGCACCGCGCGTTTAGCCCCTCTAGATAGGCAGCAACAAGCCGACATGCACGGATGAGGCCCGTTCGCATCCCTTCGGACACCGGCCGATGGGTGACTCGTTGACCCGGTTCCGGCCGCTTCCTGCGAGTGGGTGACGTAATCCGCTCATCACCTGCTTGTACGTGCCTCTCACCCGCCTGACGAGGCGCCCTGATACTTCTAGCTCTCACGTCTGATCTTAAATTCCAATCTTGATAACACAATTCTAAGGTATGCTCCTTTTTCCGAACACCTACTTCTCTCTCTGGAAACAAATTTTGAAAGCATTCCGCACCAACTTTCTCTCGCGGAAATTGTATCTAATTACCTCCGTATTTAATGATAAGTTTAAAATTCAAGGTTTGACCCGTATCAACTCTCAATTATAATATTATCGCGGTCTTCAACTGCGGATCACCAATTCTAGTTCCCTGCCAATTTTAGATTTTGTTGAACTTTGAACTTGTAATGTAAAGACCGAACGCGAAATGGCGGGCCCCCGCGGATCCGCAACCGCGAGACCGCGAGCGCCCAGGTTCGCGGCGCGACCACCAGGCGGCGACCGCGAGAACCACGGAACTCGCGAGACAGACGGCCTCGCGAGCATACATATACCGCGCAGCGAACCAAGGAAAGGCAGATCTACTCTCCGAAGCGAGTCTCACGACAAGCGATAACGAAGTACGATCAACGTCATTTTTGGGCTCCTACAAACCTCCTCCAACAGTGTTCGTCGGACGAGACGCGTACCGCGGTCGTCCGTCGATAGCTCCACTGTATCCGACCAGCTACTGCCGGGGACTCTCCCGGACGGCATCCCGACCGCCGGCCTGGACGCACACGGTATCCGAGCGCCCACCGGAGCCACGGTTTGTTTCCGATTGTCGAGGCAGGACGAGACGCGCACTGCGGTCGTCCGCTTCAGGGACATCTCCACCCGCTCCCGGAGTATCATCCGCCCGCCTCCGCCGCAATCCGCCGGGTCACACCCGCGCCGCGATCGTAACGCACCGCGCCGCGACCACACCGCGCCGTAGGATAAGTTCATTAGATTGGAAGGACGCTCAGGGCCGTAGAATAAGCATACTGTAAAATAAGCGTACTGTGGGATAAGCATACTGTAGGATAAGCATACTGTAGGATAAGCATACTGTAGAATAAGCATATTGTAGATACGCGAACCTAGGCTAAGTATACTGTAACGAACTCACTATAATAAACCACGTTATTCCGCTAATCATTGCACCAGTTCTTACCCGAGCCCCGGACTCCCCGACTGAGTCGGCACCCCGGCGGAATTAACCGTAACATTGGCGCCCGAACAGGGACCGTGTAAATTAGCGGAGTAACGTATGCACCGAGTAGGGTGGATCTACGGCGTGAAAAAAGCCGAGTTGATCCAAATCGCAACCGAGCAACACCAGGACCCCACCGGAACGATCGATGAGCTGCGAGCCCGAATTGTCAACCACCACCGCACGATGCCCGCACAACCGAAGGACGGTCAGTCAGCCACCACCGGGGGCCCCGAACCCCGACCCAACCCCACCCCTACCCCACCACCCGCTGATCTAGCATACCTTGACCAGCTCCGCAAAAGCGGAATCTTCTACGATAGCGGGAAAGGGGCAGACGACTTCCTGGACCGGCTGCAGGACCTCCGAACGACCTACGGCCTGTCCGATGACCACATCCTGCGGTACCTCCCCGGCTTGCTCCGCGGACAGGCCCTGACCTGGTACCACAATCACCGTACCGACTGGACCTCCTGGGAGGAGTTCCTGGACATCTTCTGCCAGGCGTACCTACCACACCAGCAACCAGAGGAACTGCTGGACCAGATCCTGCAGCGGAAACAGCAGCCCGGTGAATCCGGCCGAGACTACCTAACGGCCATAGAAACCCTGCTACGCCGCCATGGGGGTTTCACCGAGGAGGAGCGGCTCAGCCGGTGCTACCGCAATCTCAACCCAGACTACCGGCGCTATATCCGGCGCGCCGCTATCAGTACATACGCGGACCTACTCCGCCAGATTACGGAGTACGAGGACCTGGAGCGAGACTGCCAAATCGCCCCGCCACCCCGCAGAGCCGACCCACCCCGAAACCAAGCCGCCGAGATCGGGCCAGGGTACAATCGAGAGACCTGCTGTTGGAGGTGTGGACAACGAGGCCACTCCCGCCGAGAATGCCGCCGTCCCAGCCGCCTATTCTGCAGTCATTGCGGAACCGAGGGTCGCCTAACCCGGGACTGTCCCTGCCACCCCCGGACGGGAAACGGACCGCTGGTCGGCCCACGAGGCGCCGTCCGACCAGCCACACCACTGACGCCTCCAACCAGCCAATAGAAGGGGACCGACGTATCTACGTCAATATCACGGTGCACGGATACCAGGGACGAGCCCTCCTGGACACCGGGGCTACCCGCTCCTACATCAGGGGTGACCTCGCCGAGTACTGCCACTGGCACGGCGACTCCTGGGACCAGGAACCGCAAGCAGTACGCGTCGCCGACGGAAGCCAGACCACCACCGCAGGGGTTGTCAGCTTGACGGCCACCATCAACGGCCAGAGGCTCCACCACCAGTACGCCGTGCTCACTACCATGAGCCACACCATGCTCCTGGGTATTGACGTACTGGGCCGCCTGGGAACAACCATCCAAATCGGGGAGCAACAATGGCAGTGCGGCCAGGACCACGAGGCCCTCGAGATGACCAGACCATCCCCCCTGACGACAGAACAGCAGGAAAAACTACAACACCTCCTGGACGAGGAGCTGCCCAAGTTCCGACAACTACCGCCGACCACTACCTGGACCCAGCACCGACTCAGACTCAAACCAGGGGCCGAACCAGTTAAACATCGCTATACGCCCCGGAACCCGGCCATGCAAGCCATCATAGACAGCGAGGTCGACCGTATGCTGGCCGCCGGAATCATTGAACCATCACAAAGCCCATGGAGCTCCCCCGTAGTACTGGTCCGGAAGAAAAACGGAAAGTACCGTTTCTGCATCGACTTCCGACAGGTCAACAAACGGACAGAGAAGGACGCCTACCCCCTCTCCCAGGTACAGGCAACGCTAGAGAAGCTACGGGAGGCAAAGGTGATAAACCCCGGCCAAACCCCGAGAAATGCAGTTTCGGAAGAACGGAACTTACCTACCTAGGACACACCGTCACCAGCAAGGGGATACATACAGACCCCGGAAAGGTACAAGCCATCCGAGACATACCGGCACCAGCCAACCTAAAACAGCTCCGCCGGTTCTTGGGGATGGTATCATGGTACCGAAGATTTATCCCCCACTTCGCCGACCTAGCGGCACCACTCAACCGGCTCCTACAAAAGCGACAACGGTGGGCGTGGACCACCGCCGAAGACGCCGCTTTCCAGACCCTACGGCACCAGCTCGCCACCGCGCCAGTACTGACCTGCCCAGATTTCGAGCAGCCGTTCACGCTACAAACCGACGCCAGCAACCTCGGACTAGGAGCAGTCCTGACCCAAAACCATACCGGGTCATCGCCTACGCAAGCCGGACGCTCAACAAAGCCGAGTGCAACTATTCCGTTACCGAACGAGAATGCCTCGCCGTAGTCTGGGGGATCCGGAAAATGCGGCCATACCTAGAGGGCTACCGATTTACTGTCCTCACCGATCACCAGGCCTTAAAGTGGCTGCAAGCCATCGACAACCCGTCCGGTCGGTTGACCCGATGGAGTCTAGAACTCCAACACTACGACTACGATATCCAATACCGACGAGGCGAAACTAACCTCGTTGCCGACGCCCTGTCCCGCCAACCGGATGGACACACCAGAGAAGCCGATACCGTGGACCACCACACCCAAGACGCGTGGTACGAACGAACGCGACAGGCGGTCCAAAACGCACCAGCCAAGCACCCCGAATACCGGCTCCAGGGAGAACAACTGTACCGACACCTACCTGACACCACCGGCCTGCACCCCGAACTGGAATGGAAAGAATGTATCCCAAAAGCAAGAAGAAAGGAAATACTGACCGAAAACCACGACACGCCAACCACTGGACACCTAGGGATACGGAAAACCAACGCCTGGCTGGCTCAAAAATACTACTGGCCGGGGATGTTCAGGGATGCCGCCCGCCACGTGCGGAACTGCCCGAGTTGCCTGGCACACAAAGTGCTACAGCAGGCACCCGCCGGGAACATGCACTCCACACCAGCAAACGAGCCATGGTAAGTGGTCACCGCCGACCTCGTAGGACCCCTCCCAAGATCGAAAAAGGGATACACGGCACTCCTGGTCATGCAGGACAAGTTCACCAAGTGAGTCGAACTACAACCACTCCGGCAGGCCACCGCCCCGGCCATCACCCGAGCATTCCGGGAAAGGATTGCCATGCGGTTCGGGAAACCCAAACAGATCATCACCGACAATGGACGCCAATTCGAGAGCCGCGAGTTCACAACACTCCTCGCCAAATATGGGGTGGAACACCGGAAAACACCACCATACACACCCCAGTGCAACCCGGTCGAGCGCACAAACCGGGTACTCAAAACCATGATCGCCCAGGCAACAAATACCAACCACCGGGACTGGGACGAATGGCTGCCACAGCTGGCCTTCGCCTACAACTCGGCCAAACATGAGGCCACAGAACAAACACCGGCCTACCTTAACTATGGCCGGGAACTAGCCGTGCCGGGACAACAACACCACTCCCTCAGCACCGGAGGAGACCGCGAGGAAGCACTGGCCAGACTCCGAGACGCAATCACATTCGCACAACGAGCATTGACCAAAGCTCACCTGGCCAGCAAGAAACGCTACGACCTGCGCAGACGGCCATGGGCCCCAAAAATCGGGGACCTAGTAATGCGGAGGGAACACCCACTGTCCTCCGCAGCAGACGGGTTCAACGCGAAACTCGCACCAAAGTTTGCCGGCCCCTACAAAGTGATTGAACGCCTCGGCCCAACGGTAATACGGTTGCACGAGGGTAACGGTAAATCGCGCACCGCGCACGTACAGGACCTAAAACCCTGCCCCACCACCAGCGAAAACGCAACCGCGAGTCGCGAACTGCGAAATACCGGTACAATCACCAGAGGGCTACAACGCGAGTCGCGATCCCGCGAGACAAACAGCCCCGCAACAGGATATAAAGCAGGCTCAGCCGGGGATAGGCAATCAATCAGCAAAATGCCACGAAAGTCACAAATTAAAGTAAAGGCAGAGGCAACACCGCTAGGCCGTCGCGACCCGCGGCCACCCGAGGCCCGGCCACGCATCCGACAAGTACAAGCCGGAACGTGGCCAATACGAATCGTGGGACCACCGCCACGAATCCAGCCACCAGCCCGCCAACAGCCAAGCAGAGGGGAGGAACTGATGGAGGCCACCGAGGCAACGCCGCCCGCTCCAAACCCGCTCGCTCCAAACCCGCCACCGGCAACCAGCCAGCCGCCACCAGGCCGAACACGGGTGGCACACCAGGTCAACCAAGCCCGACCGCCACAACCGCCCAAACGGAAGGCCACCAGGCCAACACAGCGGACAGCTGCGAGGACCACAGCAGCAGTACCACCGCCCGCAGCGGCCTTACCGCCGCCCACAACGGCCTTACCGCCGCCCACAGCGGCCACACCGCCACCCACAGCAGCCGTGCCACCGCACACAGCGGCCCCACCAGCACAGCCGGCCTGGACATCGCCACCGCCGATATCCGGCCTCCGCGGCACCCCGCGACGCCGAGCAGGCACCAGCAGACCCGGGAGAGGCCCAGCAACCCGGGGCATTACACCACCGGGGCCAACCACAACCAGGCCCACCCAACGGGGCACTGAAGCCCCGTACACCGTCACACCAGGACGGGCCGACGAGGCCGTCCTTAGGTTCAACAGCCTGTCGAGAAGGAGACCCGTCCTCATGACCCTGGGGAACGGGACGACCGTTGCAGTACTGCGACTACGATCGGACCACATTCGCATCCGGGTCCGTCAGCAGGTAGGGTCTGCACCAGGGACCGCACCGCCACCCGGCCCCACGGACCAGGCCCCACCAGCGCCAGACAACACCCCGTAGACTAAGGCCAGTAGAATATAAGAATAGGATAAGCTTAGGTTAAGTTTGTATTATAATAATAAATCAAGTAGCAGCCATCCGTACCGTCACTACACCCCTGACACTCCGGATATTTCGCGTCCTAGGAGGGGAGGGGGGAGTGTAATGTAAAGACCGAACGCGAAATGGCGGGCCCCCGCGGATCCGCAACCGCGAGACCGCGAGCGCCCAGGTTCGCGGCGCGACCACCAGGCGGCGACCGCGAGAACCGCGGAACTCGCGAGACAGACGGCCTCGCGAGCATACATATGCCGCGCAGCGTACCAGGGAAAGGCAGATCTACTCTCCGAAGCGAGTCTCACGACAAGCGATAACGAAGTACGATCAACGTCATTTTTGGGCTCCTACAAACCTCCTCCAACAGTGTTCGTCGGACGAGACGCGTACCGCGGTCGTCCGTCGATAGCTCCACTGTATCCGACCAGCCACTGCCGGGGACTCTCCCGGACGGCATCCCGACCGCCGGCCTGGACGCACACGGTATCCGAGCGCCCACCGGAGCCACGGTTTGTTTCCGATTGTCGAGGCAGGACGAGACGCGCACTGCGGTCGTCCGCCTCAGGGACATCTCCACCCGCTCCCGGAGTATCATCCGCCCGCCTCCGCCGCAATCCGACGGGTCACACCCGCGCCGCGATCGTACCGCACCGCGCCGCGACCACACCGCGCCGTAGGATAAGTTCATTAGATTGTAAGGATGCTCAGGGCTGTAGAATAAGCATACTGTAAAATAAGCGTACTGTAAAATAAGCGTGTAGGATAAGCATACTGTAGGATAAGCATACTGTAGGATAAGCATACTGTAGAATAAGCATATTGTAGATACGCGAACCTAGGCTAAGTATACTGTAACGAACTCACTATAATAAACCACGTTATTCCGCTAATCATTGCACCAGTTCTTACCCGAACCCCGGACTCCCCGACTGAGTCGGCACCCCGGGGGAATTAACCGTAACAAACTCTATTACATTTTTCAAATTACATCTTAATCAATTTAATCAAATTTAATTTAAATCGCATTTTCTGCGGCGTACAATCTACAGTTAGCTCCTTCGAATCTCGGACGCATTATGCTCGCGTCTCGGCTCTCCTCCGGATCCCGACTCGCGGCTTCTTCTCTGATCTCCTCCCCGGCGCTCGTTCTTTGCGGCATCCCGTGCTTGATTTTTCCCTCTTGCTGTACCTGCTGGGCAGTGGAGCGAGATCGATCGGCCCGATTCTTCCTCTTGCTGGCCGACTCTCGACGAACCATGATCCTATCTACTCTATTTTTTTGGACCCTCCTGCTGTACGCGAATTTGTAGCTCCCTCCATGCGGCATCTCCTACGCATCCACTGCACCTTGATAGTCAGGCACGGGTACTTTTCCGACATGACTCCCGCGCCCGTCAGCGTGCCCCTGCATATTTATTTTTTGTCAGCTACGCTTCACGTGAACAATAAAACTCCGACTTCTTTATTTTCCTGATTGTTTCCATTCTCGTTTGTCTCCTTCTGGTCGCTCGAGCAGGCCTCCTAGTTTATGCTACTGCCTTACTCTGCTTTACTGCTTCACTGTACTTTCACTCTATTACTCTATTATTCCTTGCGCACTCGCACCGCTTTTACCCTACGTCGCCTCCTTTAGCGCCTTGCTCCTCATTGCCCGTTTATTACCCATCACCTACTTTATCGCCTACCCTACCCGACACCTGGTACAGCTTAACTCCAAATGTACCGTATGCCGCTTTACAAACTTTCCACTTACAGCTGTTTCTGGCTGTTTTTCGTTGTTCTCTACCGTCCTTTTTCCCTATTCCTCCATTTATTTCTTTATTTATGTTTTTATTTCTCCACTATTTTCACCTTTTACATTCTGCTCAGGATCCACACCTATTCTTACTGTACACATCTGCTTTTACTTTTAAACTTTCAGTTTCTATGTGTTATGTTATCTTAATTCAAGATTCTCAGAACCCGCTTAATTTCAAGTACAATTCTTCTCCTTGATCACCCATTTTAGCCTCCCCATAACTTTAATTCTAAGATAACGAGCATTTATTCATCTACATCGCATCCGCACAAATTATATTTAATTACTTTTAGACTACGATTCCCGCGATCAACTCTACCCTCAATTTAAATTCAATTTAAAATCCAAATCCAGAACTCCTCCCGGGTGTCAAGTCTAACATCAATACAATTTCACAACCCCAAATCATAAAGCTTAATTTGTCACTAATCTTAAATCCTGGAAACTTCTAGCTCAAACACATTTACTGTGGAAGACTACATCCCATCCTCCCCTGGAAGCGGGGGGTTACAGAATACGTCTCCAGCCTCCTTGGCTTGTCGTAAAAGGCGACTAAAAAGGAACCGCGCGCGAAGCCCCTTCAACCCGGCAGCATCGGACCCTTCGTACACGAGCACGGTTCGCTCGCACCCCCTTTAGACGCCGACCGACGGCTGACCCACTGACCCAGTTTCGGCCGCTACCTGCGAGTGGGTGACGTAATCCGTTCATCACCCGCTTGTACGCGCCTCTCACCCGTCTAACGAGGCGCTTAAAACTGCTAGCTTTCCTGCTTAATCTAAAAATCCAAATTTCGCTGATCCAATTTTAATACATGCTACATTTTCCATACATCTACCTCTCTCTCTGATAATTAATTTTGAAAGCATTCTGCACCAACATTCTTTCGCGAAAATTGTATTTAATTACCTTTAAAATTAATTTTCATGGCAAATTTAAAATTCAAGGTTTTGGTTCGTATGAATTCTTAATTATAATATTAATGTGGTTCTTCAAACACGAAACATCAATTCTAGTTTTCTGTAAATTTTAAATTTTGATAAATTTTGAATTTTATTACATTTTAATTTCTTTACATTTCATCAATTTAATTAAATTCTATTAAAATCGCATTAACATGACGCGCGATCCACAATCAGTGACCTCTAATCTCGGACGCATTACGCTCGCGTCTCGGCTCTCTCCCGGATTCTGACCCGCGGCTTCTTCTTTGATCCCCTCTCTCGCGCTCGCTCTTCACAGCATCCCGAGCTCGATCTTTCCCTCTCACTGTACCTGCCGGGCAGTGGATCGAGACCGGCCGGCCTGAACGTTCCTCTCGCTGGCCGACTCTCGGCGAACCGCCACCTTTCTTACTCTTCCTTTTAGGTTCTCTGATTGCATCCGCACTATACGTAGCGTTCCGCTTACGGTGCCCTTACACACATGTAGTATAGAATTGAATCTCCCCTGGAGACGGGGGGTTACAGAATACGTCTCCAGCATCCTTGGCTTATCGTAAAAGGCGACTAAAAAGGAACCGCGCGCGAAGTCCCTTCAGGTAGACAACGACGAGCCCGTCGCACACGAACGCGGCTCGCTCGCAACCCTTCGGATACCGGCCGCTGGCTGACTCATTGACCCAGTTCTGGCCACTACCTGCGAGCGGGTGATGCAATCCGCGCATCGCCCGTTTGCACGCGCCTCCCATCCACCCAACGAGACGCTAAAATCTCACAGTTCTCGCGCCGGCTCTAAAATCCAAACTTTGAAAACCAAATTAACGTATGCTTTATCGCCCGAACACCTACTTCTCCCTTTGTCAAATTTTGAAAACAATCTGTATCAACCTTATTTCGCGAAAATCGTATTTAATTACCCCTAGATTTAATTTAATCTTCACGACAATCCTAAAAGTTAGTTTCGACACGTATCAATTCTCAATTATAATTTCAACGTGGCTTTTTAACTACAAATCATCAATTCTAGCCTCCTGATAATTCTCAGATTTTGATAAATTTTGAACTTTATTACACTTTTCAAATTACATTTTATTAATTTAATTAAAATTTTAATTTTTTCGCGCGCGCAATTTCCAATCAGCGACCTCGAATCCCGGATATATTACGCTCGCGTCTCGGCTCTCCTCCGGTTGCTGAATTCGCGGCTTCTTCTTTGATCTCCTGCGCTCGCTCCTCGCAGCATCCCAAGCTCGAACGGTCCCTCTCGCCGTACCCGCTGGCAGTGGTTCGAGACCGGCCGGCCTGATTCTTCTTCTCGCCGGCCGACTCTTAGCGAACCACGACCCTACCCGCTCTTCTCCTCAGATTCTCCGATTGCATACGTACTATACGTAGCATCCCGCTTACGGTACCCTTACATACGTGTAGTATAGAATTGAATCGGTACCCTTACATACGTGTAGTATAGAATCGAATGAATTGAATCTGAATGAATGGATGAATGCATGCGACAAACGACACGAACCTACCGAGCGCTACCGCGTGCTCTCGCATGAGCATCCCCTCGTTCGAAAACTTTTCGCGTCCTCTTCCACGCCCGGAATTCGCTCATCGAGAGATTTAGCTCACCCAAATGTGTGATGCGGTCGCTGGTGTCCAGGCGGCTCAGGCTCTCCTTTTCTCGCAATTTTGCGAGTTCTCCTGCGTTTTCGCGACCTCTCCCGGGCTGAAATTCGCCCATTGGGAGGCTTAGCTCGCCCAAATGTGCGTTGCGGCCTCTGATGACCAAGCGACTCAGCTTATCCCATCCATTTCCTGCGTAGCAAACACACGGATAGGGAAAGCAACTCTTCAAGGAAAATTTTACACTGTCGGCGGTGTGTACGCACAGCGGCTGCAGGGTGCCCACCTAATGCATTCTGTACCTTCTGTGGCTAAATGATTTCACCATCGACCAAAACGAGCCTGCGTCATGAGCGGAGGTGCGCTGGGGTTTATCCGCGACGTTCTCGGGCGACTGAACGCCTTTAGGTCGTCCGAGTCGGTCGATGGGTGAGCAACATCGTGGCTACACAGTATGCTCTCCATCAAAGCCCTTTGAGGTTGCCGGAGGTGTCTGTGGCTGATACGGAGCAAGTTTTTAGTGGGTATTGGGGTACTGTAACGATCCAACTCAGGGAAACTTGTTTTGGTATGTACCTTTGAGTCCTACACTGCCCGAGACCCCTCCTAACCCGACGGGGCCCTCGCGTACGTAAATGTATTTTCTTGCTGTCAAAATATAAAAAAAGGAAGTATAGAATTGAATGAACTGAATGGATGGATGAATGCATGTGACAAACGACACGAGCGTTCCGAGCGCTACCGCGTTCTCTCGCATGAGCATTCCTTCGTGCGAAAAATTTTTCGCGTCCTCTCCCACGCCCGGAATTCGCCCATCGAGAGATTTAGCTCACCCAAATGTGTGTTGCGGTCGATGGTGTCCAGGCAACCCAAGACTTCCTTTCGCTCGCTATCATGCGTGCATTCCTCAGTGCGCGTAACCAATTCCAGGCCCGAAATCCGCCCATCGAAAGGCTTAGCTCACCCAAATGTGTGAAGCGGTCGCTCGTGTCCAGGCGGCTCGGGCTCTCCTATCTCTCGCATTCATGCGAGCACTCCTTCGTTTTCGCGACCTCTCCCAGGCTGAGATCCGCCCATCGAGAGGCTTAGCTCGCCCAAATGTGTGTTGCGGCCTCTGGTGACCAAGCGGCTCAGCTCAATCCTACACATCTCCTGCGGAAACATACGGGTAGGGAAAAATGATTCTGCAAGGATAATGCACAGTTCCGGCGGTGTGTACGCACAGCGGCTGTAGAGTGTCCACCAACGCACTCTATACCTTCTGTGGTTAAATGAAATCACCGCCGGTCAAAATAGCTTGCGTTATAAGCGGAGGTGCGCTGGGGCTTATCCGCGACGTTCTTGGACGACTAAACACCTTTAGGTCGTTCGAGTCGGTCGATGGGTGAGCAACATCGTGGCTACACAGTATGCTCTCCATCAAAGCCCTTTGAGGTTGCCGGAGGTGTCCGTGGCTGATACGGAGCAAGTTTTTAGTGGGTATTGGGGTACTGTAACGATGCAACTGAGGGAAACTTGTTTTGGTATGTACCTTTGAGTCCCACACTGCCCGAGACCCCTCCTAACCCGACGGGTTCCTCGCTTACGTGAATGTATTTTCTTGCTGTCAAAATATATAAAAAATAAATAAAAAGGTTAGGTTAGGTTAGGTTAGGTTAGGTTAGGTTAGGTTAGGTTAGGTTAGGTTGGTGATTCCCGCTCGACGCGTCGAGGAGAGCGGACGTGTTTCGTGGTCGCTCCGCGGTCAGATTTGCAACGCGGTGGATAGTTGCTTAGATATTCGCGTTTTTTGTTAAAATCATTTTATTGTTTGTTCGGAAGTACTAATGTGTCGTTTTTCAATTAAATATTGTATTAATTTATTAATAATCAATAAAAACGTGGTGTGCGTGTTACGCGGCATTTCGATGTCGTGTTTCCGGTGTTCGTGGTGCTAATTATAAACATTTGACATTATTGAAGGATAATTCTGATTAATTGTGAACGTTTCGTAGTGTAATTCCGCGTTTTTTGAGTGATTTTGCGATTAATTTGGTTAAGGAAGTGGATGCAAGAACTGACAGGTTTTCAAGATGGCCGCTGTAGTTGAAGAAGGACAGACGGCTGCGCGCGCGGCCAGGGCCTTGGATAGAAGAGGACAGACGATGTGAAATTAGGTCAACGGTTCGGTGACGTATTAGCTTTATTTGTTTTTTATTCTTTTATTACCATTTTGTGTCTGTTGCGCGGATTTATTAAGTGTATTAAGCGTTCTTGTGTGAAAGTGCTTCGTTATTTTTCGATATTTTTGATGTTTTATAATTATTGTGTTCGTGATATTAATTTACTTCATTAATTTACTTTATTATTACTATCTCGTGGCATATGTTTGGCCGGCACGTTATTCTGTTGTCTTATTTAATTTATTTAATTTAATTAATTATTTATTTATTAACGTAGTCAATTAGTCGATTATTAGTCGATTATTCGATTATCCGGTTTTCCGGTGTTTTTCTGCGGTATAGTTCTTTTCGCTTATTTATCTATCGTATTTCTCATTTTCTTATCTGTCAGTATTTTACTGTGTTTTAATCTAATTTATATAATTTATTTCCTGGTTCGTTTCATTATTCAGTGTTTTATATTTTATTTTCCTTTGCCTATAGTTTTATAATGTGTTTAATAAATCTGCGCAACTTGTGTATCGCTACGCGATTTAATTGGTTGATTTATTGTTTAATTGTTCAGTTTATTTATTTATCGTTTTATCGTTTTATCGCATTCACCGCTGGTATTTTACATTATTTGCTACTTTCGGTGGTTTAATATCGGTGGTGTAGTATATTAGTTTACGTGGCTTGCATTGCAACATTGCTGCTTCGTCGTATGATTACATATTTCGTATTTTCATTTTCATACTGTATATTCCAGTTTCGGTACATAGTTCATATGTTATATTTATATTCCATATCTTATTCATTATCTTTCGTGGTTCCTTTTATTTATCTTATTTCATTTCATTTTATTCTATTTCATTTTATTTCATTTCATATTAATCTATTTCATCCTATTCTATTTTATTTTATCCTATCTTACATTATTTTATTTTATTCTATCTTATTTTATTTCGTTTCATTTTATTTTATTTCATTTCATTTCATATTAACCTATTTTATCTTATCCTATTTTATATTATTTATTTTATGGTATTTTATTTTATTTTATGCTATTTTATCATCTATTCATATTCATATTTCATATCTCATGCTATTTATGTCATTTGCGGTGCGGCACCGTATTTATTTTATTTATTTTGTTGCTATGTGCATCGGTTTGTTCTTTTAGCGCGTTGCTAATAGTTTACACAGGTGTTTGCGAGTTCACGTGGTCTGAGTGGACAGAATAAATGAGACACACCTTGCAACAAACACGACTCGTTTATTGCGCGTCAACTATTTACAATTCACGTACAAACACAAAACGTGCACGATCACACCGCGTGGTCAACGTACAGAAATAGCGCGTGGTCGAAGCGTGGTCAATTTGCACTTTACACAAGTGAAATCGTGGACAATGCGTGGTCAAAAAGATTGTTATATTAACAATGAAAGCTTGATCTAAGCGAGAGTGAAAACAAACGAAACGCGTGCGTGTACTCTGAGCGTTCGATCAAGAAGGACGAAATCGATGATGGCGTCGATCGTGCCGGTTCCGCGTGGAGAGGGGACCGCGTGGACAAAGGGGGCCCGTGAGGTGCTGCCGCTATCGGTAACGACGCACCAACGAATTACTTTCGCTGCCAACTTCGTCACGCTGCGTGTACGTAGGGAATTTCGCCAACATTTCCCCCCTGCCATCAGCGACTGGTCGATGATGTGGTCTGTGTGTCCGCGTCGTCCTGAGAGGGCTGATGAAGAATGGCCAGCTTGGTGATGGGCCGTGTGAGCGTCGTGGTGGCCGTCTTGAGCTCGACGACTCTGGTCAATCCGTCCTTGCCTGGTAGGAATTTGAGAACCCGTGCCATGGGCCATTTTCCTGGGGGCAAGCGTTCATCAGTAATAAGAACAAGAGTGCCTACCTTGATCTCATTTGACGGGTGATGCCACTTCGAGACTGCTTGGAGTCGTTGAAGATACTGCGTGGACCAGAGCCTCCAAAACTGTTGGAGACGCTGCTGCAGAAATTGTCACCTTGACAATCGGTTGACTGAGACGTCGAGAAGCGTGGGCT
The DNA here is from genome assembly GCF_907164935.1 of Osmia bicornis bicornis. NCBI lineage: Eukaryota > Metazoa > Arthropoda > Insecta > Hymenoptera > Megachilidae > Osmia > Osmia bicornis. The sequence continues at coordinate 288,760 of NW_025791454.1, read as the reverse complement.
CTGGCACTGCGTTGAGCGGCGATCCGATCAGGAAATGTCCTGGTGTAAGGGCTGAGAGGTCGTCTGGATCATCGCTGAGTGGTTCCAACGGTCTTGAATTGAGGATGGCTTCGATCTGCGCGAGCAATGTTATTGATTCCTCGAACGTCAGCAAGGCATCCCCAATCGTTCTCTTCAGATGGAATTTGAGAGACTTGACCACCGCTTCCCATTTTCCACCCATGTGTGGAGCGGCAGGAGGGTTGAAGTGCCACTGCGTACCATCCTTGGCGAGTAAAGCTGCGAGGTCTTGATTTTCGCGTGTGCTGTCCTTGAACTGTTTCTGCAACTGCGCGTCTGCTCCATGGAAGTTGGTGCCGCAATCTGAGTAGAGAGAGGCTGCAGTTCCTCTCCTTGCTGCGAATCTGCGATAGGCTGCGATGAACGCGTCGGCTGAGTAATCGGTGACAACTTCCAGATGAACAGCTGATGTTGCGAAGCAGACGAATACGCAAATCCACCCTTTCTGTGTCTTGGCTCCTCTGCCTTTCCAAGTCTTCAGCGTGAGCGGTCCTGCGTAGTCCACCCCTGTGTGGGTGAACGGGCGTGATGGAGTGACCCGACAAAGAGGTAGTTGGCCCATCAGTTGATGGGCACGGATCCCCCTCTGCCGAGCACACTTCACACACCTCAGGATATGCGTTTTCACTGGAGCTCGTCCACCGAGAATCCAGTAGCGTTGTCTGAGAAAAGCGAGGGTGGATTGCGTACCTCCATGCATGGTCTGACGATGTGCGTGGTCGATGAGCAGTGCAGAGAGTCGTGAATCACGAGGCAAAATAACAGGATGTTTGCCATCGTGCGAGAGTTCTGAATGTTGGAGGCGTCCGCCTACCCTGGCGATTCCTTGATGGTCGAGGTAAGCGGTGAGCCTCGTGAATGGATGAGTTATTGGAAGCGTTGTTCCCTTGGCGAGTGCAGCGAGTTCGTCTTTGAAGAATGCGGACTGCGTGGCCTGAATCCAGTAGATTCTGGCCTTCTCCATATCAGCTGCTGAGATAAAATGCGTGGGCGAAGCGTCCTGTCGTTTGAACAGCTTGTCCACGAATTTGAGGCAAAGAGCGGTGATTCTGAGTAGTCTGTGAAAGGAAGAATATTTATAGATCAGTTCCCATGAATATTCCTTTGCGTTTGCGTTAGACGTGTGCAATGAAACCACAGCACGAGCTTCTGGAGCTCCTAGCTCGTCTGCGTCTACACTGGTCTGAGTGGACCATGCGTTCTGTGGTTGCGTGATCCACGGTGGTCCCGTCTCCTGGATCTGGATTACCCTATTGCGAACGTAATCCTTCCATTTGGAGGGGTGCGTTTTGATCCACGCAAGCGTGACTTCTGAATCCGTCCACAAAAATGTCTGAGAAACGTTCATGTTCAAAGTAGCGTGAACATGACGTATCAGTTTAGAGAGTAGCAGCGCTGCTGTGAGTTCTAACCTCGGGATGGTCAGACATTTGAGTGGTGTCACTCGCGTTTTCGAGCAGACAAGTGAAACTTGGGTACCCGTGGACGGTGCGTGTACGACGAAATAGACGACGGCTGCCATTGCGAGGACTGATGCATCAGCGAAGCCATGAAGTTCAACTGTAGACGTGGTCGTGGTGTTGAACCATCGAGGGATGGAAAGCTTGGCCAAGCTGGTTAGATCTTCCCTGATGCATAACCATCGTTGAGTAATGTGAAGTGGCAGAATGTCGTCCCAACTGAGTTCCTGTAACCAAAGCTCTTGAATAAGAATTTCAGCTCTGATAATTACAGGTGCAACAAAACCGAGTGGATCAAAGAGTTGAGCTACTTCGGAGAGAATGAGGCGTTTTGTAAATTGCGTGCGCTGCGTGGCTGATATGGTCGAAAAGTTGAGCGTGTCCTGTTGTGGAATCCATTTAATTCCGAGAATTTTGGTTGCACAGTCGTCGAATGAGATTACTGCGTTGGTCTGTTCTGGTGCGAGGTCTTCTAGCAACGATTTGCTTGTGGAGTGCCATTTTGCGAGTGGAAATCCACCCGCTTGACACAACTGCGTTAGCTGATTTGCAACGTCCTGTAGATGTTCTGCGGTGTCTGCGCCACCAAAAATGTCATCGACATACCTGCCATTTTTGATGGGTTCCACGGCAAGGGGATATTTCGACCCTTCGTCGTCAGCGAGTTGCAAGAGTGTTCGGACAGCCAAGTACGGTGCAGCTTTCGTTCCGTACGTGACCGTGGTCAGCTGGTACTGCGTTTCTTTCTGCGTGTCATCAAGCCAGAGTATCTGCTGCAAGCTCCAGTCATCTGGATGCACCTTAATTTGTCGGTACATCTTCGTGACGTCAGTTGCAAACAGATGTTTGTATTTTCGTATCCAAATGAGAAGATCTGCGATATTCAGCATCAGATTTGGACCAGTATGTAGAAGATCGTTCAGCGAGTATCCTGATGAAGTTGGACTGGAGCCATTGAAAACCACACGCAATGCAGTGGTCGTGCTGCCCAACTTCAGAACGCCATGATGCGGAAGAAAGTACTGAAACGGACTAGTTATTGAGTCGTTGTTCAGTCTTACCATATGACCAAGTTGCTCATGCTCGAGCATGAACTTGGTGTACAGCTGATTGTACTGGGCGTCCTTACTGAGTCGTCTGAGAGTCCGTTGAAGGCAACTGTGCGCGGTCTGATAAGAATTGCCAAGTGCTCGAGGATGAAGTTTGAGCGGCAATCGCACGATGTATCTTCCAGCGGAGTCTCTTGAATGCGTGGTCTTGAAATGATCTTCGCACTCTTGCTCGTCTGGCGTGAGCAAGGGTGCCGTGTCCTGCGGTGGCTCTTCCTGCGTCCAGAAGCGGCTGAGTAACTCACTCAATTGGCGATCAGTATTATTGACTGTCACTTGATGAGAAGTCCTGCGAATTGTCTGAGTGCCCTCGAGGGGCCCGATTATGAGCCAACCGAAAATCGAGAGTTGAGCGATCAACGGTGATGACGTGTTCCGAATAATATTTGGCTTGATGACTTGCCCATATGCGTCTGCTCCGAGGATGATGTCCACCGGTCTGGATACGAGAAATTGAGGATCTGCGAGATTCAATTTCTCCAAATGCGCTGGCAGAGTGGGCTGAGATGGTGGTGCTGATGGCAGGCAAGTAGTCACTCTTGAAAGCACGTGTGCTTGAACGGTGACTGAGAATGGTCTGTAGTTGGAATGGAGGGTAATATTGACCACTCCATTGGTCTGCGAGGTCCTTGCTCCACCAACTCCGTGGACATCCAATGAGGAGCGTTTCCGTCTGAGTCTAAGCTGATTAACTAAAGACTCTGAAATAAGAGAAACTTCAGAGCCTGAATCGACCAGAATTCTTACTTGCTGCGTTGCGAGGTCAGTGTGTACTCTTGCGAGTGCTGTTGCTAGAAGTGTGGTCCGTGGTCTGAGTGCGTGGGCTGCGTGGTCCTTTAATGCGTGGGCTGAGCAGGCTGCGTGGGCGTCGACGACTGCACCGACATCTCAATGTGTTGTCGATTGCGTTTGCGTGGTCTGTGATGCCTTCGCCGTGGGCTGCGAAGACGTGGGGGCGTTCGCGGGCTGCGAAGTCTGAGGGAACGGCACCAACACCCTTATGAGGTTGCCACCATGTAACGCCGTGTGGTGCTGCTCATTGCACAGCTTACACCGTTGTGCAGTACGGCAGCTTCTCAAATTATGGTGGCCCAAACAGTTAACGCACAACTGTTGAGCCTTCACCACACTTATCCGCTCCTCCACGGTTTTGTTCCTGAACGCAGGGCACGCTGTCAGAAAGTGGTCCTTGGCGCAGAGCGCACAAGGATAGAGCGCTGAAGTGCGTGGGCGTGAAAAGGACGATTGTGTCGTCGTTGGCGTGGGCTGCGCTGCGGCGGCTGCGTGGACGGAGGCTCTCTGTTGCATCAACCGGATGTCGCGACTGGCCGGGCGTCCTGACGAGGTCTGCGTGTTCTGCGTCTGCTTTTGTTCGGCCACCCGCTCCAGCTGTTCGAGTGTTCGGGCGCGTCCCAACAAGAATGTCGTGAGCTGTGACATCGTTGGGTAATCTGTTTGAGTGCTCAGCGAGGACTCCCAGCGTTCTCGCGTGCCCGAGTCGAGCAGCCTGACGAGGTGGTTTAACAGGAAGCAGGAGTGTGGATCATTGAGCCCGAACGTGGTCAACGCTTCCTGCGTTTCGCCGATGATATTGGTCATCTTAATCAGCGAACTGGCCCGACGCTGTTTCATCGGCTTCAGATCTGGAATCCGGTCCATGTAGGACTGGACATTGAGCCGCTTGTTTTCAAACCGCTCATCGAGGAGCTTCCAAGCCTTTTGGAACGCCTCGTTTGTTGCAGGAAGGTGCTCAATAACGTGGGCTGCGTTGCCTGAGACTGCTCCTTTTAAATAGTGGAGCTTATCAACGTCGGCGAGGTCGTCACGCTCCAAAATCACCGACGTAAACGCCGACTTGAAGGCCTGCCATCTGTTGTACTCCCCTCGAATTTTGGGAGTGCAATTTCCGGCAAGCGTGATCGTTTGGTCGAGGTTGACTGCGTGGACGTCGTGGGCTGCGTGGGCGTGCTTGGCGCGAGACGGTGTTCCAGCTGCGCTATTAATTTTCGAGCGGTCAACACCACTTTCTCCTCTTGCGAAGCCACCTTGCCCTTGTAGTAGCCGTGCTCGAGCTGGGACACCGGCCAGAGACGGCTAAGAGCCTGGTGTTCTTGATGGAAAAGAAGGTGCATCTCCATCAGCGTGGTCTTTGTGATCTCGACCTCGGACGCGAGGATAGAGAGCGGCTCCTTTGCAGCGGAGGCCTGAAGGTCTTCGACAATGGACAACATCGTGTCCAGGCGCTCCTCCTGCACCTTCGCACGAACCTGAAGCTCAGAGGAGAGGCGTGCTGGAGAGCGTGTGCGCGTGGGCTGTAAGGGCTGCGTCGTCTCTTCCGGGACTTCTAGAAGCGGGGGCGCCGTGGTCGTTTCCTCGTCCGCCTTGCTGGAGCGGGCCGAGCTGTCGTGCGAAGCCGGTGAGGTGTCTCGCGATTTCGGCATGTTATCGAAATTCACTGCGTGGTCACTGCACAAATGCGAACGACACGGAAGCTTGAAAGAGTCACTGCAATCCTGTCACACCTCACTCAAAATGGCACTGCGTGTTCGTTGAACGGGCGTGGCCGTTACGCGTAATGGCGGCTTCGACCGTTACACGTTTCTTCGAAACCGAGTGTGCCTCTATCCGGCTCGAAGGACCAAAAAATGTTTGCGAGTTTACGTGGTCTGAGTGGATAGAATAAATGAGACACACCTTGCAACAAACACGACTCGTTTATTGCGCGTCAACTATTTACAATTCACGTACAAACACAAAACGTGCACGATCACACCGCGTGGTCAATTTGCACTTTACACAAGTGAAAGCGTGGACAATGCGTGGTCAAAAAGATTGTTAACAAACGAAACGCGTGCGTGTACTCTGAGCGTTCGATCAAGAAGGATGAAATCGATGATGGCGTCGATCGTGCCGGTTCCGCGTGGAGAGGGGACCGCGTGGACAAAGGGGGCCCGTGAGGTGCTGCCGCTATCGGTAACGACGCACCAACGAATTACTTTCGCTGCCAACTTCGTCACGCTGCGTGTACGTAGAGAATTTCGCCAACAACAGGCTATTCTGTTATCCGGACATTTATTTATTAGTTATGTTTAATTTCACGCATTATCGTATTTTTGGCCTAATTACCGTTCTCACCGTTTCATTGTTAATGGTACATCGTGTCCCATGGTTTACGCGGTTTGCATATTGCCGTTTTTCAGTTACCTGTTTCGCTAAATGTCTCTATTTTACGTTATTCTAATATTTTGGGTTTGTCTAATTTTCTTATTCGTGACGATGCAGCAAAAGCAATCTAGTGTGTTAAGTGAATAAATTGGACGATTCGGGTTATGTGATTTATTTTATGTGTTTTCTTTAATTTCCTCTTGTTTCAGTTTTCAGTTTTCAGCTTTCAGTTTTCAGTTTCAGTTTTGTTCATTTGTTCCAGTGATGTTTTAGTCTGTTCCAATGTTGTTTCAGTGGTGTTGTGCGATGTGTGATTGTTGTTGATGGGTGTTTTTTCTTTGTTGGGCGCGTTGGCTTTGCTATTCTTCAATCCTACAATTCATTTTTCCCTCTTCTTTAACTTGGTTTCCTTTCCTTTCATTCCTTTTATTCTGCTCATTACATTTCATTTTCACTTTCATTCTCGCTTTCATGTTTTTCTTATTTACCTAATTACTCACTTAATTATATATCTGTTGTGTTGCTTGCATTCATCCATTCATTCATTTTTGATTATTTCATCATTATTTATTCTTATTCATTGTATTGATTGATTAGAGTAAAGTAACGGATTTGATTTGATTTATTTGATTATTTGACTTATGTGATTTATTTTCTTCTTCAGTATTGACAAGTGAAGCGATTTTGTTTAATCAATACTTTGATGGTGTGTGGTTTCTGTTATTAGTTTATCATTTAAGTATTATTTTAAATATCATTTTATATATCTTATTTATTGATTTATTTATTCATATTATACAGTAGTTTGTGTTTAATTAAACCACGTACCTTACATTTGATTTGATTTTGTCGCTTTTATTTAATATCTTTACATATTATTCAGCTTTAGTTGTCAATTCCTACTCCTATTTGCATTTGTATGAACATAATCACTCACAAGTCATAATTTATGATTTACAAAGTGATGGTGATGGAGCCAATAAGTGCGCTGTCATGTTTCAGTGGAATTTAATTCATTATATGGTTGATTCTATTTGTTTATTTTATGTTATGGTGCATTGTGTTGGTTGTGTTTGGTTGCAACATTCCACTTTTCATTTTCTTTATTTTCTTTATTTTCTCAATTTAATTTCTACAACTGTTATGCTCGCATTCGTTATTCGTTCATTATGCATTTATTCATTCATTCTTATTCAGTGCTTATCCATTATGATTATAGTTAAACGATTCATTATCTTATTCCAATTTTGTTCTTTCTACTGTGCTGACAAAAGATTTTGTCTATTCAGGCGTATTGATGGTGCGTGGTTTCTGTTATTAGTTTATCTTTAAAATATCATTTTATATCTAGCTTTAACTTATTATTCTTACATTATACAGCAGTATTGTGTCTAATTAAACCACGCACCTTACATTTGATTTGATTTGATTTATTTGTCGCTCTTACTTATTAACTATATACATTATTCGGTTATGAAGTTCTACTCCCCATTTGCATCTATATGGGCATAATTGCTTATTTGGGGGGACGTGGTGATGGAACCACTAATCGTGCTGTCATGCTTCGGTGAAATTTAATTTAATCCAGTGTGTCTATTTTGCTTTATTTTATTTTATACTTTATTTTGTTTATATGACAGTGCATTGTGTAGGTTATGTTTGGTTACAACATTACAACGTTACACCTTACATACTCATTTCATTTTCTCTCTTTATTTTCATAACTTCTTAATTTCTGTAACTGTTGTGCTCGCATTCAGCATTCATTATTCATTCACTCATTGTCTGTCCTTTATCCATTTATTTTTCATTCCTTATTCATTGCTTCATTTTGATTTGATTAAAGTTAAAGGTTTTCATTATTTTATTCTGATTGACCTTTACTTTGTGTTGATAAGAGGTTGTGTCTATTCAAAGGCATTGATGGTGCGTGGTTTCTGTTATTAGTTTATCATTTAGGTATCATTCTAAATATCATTTTAGATATTTACTTATTATTTATTGATTTATTCTTTATTCTTATATTATATGGTAGTCTGTGTTTAATTGAACCACGCACTTTACAAGTGATCTGATTTATTTATTGCCTCTATTTAATATCTTTATACACTATTCAGTCCTCAGTTGTTAATCTCTACTTCTATTCGCATTTGTATGGACGCAGTCACCCACAATTTGTAATATAATTTACAAAGTGGTGGCGATGGAGCCAATAAGCGTGCTGTCTTGTTTCAGTGTTTCAGTGGAACTTAATTAACTTTATGGTGTATTCTATTCTGTATTACAGTGCATTGTTGGGTATGTTTGGTATAACATTCCACTATATCCTATATCCTTATATATCCCTATATCCTTATTCTCATTTCTTTTCCTAATCTTTATAACTGTCATGGTTGCATTCATAATTCATTCATCTATTCATACGTTCTTGTTCACTGCTTATTCATCTGATTGTGGTTAAAGTACTTGATCTGTTTTACACTAATTTCATTCTTTCTTCTGTGCTGACAGGCGATTCTGTCCATTCAAATGCATGGATGATGCATGGTTTTGTTGTTGTTGGTTTGTCTTGAATGTTATTTCTGAGGTGAGCAACTGATGGTTCCATGAGAATGCTAGCTAAGTTCAATGGTGTTTTGTTACGTATCAATGTTTGATTTGATCGGGACTGTTTGTTTGATTGATTGAGACTTGCTTTCGTGGGACACTGCAATATGGTATGGTGTGTTATAAATCAGCATCAATGGGCATTATTTGTGAGCAGGGTATACTACTTTATTTTGTTTTATTATTTTATACTTTGTTCTCTTAATCTCATTTAATTAATTAATTGGTTCAATTTAGTTATTAATAGTGGATATCTTCTATTAATAAATGTGGGGTGGGTGTAGATCTGGAGTTTGAGATTTTAAACTCCAAGATGGCGGATTTATATAATCTATGGCTCGCTGCCATACTGGTTCGATGATTCGCCGCTCTGTCGCGAGTCGCTGCCTATCGACTTCTATCCGATTCGGGTATTCGGGTTTTCTATCTTGCATGTTTCTGCAGTCGTTGGTTATGTTTGTTGTATACTCCTTTTCGTACATGTGTATACTCTAGGAGGTTGGGGAAATTGTGTGGATTCTCAGTTAATTCTCAATTGATTCGTTAATTAAATTGAATTCAGTTACTATTAATTTAACTATGCGTTAAACTGTTAACTGTTAAACTGATTTACCTACAGATTGCTGTATCCGTTGTTCTGCTAACCCTATTGGAGTGCCTAACCTGTGCGATTTCTGTCGCATTGTGATACAAGACGACTGTGTTGCTATTGACGGCCACTGACGGTGATATCTTTGATTTTAATCGATTCTAATCATACTCTATATGTAGATTCGTATCTGTATTTATACTTATCGTTAGTTAGTTTACTTAGAGTCCTTTCAATGTAGTGTTTGGTTTATCAATTTGCTGTTAAATTTGGGATTGCCCAGTGTCGATTACAGCAAATTGAGAGAGCCGATGATTGCTGTTTTGGGTTAACCGCTCTGGCAAGTAGTTTGGCTCGTTACCTTTCTTACTGGCATGTGCACCCGATTGGTTGGGCCCGGTATCTAGCGGTTAACTAATTAATTATTCAGTCGTTTACTCAGTGCTACAGAATTTTGCACGATTCCAATCGATTTACATTACACTATTAGTATGTTTTGCGTGCTGTACCTTCAATGTTTTTTCTTCTAGGTTCTCTGATTTATTTGGCTATTTCTCATGAAGTACTCTAGTTGTCCATCTTTCTGTTATTATACCCCTGATGTTAACTTAAATTTACTTTCACTCTTATTTTAACGCAAACTGAGTCTGATTTCAACTGTGATCATAATTCCAGTCTCCACATGACTGGGAAATGATCTATTTGATTACAACGGAACGCTCACTTATAATTGTTTCTTAGCACGTTCGCCACTATCTATTATTTTGCATTACGGGGTACTGCATGCTTTTGTCACCTTATTTTACTTGTCCACTTACCCTCTTATTCGTTACTTATTTGATCAGTCCTGTTAACATCCTTACATACCACTAGCTGGTGTTTTGGATGATTTGTGATTGTTAATATTGTGGGGTGCATGGTGGTTCAGAGTTGCAGGGTTGCATTTGTGCATGGTAATGTAGCGTTCACTGATTTACTTATTCCCATCTTATTCTATCTTTATGCTTTAAGGTGTCTTGAGGGATAGTAATTCGGGATTTATAATCTATTGTGTAGTCTACGTTGCGAATCTTATTTGGTTTGAATAATGTTACATCCAGTATCAAATTGCATTTTCAAATTGCATTTTCTATTTTCATCGTACACTATTGCTCTAAGTTTGGCCTTGTTCTGACTTATTTATTCTGGGGTTCCTATAGAATTTTGAGATGAACGGCTGATGGTTTCATGAGAATGCTAATTGAGTTTGATGATGTTTTGTGACATATCAATGTTTAATTTGATTGAGACTCCCTTTTATGGGACATTGCACTACGGTACTTTATAGATCAATATCATGGGTATTATTTGAGCGAGGTATATTTTATCTTATTTATTTATTTATTTATTTTATTTTATTTTATCTATTGTAGGCGTTTAATGGAGGGGAGAGAGTTTCGTCTCCCCGGACGCCTTGAGTTCGGGCCGGGGAGCACTAGGTGGCGACGAGATCGGTGTTCTCTCGCAAGTGCTCTCCCGGCATGCCGTTCGGATATATATAAGTTCCGAACGGCGTTACGATAGGTGTCTGGGGCAGGGATCGTCTGTTGTCAGCCCCACTGACGAGTCTGACAGACGATCCCGAGACAAAACGCCTTTCTCCCTCCTACACTATGTTATACTTTATTCTCTTAATCTCATTTAACTTAGTTATTAATAGTTAATATCTTTTAAATAAACAAATGGGATGGGTGTACATCTGGAGTTTGAGATTTAAACTCCAAGATGGCTGATTTATATAATCGATGGCTCGCTGCCATACTGGTTCGATGATTCGCCGCTCTGTCGCGAGTCGCTGCCTATCGACTTTGATCCGATTCGGGTATTTGGGTTTTCTATCTTGCGAGTTTCTGCAGTCGTTGGTTATGTTTGTTGTATTCTCCTTTTCGTACATGTTTATACTCTAGGAGGTTGGGGAAATTGTGTGGATTCTCAGTTAATTCTCAATTGATTCGTTAATTGAATTGAATTCAGTTACTATTAATTTAATTTATGCGTTAAACTGTTAACTGTTAAACTGATTTACCTGCAGATTGCGGTATCCGTTCATTCTGCTGACACTGTTGTGGTGCGTAACCTGTGCGATTTCTGTCGCATTGTGATACAAGACGACTGTGTTGCTATTAACGGCCATTGATGGTGATATCTTTGATTTTAATCGATTTTAATTATACTCTATATGTAGATTCGTATCTGTATTTATACTTATCGTTAGTTAGTTTCCTTAGAGTCCTTTCAATGTAGTGTTTGGTTTATCAACTTGCTGTTGAATTCGGGATTGGCCAGTGTCGATTACAGCGGGTTGAGAGAGCCGATGATTGCTGTTTTGGATCTTGATTGCTCTGGCAAATAATTTAACCCGTAACCTTTCTTATTAGCATGTGCACCCGATTGGTTGGGTTCGGTAACTAGCAGCTAATTAATTTTCAGTCGTTTACTCAATGCGGCAGAATTTTGCACGATCCTAGTTGACTTGCAGTACACTATTAGCGTGATTGGGTGCTGTACTTTCAATGTTTTCTTCAAGTTTTCTTTGATTTATTTGACTGTTTCTCATAAAGTACTTTAACTATTTGTCTTTCTGTGGCTGTACTCCTGATGTTAACTCAATTTTACTTTCACTCTTATTGTAACGCAAATTGAGTCTGATTTCAACGGTGATCATGATTTCAGTCTCCTTTTGACTGGGAAATGATCTATTTGATCTATTTGATTACAACGGGAAGCTCACTTATAACTAGTTTCTTAGTATCACTCATTCAATTTAGCTACGTTTATCACTATTTATTATTTGCATTGCAGTATACTGCATGCACTCGTCACCTTATCTCACTTACTCTCCTATTCGTTATTTATATTTCATTAAATTCTATTAATATCTTTACTCACTACCTGTCTGGTGTTGTTCTGGATGATATGTGATTGGTTAATATTGTGGGGTGCATAATGCTGCTGTTCATTTCAGAATTTGCAAAGTTGCATTTATGCGCAGTAACGCAACGTTCATTCATTTTCTTCTACCTTATTTATGCATTAAGTTGTTTCGAGGGAATAGTGATGTAGGATCTATAATCTATTGTGTAATCTACATTCTGAATCTGAACTGACTTGGATAATGCTACACTCAGTATCAAACAATATTTTCTATGTTCATCATATACTATTGCTCTAATTTTGGCCTCGCTTTTACTTATTTATTCTGAGGTTCCTATTGATTTCTGAGGTGAACAACTGATGGTTTTATGAGTGTGCTAATTAAGTTTATGTTTGTTGCATGTCAATGTTTGATTTGATTGAGACTTCCTTTCATGGGACACTGCATTATGGGGTGTTATAAATCAATATCAATAGGCATTATTTGAGCGAGGTATGCTTTATTTTATTTATTTTATTTATCTCATTCATTTTATTTTATTTTATTTATTATTCTCTTAATCTCATTTAATTTAGTTAATAGTTGATATCTTTTAAATAAGCAAGTATGGGGTGGGCATAGATCTGGGGTTTGAGATTTTAAACTCCAAGATGGCGGACTTGTATAATCTATGGTTCGCTGTCATTCTGGTTTGCTGATCCACCGCTTTGCCGCGGGTCGCTACTTGTCAACTACGTTTCGATTTGGGGTTTTCTATCTTGCGTGTTTTTGCACCCTTTGGTTATGTTTGCTGCATACTCCTTTCCGAGCATGTTTATGATTCTCGTGGAGGTTGGGGGGAATTGTGCGGCTTCTCAGTTATTTCTCGATTGAATCGTCAATCGTCAATTGAGCTGAATTCAATTGCTATTGATTTGATTTGATTTGATTTAATATAATCTATGTGTTAAATTGTTGAACTGATTTACTTACAGATCCCTGTATTCGTTGATTCTGCTAATCCTGTTGGAGTGCGTAACCTGGGCGATTTCTGTTGCATTGCGATATAAGGCGACTGTGTTTCTATCGACGGCTATTGACGGTGATATCTTTGATTTTAATTGATTTTAATTGATTCTGATCATACTCTATATGTAGATTCGTAGCTGTATTTATACTTACTGTTAGTCAGCTCACTCAGAGCCCTTTCAATGTAGTGTTTGGTACGTCAATTTGCTGTTAAATTTGGGATTGGTCACTGTCGTTTGCGGCTAATTGGGAGAGCCGATGATTGCTGTTTGATCTTAACTTCTCCGACAAATAATTCAAGTCGTAACCTTTTTCTTACTTGCATGTGCACTCGGTTGGCTGGGTTCGGTATCTAGTAGTTATTTAATAATTCAGTCGCCTACTCAATGCGACAGAATTTCGCACGGTTCTAATTGATTACATTACGTTATTGGTATGATTGGGTACTCTACTTTCAATGTTTTCTTCAAGGTTTCTTTGATTTATTTAACTATTTCTCATAAAGTACTTTAATTATCTGTCTTTCTGTTACTGTACCCCTGACGTTAACTTAACTTTACTTTCACTCTTATTTTAGCGCAAACTGAGTCTGATCTCAACTGTGATCATGATTCCAGTCTTTACTTGACTGGGAAATGATCTATTTGATTACAACGGGAAGCTCACTTATAGCTGGTTTCTTAGTATCACTCATTCAATTCAACTACGTCCACCACTATCTATTATTTGTACTGCATGCACTCGTCATCTTATCTCACTTATTCTCCCATTCGTTATTTATCTTATTAAATTCTATTAACATCTTTACTCACTACCTGTCTGGTGTTGTTCTGGATGATATATGGTCTGTTAATATTGTGGGGTGCATAATGCTGCTGTTCATTTCAGAATTCGCAAAGGTGCATTTATGCGCAGTAATGCAACGTTCATTCATTTTCTTATTCTACTTTGTTTACTAGGTGTCGGGTGTCCGGTTGACATGTGGAGGATGGTTGAAGGAATTGAATTGGATTTGATTTGGAATGGATTGGGATGATTTGATCGATCGGGACAATAGACTTGTCCAATGATCCCGTGAATCTTTATGATACAGGTAACCTGTTGCAGTTTCGGTTGCACTGTGTCACAAGATGGCTTGTGTCGCTAGCTACGGTAATATCATTTATTCTCTTTATTCTCTATATTTTTACATTCTGATGGTGAGCATGACTACATTGATTACTAAACTACTAAATTATTAATTTATACGTGGCTTATTTATATACGACGTCTATAATGTATTGGGTATCTCAGTTTGCTGTTAACCTTGAGGTGTTCAGTGGGAATGCAGTGAACTGAGAAAAGATCAACGACTGAATATTTCTGACTTCAATTGCTTATGTGTTCTTACCAGTTGTCTAAGGTGGCACTCCTTCCTTCTTCTTTCTTTATCGGCAATCTACATCTGACAATTACTCAAGCGGTTGGGTTTTGTATTTATTTATTTATTTATTTATTAACTATCTACTCAATGCTACAGGATCCTGCACGGTCTTATTATAGCAGCATTGGAACTTTGTTATGCGCGCTTATTTTCCATTATATTCATTCTCTGACAGGTTATTCTAGCTGACCTTCTTGCTACTACTATAACTCTTGCCTCAACTTTCCTAATTTGCCTCCGACGTTAACATTTTGATTGATTGATTTCTGCTCATGCGATAAGTTAGGGCCTTTCCTTGACTGCAATTGTTATTATGGTGCTAATGCGGCTGGAGAATGGCCTTCTCTGATTGATTCAGTCTCATAATGGGGGTAAAACTTGGCCTTGGAATATCTTCGTGGCCCTAACTTATGCGTTTTACTTTCGTTTTACTTCATTTGTTTTATTGAATCTCAGTAATATTGTTACATATTGTGTTTCATTTACCTTCATTGATACGCACTGCTACTTATCGGGATTTACTTATGCGTTCGCTCCCTTCTCTTGTTACAATGTTCGTTGGCTATATTGGTGCTTTGCTTCTACAGGTACAGGGTGCCCGGTTGACATTGAAGGATGGTTGGAGGGGTTGAATTTGATTTGAATTGGACTGGATTGGGATGAGCTGCTGGTCGACGATGCCAATAGATTTGTCCAGTAATCCTGTGAATCGTTAGGATGCGGGAACCTGGAAACTTGTTGCAATTTTGTTGCATTATGTTACAAGACGGCTTGTGCCGTTGGCAACGGTGATATCTTTGATTCTTTATATTCTTTATATTCTTACATTTTGATTATGAACTTGATTATACTAGTTACTGAATTACTAGATTATTAAATTACTAAATTATTAAATTACAGCAGTTTATCTATATACAATGTTTGTAAAGTACTTGTTTCTTGGCTCGCTGTTAACCTTGAGATTGTTCAGTGGGAATGCAGCGAACTGGGAGAATTAATGACTGAATATTTTGATCTTGATTGATCAAATGTTTTTGCCGGTTGCCTAAGGTGGCACTCCTTCCTTCCTACTTTTCTTAATTATTCGAGCGGTTGGGTTTTGTATTTATTTATTTATTATTAATCAAGTTTCTATTCAATGCTGCAGGGTTTGCACGGTTTTATTGATTATAACATTGAAACACTGTTATCCGCGCCTATCCTCTATTATGATTATTCACTCTGATAGGGCAGGCTAGCTATTCGATTTCCGGCTACTCTTATAACTTGGTTCGGTTCTCTCTTAAATTTGCCTTCGACGTCAATGTTGAACTGATTCCTGTTCGTGTGGTGGGGTGGGGACCCACCCTGACTGCGACTGGGATTTCGGATTCTGATACGGCTGGAGTATGGCCTTCTTTGATTGATATGGGACTCGGTCATGCGGCGGGGTTGGGTTTGACCATGGCTGTATCTCTGTGGCTTAGCTCATTGCGTTTTGTTTCGTTCCGTTTCATTTTGCTTTATTGAATCCATTAATATTGTTACATGTTGTGTTCCATTTTCTTGATGCATGCTGCTACTTATTGAGACTCATTTATGCGAACTTTTTCTTTCTTGACACGATACTCGTTGGTTACATTGTTGCTTTGCTTCTACAGGTATCGGGTGCCCGGTTGACATGTGAAGGATGGTTAGAGGGATTGGATTTGATTAGGACTGGATTGAGATGGGCTGCTGATTGATGGAGTCAATAGATTGTCCTATAGTCCCGTGAATTTTATGATACAGGAAACCTGTTACGATTTCTGATGCACTATGCCACAGGACGACCTGTCGCTAGCTACGGTGATGCCTTTGATCCTTTGATTCTTTATATTCTGATCATGAGCATGATTACACTAATCGCGGATTACTAAATTATGATATATATGATTTATCTATATACGATGTCTGTAATATATCTGGTATCTCGGTTCGCTGTTAACCTTTGAAATTGTTCAGTGGGAATGCGGCGAGCTGAGAGAATCAATGACTGAATATTTATGACCTTGATTGCTCGAATGCTCTTACTAGCTGTCTAAGGTGGCATTCCTTCCTTCTTTTATCGGCATTTTACTCAAGCGGGTGGGGGTTTGTATTTATTGATTTATTTATTATTCAACTGATTAACTATTCAATACTACAGGGTTTGCACGGTCTTATTGATCATAACACTGTTATGCGTGCTTATCTTCTATTATATTATATTTATTATCTCTGATAGGGTATTCTAGCTCTAACTATTAAGTTTTCTGCTAATGGTATAACTCTTAGTGCGGATCTTTCTTAATTTTGCCCTCGACGTTAACGTTAAACTGATTTCTGTGACAGGTCGGGGTCTCACCCTGATTTCGACTGAGATTTCGGTGTTAATGCGGCCGGAGAATGGCCTTCTCTGATCGATACGGGAATTCGGTCTAGCAACGGGATTAAGCCTGACCTTAGTCGTATCGCCATGACCCTAATTTATTTCCTCTATCTCGTTTCTTTTCATTTTACTGAATTTCGTTAATATTGTTGCATGTTGAGTTTCTTTACTTTCTTTGATATGTACGGTTACTTATCGAGATTTACTCGTGTATGTTTCTTTTCCTTGTTACAATGTTTGTTGGTTATATTTTTGTTTTGCTTCTACAGCTGCCGGTGCCCGGTTGACATGTGGAGGATGGTTGGAGGGTTGAGATTTGATTTGGAACTGAATTGAGATGAGACATTGATTGATTGAGTCAATGGAGTTAATGGATTTGTCCACTAATCCTGTGGATCTTTATGATACGAGTAACCTGCTGCAATTCCTGTTGTATTATGTTACTAAACGACTTGGTAGTTATTTGTGATGATATTTTGATTTTGACATTCTGATTTTGTTTATTAGTGCACTAATTTATATTTGATTGTATCCGGCATTGTAATGTAATGTTTGGCATCCTGACTTGCTACTAATTCTGAGATTGTTCAGAGTGGAAAGTAGCTAGCTGAGAGAGCTAGTGATTAATTGTCTGTTGATCCTAACTGACCAATTGTTTTAACGGATTGCATTCGTTTTCTTATCTATTGATATTGATTGGATTTGGTATTTAGGATTTAGTATTAATCGGGTAATTATTCACTCAATGCGGCAGAATTTTATATGGCCGTAATGGATATAGTATTAAAATGTTGCGGTGCGCGTTTATTTAATATTCTCTGTTTTATTTTTTCGGACAGGGTGTTCTAGCTATCTCAATTTATCATTATACCTATTATACTCTGATTTAATTGTTTGTTTTCCTATCGTCAACTTAACTTCAACTCTTATTCATGCAGTAAGTGGGAGTCTGACTTTGGCTGTAATCTGGTTTTGACGTGACTGGAAATGGTATCCTGGGAGTGTTAGGAGTTCGGTGTCATAGTTTAATCTTAGTCTTAGTTAATCTTATTTATCTGCGGTCTTAATTCTTTTATTCTATCTCATTTTACTTCATTTCAATTGCTGTTTTCCACTATTAATATTTGTTGTATTGCTCTACATTGCATTACCCTACCGTTACTTCGCTATAGGGTAATGCAATTACCCATTTATTTTGGCAATTCTTATTGGTAAACATTGTCAGTTTCGTACTACTTTAAAGGATATGCGAAGGGATACGAGTTTATGATGTAGCTTATTTTAGGAACCATGTACAGTCGCATTTATACAGTGTGGCGTGGTGTTTTACTTCCATTTATAAATATAGTAGTAGTTGTTCTATGCGGATTCTAAAACACTGGCGTCAGCATTTTTTGTAATTTGACACCACACCGTCAGCAGAAATATGATACCCCCCACCCCGACAATATCCACCCCTCTCCCCACCCTATGACCTTGAACTGAAATTTGACACCACCGTCAGCAGAAATATGATACCCCCCACCCCGACAATATCCACCCCTCTCCCCACCCTATGACCTTGAACTGAAATTTGACACCACCGTCAGCAGAAATATGATACCCCCCACCCCGACAATATCCACCCCTCTCCCCACCCTATGACCTTGAACTGAAATTTGACACTCCAACCCCATGACAACCCCCCACCCCATAACCTTGAACTAAAATTTGACATCGTCAGCAGAAATATAACACCCTACCCCCACCCTCCATGACCTTGAACTGTTTGTTCTTATCGGAAGGTCACTTTTTCTACGTCTTGAAAATGATTTTTTCTACGTCTTGGAAATGAGTTTTTTGTTGACGCAGCAAATCTGACACTGCAATTCGTGACTATAGAAGGTAGGGGGTTTGCTAAAGTTTCAAGCATACGCAAAACCAAATTGACCATCACCGCAAGCGCATCGTTCGCGAGATTGTATTGTGAAAAGTGAAATATGTATTCTCAAAGTTTCAAAGAGTTTTTTTGCCAAAGGAAGCGCCCCGCAAGTTCTACTCAAGAAGAAGAGGCACGCAAAAAAATGACAAAACATCAGGACGACGTGAAGTAAGTGTTCGAAACACATTTCATTTAACGCTGCTGGTATTTATTTGTTCCAATAACATATTTAAACGGTATTTATTTGTTCTAGAATCGCACCACAATTATCATGTCGAATTTTGGGTCGAAAATATCCATTGACGGATTCTTGTACAAAGCATTTGGAAATCGGCATAAATATACTTGGCGACAATTTCTACCCGCAACTCATATTATCAGACAGCCGAAACAACCGCCTGGAGCTGAGCATAGTCACGTGGTCGCTGATTGTAGCCGAAGCGGACAACGTATGCAGCTTCTTTGACGATTCAAAAGATACACGCGACAATATTAATTTTAATGATATAAGTGTTGAATTTGGAGTGCTATATGGCGTAAAAGTAATTAAACTGATTAGCAATGATATATGTATGTGCATGATGAAAAAAACATTTGAGAAAATGGTAATTTTAAATGATTGTATAATTGAAATGCATAATGCATTATATGATAAACTGTATTCGGTGGAACAAAAATTTAAAGAGTTTGTTGCATTAGTTCGGGGATATGGAGATGTAAAAGTGCATGCAGAGGTTGTGCAGCATATCAAAGAAACTGATATTTATGATCCAAATTCAATTATCGATTGTGAATTAGTAGCTTTAGGTATTCAGGCAATAATAATAGCTGCATCAGCAGCATCTTAACAGAGAAAAAAGGATTATGTTACAAATTATGTTAGAAATTATACTTTAATAAATCATAATGTATTGCATCATTTGCAACTTCTCTCTCTACCTATATAAACCCAAACATCCCAGGAAAAATTTCACTTCCTATACGATAGCCGTACGATGTGCATATGTAAATTTGATCTTCGAATTAGCACAAAAAGAATTCGCACCAGATTGGAAAATACTTTTGTCTGCGCACGTTGCTGGAATATTGTTAGCCAAAGAAGAAAGTAATGGCACCGCGGAAAAGTAACAAGAAGAAGAAGACGAAGTCGCGCAAACTTCCAGTTGCAAAACGTGGGGGATTTCTTCCAGCACTTGTACCTATTTTTGCAGGCCTTTCAGCTTTGGGCACGGTGGCTGGCGGTGCAGCAGGTATCGCCAAGGCAGTCAACGATGCATCTGCAGCACGGAAAACATTAGAGGAAGTGAAACGGCACAACCGTGTTATGGAAGGACATGGACTTTACCTTGCACCATATAAACGGGGAAAAGGAATTAAAGAAAAAAAAAAGAAGCGCTTCGGCAAATTGTAACGCTTCCAAAGGGCGCAATGACAAATGTACAGTTATATAACTTTGCACGAAAGTTGAACTTTCCATATTTTCGAGGTGTTTTCATGCGTACAAATTTACCCTCTAAATCGTTCTTAAACGAATGCGGTATCGTGAATTTAGATAAATCGGAAGGTCCTGGTACACACTGGGTAGCTTACGTAAAGCGGGGTAATTGTGTTAAATATTTCGATTCTTTTGGAAATCTGAGACCACCGACAGAGTTAATAAACTACTTCGGAAAGCATGTAACGATTTTATACAATCACACGCAGTATCAAAAATTCAATACGAGTGTATGTGGACAACTCTGCTTGCATTTTTTAGCTGGAAATGTATAAAAATAGTTTCAATGCACATAGTCTTCACAGTTGCAAAGATGTCGTTGACGTTTACGTTAAGCGGAAAAAATTCTGTGCTTAGCACTGATTACTTTCCACCTATAGACTTGAAGGATGATAATTACGAACTCGGACTCGTTGATTTTCAAGCTTTCAACACAATACCAAACGTTGACTTTACAAACAATAAATTTTACTTTGATGCCGATGGTGAGATCACGATACCGGATGGTTCGTATGAACTCGAAGCGCTAAATAAATACTTGCAAGAGAAAATAATGGACAAGACAAAACTCATTTTATTTCGTACAAATAACAGCACTTTGAAAAGTGAAATATATAGTGATTATACAATCGATTTTACCAAACCAAATAATATAGGATCGCTTCTCGGGTTTTCTACATATCGCATATTACCGCCGGGGCAATGGCACGAGTCGGATATACCCGTAAATATTATGAAAGTAAATGTGCTGAGGATCGAATGTAATATTACGACTGGCGCGTATAGCAACGGTCAATGTGTTCATACCATTCATGAGTTTTCACCGCGCGTGCCACCAGGATATAAAATTTCGGAAAGTCCTACGAACGTCATTTATCTTCCAGTTATCGTGAGAGCCATTGATCACCTTAGTATACGCATTACCGATCAAAACGATAATCTGATAAATTTCCGTGGAGAAGAATTGACAGTGAGGCTTCATATTAGGCGGTGTAAAAAATAACATGAATATAAACATAATAATCAATGGCCTGTTGAACGGCACGAACGGCTCGAACGGCCAGCGAACGGTTCGAACGGCTCGTTGAACTGCTCGAACGGCCCGCCGAACGGCTCGAACGGCCCGCTGAACGGCTCGTTGAACGGCTCGAACGGCTCGAACGGCTCGTTGAACGGCTCGAACGGCTTTCCGTTGAACGGCTCGAACGGCTCGAACGGCTCGTTGAACGGCTCGAACGGCCCGCCGAACGGCTCGAATGGCCTGTTGAACAGCTCGAACGGCATGCTGAACATTTTACGGCAGCTGCAGTAAGGATAATGATGTAAAAACGATAACAATTATACAATCATTCAGTAGAGGGAATATATCCAAATCGGACACATCGCAAGAGCACGTCGTCAAACGCTCCGACGACGCGACCGTTTAATATACGTTATATATCCGTTCATTTAATCGCCTTTCAAGAGAACAAGCGGCACTTATGCTAAACATTACTAGAAATAATGCTGTTGTACACAGATGTGTAACGACCCGATAATCAAAAACCATATCTTTTTCATTTTATTTTCTTTATTGTAGTTAATTTTTATATTTCATACAGAGTATTTTATTTAATTTTCATTGTTAATACTTCGCTTAATTTGTATAACAATTTTTGTAATAAACATTTTCATTTTCATCGATAACCGAGTCTGTTAAATTCATCGATAAAAGTTTAGTCGATAAGTCAGACGGTAAAACAGTTTACCGATAAATTATCGACGTCTGACCGCGCGCGCGCCAGCGCAACCCCAGTAACCATACGGTGCGGTAGTATTCTAGAGTGGGGATGCTGGACTACCACGTGATGGGAAAAACCCAGCTACCCCAAGAACTCTATGCGGAAAAAAAGTGCCGACTCAGCAAAATCTGAGTATAAATAGAGACGTTCCGCACAGTTTCATCGCAGATCTTCTCAGGCCTCGACCTGAAGCAGACAATACTCTGAGCAGTAGAGAAAAGCTTGCGCTGAGCTGTTTAGGCAGCGATAGAGCGCGAGCTACAGCTAATTCCTACTATTCCACTGGTGGCGTGCAGGACTACGGATCAGTGGACCTCCTATTCGCGGTGCGCAACGTGTTACATAGGTGTTACGCTAAGCCAACACTCAAGTGTAAAGAGCTAGCGAGGAGCGGAGCTCCTTGAACGGCCTGCGTCTAACACGGCTCTGGTATAACCAGAAACCGATTGCGACCTATAGGAAGGGTTAACTTGATTCTAATAGTCTAGCACAAACCTCTGGAGTTTAGTTTCCTAAGTTATTTGTGAAATTGAACAGAGTATTGACTGTGGTAGAAGAGTTAAGCCACATTCGCGTTAGCGCTATCAATTAATTACTTATTATTAATTTCTACTTATATATATATTAATTACTAATTACATAATTCTTATTGTATTCCCAATTTAGGGCGAACAAATTATAATTTCTTACTGTATTCCTATTTCTAGCCGCACTTATTGTAATACTAGCGATTTTCTTTTATATTTCAATTCACTTACCTTTTATTCTTGAATAAACATATTTTCATTTGGTTTCTAGCACATTAGTGTTTGGATTTCACTCCTTAACCGCACACCACACGAACCTATAATCCCTAACACACATTGATTACGAGTCGCCTTCTAAGGGAACCGCTCTCCCTACAAGTCGGTGCAGTGACGTACTCACTCTGGGTCGTTACAGATGCTAAAACTCAACCGATCAACAATCCGCCGAATGCATTATTGAGCACCCCGTTGAACGAGTTGCTAAAAGGATCGTTAGAAAATGGATGGAACCAGAACTTCAATCACAAACGCACAAATTGTACTTGCAGCAGCAGCAATTACCACGGTTGCAGGAATAATAATCATGTATTAAACGGTGATGACTCTTTACAATCATTTAGTAAGGACAATATCTCCACACTGAACACATCGCAAGATTTGAGCGACAATAACACGCAATTTCTGCAATCGTTGGGTTTTGTGATTAAGAAACGAAAATGATGGACCCATTGAACATTGCCAGTTTACCGATTTCTGACGATCGAATTACAAAGATCGAATTACATAGTTACAGCCCATACGCCAACACAACGTTCGGAAACAATGATGAAATACGAATTCCCATTCAACAACAAGATTTGTATACGTTTCCTAGTGAGAGTTACCTTTACGTCGAAGGAAAACTCATTCTCAACGATGAGAATGTTGCAGGAACTTCAGTTGGACTAGAAATGAATTGCGCAGCATTTATGTTTGATGAAATTCGATATGAATTAAACGGCGTGGAGATCGATCGTTGTAAAAACGTTGGAATAACAACTATGATAAAAAATGGAGTATCGTTGACAACGACAAAATCAAAAATGCTTGAAAACGCTGGTTGGATAGACATACCCAATGCAGGAGGCTACTTTGACTTTTGTGTTCCTCTAAATATGCTGCTCGGTTTCTGCGAAGATTACAAACGAATAGTGATTAATGCGCATCATGAATTGATTCTGATTCGATCGCGATACGACAAAAATGCTCTTTATGGAACAGATGGTGCAAAATACACGCTGCAATTATACAAAGTACAGTGGAGGATGCCACATGTCACGCTCGAAGAAAGACACAAACTTTCATTGTTGCGTATCCTTGAAAACGGTCAAACGATAATTATGAGTTACCGTTCCTGGGACTTATACGAGTATCCAATGTTACAAGCAACCACTAAACATACATGGAGCATTAAAGCAGCTACGCAATTAGAAAAACCGCGATATGTAATATTTGCATTACAAACGGATAAAAAAAATAAGCTCAATAGACATATCACCAAATTTGATGGCTGCAAACTCACCAATTTTCGATTGTATTTAAATTCGGAATCATATCCGTATGACAATTTGAATCTTGACTTTAATAAAAATAGATACTCTGTCCTTTACGACATGTATGCAAAATTCAGAAAGTCATATTACGGAGCAATGTGCAGTAATGGTGATGACGGAGCTCTATACGATAAGATACTCTTTTTCGGCTACGGCCCATTCGTTGTCATTGATTGCTCGCATCAGAACGAATCGATAAAAAGCGCTACAATCGATGTAAGAATCGATTTTGAGTGTAGTGAAAACGTTCCTGAAAATACTAGCGCCTACTGTTTGATCATTCACGATCGTATCGTGCAGTACAATCCACTGACCAATGTAGTACGCAAACTCTCTTAAGTGAAAGAGGGTTTATATGATCATTCCGCAGTAAAAGCGGTCATTTTTCGCCACAAATTCAACTAATCAAAATGAATGTACCAACATTCGTGGACATTCAAGGCTTCAAAAGCGATACGAACGAGTTTTTCGTAAAGGAACTTGCTATCTTCCAGAATGGGAATCGTGTACAATGTTTCATCTTTGCGCCACCATTTGCTAAGAAAAAATTGTCGAAAGCAGAATTAAAACAAATAAACTGGTTGACGCAAAATCATCACGGTTTTGAGTGGGACGATGGTACCGTGCCGTATTCATGCCTTCAAGAGTGTGCCACTTCGTGTTTGAAAGATAGTATTCATGGATCCGTATACGTCAAGGGCATTGAGAAAGAAAAGTGGCTGAAGAAACTTTATCCTTCAGTCAGTCCAATCAATATAGGGGTTTTGAACAAAGATGACGATCTACCGAATTTGCCAACCAAGAGCCGGCATATTCAGGATGGATGGATGGATAAACATATGGCATGCATCGCGCACAATGGGGCATGTGCTATGAGAAACGTATCGATATTAAAAGAATGGTGGTTAAAAAAAAGGAAGGAGGAAGATGAAGAGCTGTGCATGGAACATTATAACCGGCCGGGGGATGACACGCACATAGATGGACCTCCACCGAAAAAGAAAAATTGTTACATTTGTCTTAAAACACGAAACATTTAATATCATTTATTAATTTTGTTCATTACTGTAAAATAATAAAATCTATTTAGTAAAAATATACTTTATGCGTCTTAATGTTGTTTTACCTAGAATGATTGTATGTGTAACGTTTGTGTTTCATATTCCAATGTAGGAGATACAAAAGGAATGATCTTCTATTTCAAAGACATGAGGGAGTAGGGCGAAATCCATGTTTACATGCAGACACGTGTTGATGTGCAATCTGGTACAGATAGAGAGAGCATCGTCGAGACAGACTTTTGGTCACGTTTTGCTTGGATGCCTCTTTGACGGCTTGCTGACGCGGTTAACATGAGGGGGTAGGGTGAAATGTTTACAGGTAGACACGTGTCGAGTGCAATCTGATACAGATTGAGCGAGCATTGTCGAGACAGACTTTCGGTCACGTTGTTGCTTGGATGCGTATTTGATGGCTCGGTCACGAATTACATTCCGCGTGTCCGCCACCACCGCGCGCCCGCCGCCGCCGCCGCCCGCCGCCGCGCCGCGGAGAAAAGGGTTAATCACGGTTAAAGCGCGTTATCGCCGCGGAGAAAAAGGGTTAATCGCGGTTAAAGCTCGTCTACGGCCGCGGTTAAAGCGCGTTCACGACGCGGACAAGCAGCTTTTCCGCAACCTATAAAGAGGCTGAATCATTAAATATATGGTTATTATATAGACGATATGCGTTTCGCAAAGCAGCCCCTGTCTATCCTTATTCTCGATTTAGACGAGAGGACAACACGCATGGACGATCGTCGGCGACGATACGGGCCCCTCTTGCCGAATACGATACGTGGTATAATTTGCGGTCCATCGAACTGCGGTAAAACGAACGTCGTAATCAGTCTGATCGTGAGCCCGAACGGTGTAAGATTCAATAACGTATATGTATACTCAAAATCATTGCAACAACCAAAGTACAAATATCTCGAACGAATTTTGACAAACGTTCCTGAAATCGGATACTTTTCATTTTCAAATAATGCCGAAGTCGTGCCACCGAACGAGGCGCTGCCCGATTCGGTGTTTATATTCGATGACGTTGCGTGCGACAAGCAAGACGTGATAAGAGAATATTTCGCTATGGGTAGGCACTCGCGCGTGGACTGTTTTTATCTCTGTCAGACTTATGCGAGAATACCGAAACACCTAATTCGCGACAATGCCAACCTTTTGATCGTGTTCAAACAAGATGGCATGAATCTACACCACATTTATAATGATCATGTAAATACAGACATGTCGTACGAAAACTTTTGTAAATTGTGCGCGCAGTGTTGGGAACAGAAATATGGTTTCGTAATAATCGACAAGGACAGCTCGATGGAACATGGCCGTTACAGGAAAGGATTTAACGAATTTGCCGTTTTCTGAAACATTTAGTCCATCGATAGAACGCTTAGCGAGTAGACGTCTTCTCTTTCCAATGAATAATAGTAATATTAAAGAATCGAGTAAAGTTGCGAATGCTATAGCTAAAACAAGCGATGCTATACGCAAAAAACGCAGAGCTCTCAAATCGGAGAGCATCGACGAAGAGAGAGTCATCGAAAAATGATTGAGACCCGTGGTAGAACCGCTGGAACGAATTATCGAGAATATATCAGCGGTATCGCCACATTCAGACACGATCGATATAAAATCCGAGTCGACATTCCCAACTTTGAATATTAAAGAACCGCAAAAATTGACGTCAACTCCTTTTCTTAACCCTCAAAGCGCACAAACTGCAAGAGCGCGCATTTATTCCGAACCTGGTACATCTTCGAGTGAACAGACGGTGGATGTGACGAAAGATCGTGATGAATCGATACATGCCGTTGAAACGTACGGCGACAGCGACGAGAATCTTAATGTTTCTATGCAGCGAATTTTGGACAACCCTAGCGAAAACATACGTAGCCATTTCACGGAAAATTTAGGGCCGTTGGCAGCTAAATACATTCAATTACTCTTCACCGATCGTGAGAAGAAAATAGATGACGTGTATGGAGTATACGTACAACGCAACAAATTAATGCTTGGAAGTTCAGTTTTCGACGTAAACAAAAACGACGATGTGATTATTAATGGGGTGAAGTACAGAGGAACAACTGGTTTGTACGAATTACTATTCATGAGAATGCCTGATGACACCTTGTTCAACGATGCTGATTTACACAAATACGCGGAAATATTAAAGTCGTCGAACGCTCATAGACGCAGCCATATCTCGTCGGGGCTTGTGAAAAGTAACAAGGGTTACAAGTATAAATATATCATTGCAAAATTGCTTAAGAACGAGCGGCGTGGAGGTAATCTGATACCGTTCGATATGGTGGCTAACGATAACGCGGTGGACTACGTGCACTGGAATGACCCAAACGAGCTCGTCGATAGATTACGTCTTCTCGTATCCTCGAAATCCGCAGGACATACGGGGCATGACAACGAGATCGTTTTTATAATCGAAGAACTTCGAGAAGCTGGGTTGATTATAAATTGATGCGTTCGTAAAGCATGATGTTAGTTTGCAAACATGAAGAAGGTGAAGAGCAATCATATCACGGGCGAGAAGCTACAGCTGGTCAATGAGTTGCACGCGCCGGCGAGACGTAACTTTAGACGTAGACGAGTCATTGTACGGGGTTACGATGATCTCTGGCAAGCGGATCTCGTAGAGATGCGACAGTATGCGCGAATCAACAATGGCCACAATTACATACTCACCGTCATCGATGTCTTATCTAAATACGCTTGGGCCGTAGCAGTGAAAGCGAAAAATGGAAAAAACGTTACGGATGCATTTTTAAACGTTTTGAATGATGGAAGAAAACCAAAAAATCTTCAAACGGATAAGGGAAAGGAATTTTATAATGCAGAATTCCGAAATCTTATGAAAGAATACGATATAAATCATTACTCTACGCACAGTGTAATGAAAGCATCGATAATAGAACGTTGGAATAGGACGTTGAAAAACGAAATGTGGAAAAAGTTCACGCTTAATGGAAGCTATGCGTGGACAACCGTCTTACCGACGCTGGTCTCAGATTATAACAATAGAAGGCATCGTACGATTAGAATGCGTCCCATCGACGTGACACCGGAACACGCGGACAGACTTTTATCGTCCGTATATTCTAACATAAAGATTGCAGCTCCGGCCAAGTACAAGGTCGGTGATCACGTGCGAGTTAGTAAATACAAAACCTTATTCGCAAAGGGTTATACACCGAATTGGACAACTGAAATTTTCACAATTATTAAAATTCAACGAACAAATCCTGTAACGTATCTCTTGCAAGATATGCAAAAACAACCGTTGGTTGGCGGGTTCTACGAATATGAGCTACAAAAAGTAAAAAATCACGATGTATACTTAGTGGAGAAGGTTCTACAACGAAGGGGAAATAAAGTTTTCGTCAAATGGTTGAGGTTTGATTCTACGCACAATTCATGGATAGGAGCGAACAATATTTTATAATCTATATTTAAAAATGTTTGTCATTATACAGATTATATGAATAAATAATTTTTCGGCTTTATTTTGTGTTTACTTTTATTACAGGGGAATGCTATTTTATAAATGAAGGGAGATTGGTCTAAGAATAAATTATATTGATAATTTTGAATACTTTTTAATACGTAAATGTAATACATAATACATAATACAATAATACAATTCGCTGGGAGGTGGAGGCTATAACAGACAAAATAAAACCCGCATCAGGTAAAATCTAATAAATTAAAAACATAAACGGACGGGCAACTCACATCAATCTCCTCCAACCGGCATCGGATTGCATTTATTGACCACTTAAATTTTCCGTGTATGGTAAACGTGGTGATACACAACAATATCTCCCCAAATAGGGCCCTCATCTATTTCCTCTCCAAACAGCGCACTCAAATCGAATAAACCTTCATGATTCGGATTCCAACCTTCGGCCCACATTAACATCTTGCTGAACCGATGATCTGCTCGCTTCCGGCGCACTTCGATGAATCTTTTTATTGGCACTAATCCTAACCTTTCAGCTTTTAACAAACAACTAGTTAAAAATAAAATTAACACACCAAGACAAGTAATCGTTAAAGACTACTTACAATACTGTTCAATAAGTGCCCTAAAGGCAAGTAGTTCAAGTCGTGGAACGGTAGCCATCGTAAACTGATTAATGCGAAATGAATAGCGGATAATGAAAACTTATCGGTTTATAAAGCACCGAGAAAATATCCCCTCCAATCCTAATACATCCAAACACTAGACTTTCAGCATCTCGCGAAATTGCAAATTTGCAAGAACTCCGAGTCGGGCACCTCTCTCTCTCATGAAATTGCACGGTTCGCAAAAACTTGAACGTTGCAAAGAATAACGATTGAATAATTTTATTTTCATATCGCATTAACGGGTTTGCAATTTTATTTTCATATTACATTAATGAAGTTGGGGGGAAGGGCAAATCGCAATATGACATAGCCTATGTCCATCTTAAAAGAATAATCAGTCCAATAGTGCAAATTTCATTAAAATCCGTGTAGCCATTTAAACGTGAAGAGGAACAAACGATCAGACATTTTCACTTTTATATATTAGTAGGGATAAGGGCAGGGAAATAGGGATAAGAATAAGGAAGTAGGGATAATAGTTGATTAAAATTCCCGGGCAGAGTCGGGTAACGCAGCTAGTACTATTATATATATAAAGAGACAGCGTTTGTATGTACAGAAAAATTTCAAAAACTACTTGCCCGATTGATACCAAATTTTAACAGTAGCTTCCATGCCTTCTCTGGAGTGACATGGGCTATATTATTTTAATAAACTATGGAAACTATCGCATTGAATTCTGCTTATTCGTGTGCGATCGTGGCAACGCATTATGTAGTATGGCTCGCCGCTTTTCTACTGTTTCTGCAGGCAGCAATACCTACTTTTCTGAAATACTAGAGATTGATCACCAAAAAATAATACAACAATTATTACTTCAAATTCTTGAAGTTTTTATTTATGAGAGCGGGCGAAGCTGCGAATACATGAAGGCTTTGTATTTACTGACTCGCACGTGTTCGCTGGCCATGCATTTCCAAGTATCTTTATACGCATGCAGAGTTTCGAGTTCTTGCAAACCTTTTAATTTCATGCCGATTCCGAGTTGTTACAACATGTAAGATATCCGGCAGATTAATCTCAGATTGTGTTGGCGGTTTTCAATGTTAGAAATGGAGGGAGATGTTTCCCCTGTTTGCTTTATAAGCGTATCAGCGCAGCGTTTTCGTTATTCAAAATGAACTTCACAAACAACCAATTCCTTGCTCTGCAGGCGTTCATCGCCTCTCAGCGTAAGTAGTTTTTTCAATAATTACTTTTAGCGCGTAAATTTTATTCATTTTTAATTCGTTTTTGTTAACAGCCGCTACCTTAAGGAGTTTAGGATTTGTAAGGAAGAAAGACCTCCGAAATGTTCGGCGGGAGCGGGCGGAGAGGCGACGGAACGCTGAAAAGATATGGGCGGACGCCGCATTCGATTTGCGGCAATTGTTCCGCGAGGAGCTTGATGTGAGTTACTTGCACGTTTTTGTTTTATTTGATTTTTTTACTATGTATTAATGTATGTTTTATTTTATCTGTTATAGCCGGATTGGTGATAGGAGGAAAAATTAAAAAACATATGAATAATAATAATAATAAAGTACAAGTATATCCAATATTAATGTAATTTATTTTTTGTCGCACCCTTTCCTATACTTCCTTTAATAAAATATATAGTAAAGATGAAATCAAAGTATTTTTTTGCCACGCCCTTCCCCACGCATGGAAAACATTCCAAGATCAACAACAAATTATAAAAAATTAATTAGAAACACATTATGTAGTGGACCGAATTGTGAATCTAAACCATTCTCGAGTCAACTTGAACACACAAAAAAATTTCATCAAAATCGGTTCAGCCGTTTAGGAGGAGTTCAGTCACATACAGACACACAGAAGAAATATAAGGATATGAAGTATGATTATTGGGAAGGGTTGGGCAAAATAAATTACATTAATAACGATTATATACTTTTTTATTTTCATATTACATTAATGGAGTATGGGGAAGGGTGTGGTACAGAATAAATTACACTAATAACGGTTATAGATATTTATATTTTACGTTGAATAATATATATAATATAATAAGTAAAAACAAAAAAAATATAAATGTAGGCGGCTACCACCAGTCCGGCTATAACAGATAAAATATACATTAATACGCAGTAAAAATCTAATAAATCAAAATAAAATCGGACAGGCAACTTACATCGATTTCTTCTCCGAACAAATATCGGAGGTCGAACAGATCGACCTCCGTCCAAGTAGCCGCCCACCGCGCTTCATACTCGCGCCGCCACTCCTGCCGCTCGCGGCACTTTGCGGGTAGTCGCGCGTCATCCTCCGCCGGCGCAATTTCGAAGACCGGCATTACTATGGCTGTTAAGACGAAAACAATTAGTTAAAAATAAATAAAATGTGGGTAATTGTTGAAGATTACTTACGATAATGTTTGACAATCGCCAAGAATGCTAAGGATTCTAACCTTGGGACCGTCATCGTTGAACAGAAAATAATGAATAAAACGAACACGCTTGGGTTTATAAAGCACTGTGAAAACATCTCCCTCCAAACTCTAAGACCTGAGATAAGTAAAAACTCCAGTCTCTTTCTCTCTCTCATGAAGTTGCAAGGTTTGCATGAACTCGAAACCCTACAGGCTTATAAAGATACTTGGAAATTAATATTTTACTCATGGAGCAAAGAATAAATTATGTTTTTAGGAATAATTATTTATTTTATAATGCCCCCAAGGCAATGTTCTTGTGGATTGTGGAATTATGAATCGTTTATCATCGTAAGGACTAAGCACCTTCTTTTCTTCACATATAGAATATACATTGTGCAATTTTGAACGAATACATCTCTGTTCACGATGCACTTCTAAACGTTCATACAAGCAACGTATATAATCATCGAAGGAAATAGTTTTCCTAACTACGTTACTTTTGACACCCTTCACTTTTTTCGTGTCCCGTTTGCCCTCTACGCGCAAAGCATACATTTTCGACCGAAGTCCGACAAACTCAGTCATTATACACCCATTATTTTCATCCTTCATTAATCCCGGTACTTTTTTATTTACTCGTGGCATACTGTAAACATTGTCCTCGGTATAGTCGCTCGTGTCAAACCGATGTATATCGCGTTTCATTACATCGTATATGTCATCACATTCCAGTTCGTATATAAGACTGTCTGTGTCTGTGTATAATATTTTACAAAGATGTTTAAATTTCGGCCAAATATAATCATGATGGAATTCGTACAAACATGTTTTTGATATATCCAGAATACACATACCAACATAAATGGGTTTTGCAAATTTAATTTCCAACTTTCGCATCTCTATTGCGACCAAATATTCCGAAAATATTGATCTGCTATGAAAATTTGGTTTTGATATCAGGGCCTCGGCCCCGTATCTACCATCCCATTTTGTAACTAATTTAACGTCTACATGATTTCTAACGTTCTCCATAGTTTTGCCAAAGACTGCATTATTCATTAATTTAAATAAATTCTTTTCAAAATCATTTTTAGCCGCAGTTCTAAGTTGCGTGTTTAAATGAATGTATTCGCGAAGCCATGGAGATTGTTTAAATTCTAAAACGCGATGAATTACAGAAACTTTTAAACCATGATTTAAGCATTGTTGAAGATTGCGGTAATGGATGATGTAACGTTGCTTATCCTGAACTGTAGCGAGTAGTTTCTCGTGTTTGGCATTAGGAGGCTTCTCGCGTATTGGACAAAAAGGTAAATCTGCATGCTTATCGTGTAATTCTAGCGGGTATTTCAAATCGACTTCCAAAATATATCCAATGTCCGAATTTTCGGATATCGCATGAATGTTAAAAGTTTTAATTTCATTATCGTCTAACCACTTAAACTCGCCGTAAGGTAGATACTGCGACATTGCCCATCCATACAAATTATTAACGTCGAAATAAACTAAATATCGCGATGCTTCTTCGGAATTGTATGAATCCATGTATTTATTATTGGCCTTTGCGTATCGATTAGAACATTGACTTAAACCACCACGTATGCCGCGCTCTATGAAAAGTAGCATATCGATATCCGTCAATAATTCTAATTCGATACGCGCGTGCTTCAGCATTGCATCCCACGTAAAACCGGGTAAAGTATAGTAATATGCAGGATCCAATTTGTAACTTCTCAAACAGCTGCCACGAAAATTTTCAAAAATGTCGGCCAATAATAAAACGTCTGTTTTTAGATATAAATCGCTGTATTCGCCAAGTGTTTTTATATTAAAACTGTGCCAGACTTTTATCGCGTGGTCATAATCCTGCTGTGAAACGGCACAGTCGCTTAGTTGATTATAAAATTTGTCACATGTCGGCAATGTCGTCTCGCTCAGTTTCATGTAGTCGGTAACATAATCGTATGGAAAGATGCCTTTTCGTGTAAGCAAATCGAATCTTATCTCGTTCAAAAAATTAAATTGTGACCGTAAAATCGTCATATCGTCTTTCCCTAGATATGAACTCAATTTATCTAAACTTGAATTTAAAAATTTGAATGAATCTATAAATCGAAGCGAAATTTTGTAACGTTTTAGATTCGTTGAAAATGAAATATATTTTTCTTTTGTAATTGGCAAGACTGATGTCGAGCCTTCGATAATCGTTACCAATTCTTTTATTACAAAATGGGCATCGTATCCCGATAAGTTATGAAACACTATTGGTATAAAACGTTTATTTTTATAATTTAAATTACACCCCTGGTGAGCAGGTCCTCGGTAACGACCAGTGAAATGGCAATGATCTCGAACTTTTGTTTCGTCGATGTCGAACGGTTTTTCGCAAATATAACAATGCGTTGCATTCATATAATTTTCTCTTTCATCACCCGTCAAATTTGTCATGGGCACATTCGTATTAAATAATGGTGCAATTTTTCTTACAAGGCTCTCAAGTTCATTCACGAACCATTCAGCACAGTCAGGACCCCGATACGCGCGATACTCGCACACCGATGCGTTGTATGAACAGTGAAAATAATATCCCACACTGTATGCTTCGTGTTGCTGGTATGCATTGCAGTGTCCTTGATTGCTGTTAACCTTCTTAAGCATGCATTCGAAATCGGCGTACACGATGAATGGATGACGTTCTCGGTGACAAAAATTATCAAACTTTATTATTTTATCTTCACTCGATGGTAGAATGATTGCGCAATCGTTCATCTTCATGCAGTCCTTCGTATGTTTCAATAACTTTTCTTCCGCATAAAAGTAGTGAAGGCATCTGCATATAAACAAAGTAACTGCATTAGTACAAAAAGAACAAACGCATACACTAAAATAGATCGTAATGGCATGATACAAACCTGTCACAAATATAAGTTTTACTCTTATGTGCACTCAGCTGGTTTGAAACAAGCCGGGAAAGATTTTTAATCCATGCAAAGTGACGCACATTACGGTTGGGCGTTTCAAGCATCAGCAGGTTAACGTGACGAAATCTTTTGTTGGTGGTGAGTTGGAGCGGGGCACACCTTTTCACATTCAAGTCCCAAAAATTAACGTTTATCGAAACATCGTTTTGGCGCTCAAATTTTGGTATTTGATTAAGGGTTATTGGAAATGCGATGCCCTCCAAATTTAAAACGGTGTCATAGTTGGGATACGATGATGGTCGATTTGCATTCACATGGACGGGATATAATGCTGCAAGTATCGATCTGACAAAACACGTATCATCGTCAACTGTTACATTTACTACCGCTCTTTTGTCCTTGATTGTTTTTGGTATGTCTGTGTAACAACCAGCATGCATCGGATTGCATTTATTGATATTTAACATCAAATGCAGAATTTTCGATATTGCCCAACCACTGTCCCGTTCCTGAAATTCTTCCATCAGTGTTAAAGTTGAGTTCACAACGTATTTGTCATACCAATCGTTCAAGTTTGATGTAGAAAATAATTGTTTATTTCTTACATTGAAACTTTTCACATCAGTTTTATTATTAGCGGTAAACTCCCCATACAACACCGTATTCACTTTTATGCATGAATGATTTAGGAAAACTTCCGCTAGACGTTGGAATACTATTTTTCTAGCATCTTCCAAAAAGTTTCGTGGTTCAATATGCTCGGTGTTGATTATAATTCCTGTAGTTATCCGGTTATGGAAAGCTGATTCTACATTCTCCCAGATAAGAGATGATGATGCACGTGATTCAGCATCTGTTCTCCTTTGACCTTCGCCTATTTTTACAGATCCGTGTAACTCTGCTCTTAACGATTTAAATCTCGCTATCCTGGCTGTTAAACTATTTTTCAAACCAGTTGATAAGTCCTTTTCGAGTTGCAATCGCTCTATCATTAAATCAATGCATTGATTGCATTGCACCAGACATGCGTTTCGGTCGTCGTTACTACTTATGACTGCAATACGTTGTGTCAAAAGTTGTTCTATACAAGCAAGTTCGTTTAGTAATATTGCCTTTTGACCACTAGGATGATCATTGTCACGATACAATATCCTACGCAAGGCGTAGATTCTTTCTTTGTATGCTTCTATATCTCGCCATCCTTCGACTGATAAATCGTCTCCCATTTGTAATCGTTCGTCTATCAATTCGATGCACTGGTCACATTGCATCAAGCAATCACAACGCTCATCTTCAGTATTGATGTTTATCGTCCGCTGCGCCAATAATTCGGTGATGCGTTCGAGTTCTTGCAGTAACATGGCCTCCATTTCTCTTTTCCACAAACACGTTAAGTAGCCTTGCACTTCTAATTGTCAAACTACATATGACACACATTGCAAAATTTTCTCCCATTTTATTAAAGTGGGGCTGTCATTGACGAAAGTGTTTAATTGCTGTTCACTTAGCAGCGTCAACAAAAAACCGCATTTCCAAGACGTAGAAAAATTCGTTCAAGGTCATGAGCAAAACCTCTACCTTCTATAGTCGCGAATTGCAGAGTCAGATTTGCTGCGCCAACAAAAAATCTCACTTCCAAGACGTAGAAAAGTGGGTGGGGCCTTGTGTCGTCTTCCGATAAGACAAAAATAGTTCAAGGTCATGGGAGTGGGGTATCATATTTTTGCTGATGGTGTCAAATTTCAGTTCAAGGTCATGTGGTGGGGGAGGTAGTATCATATTTCTGCTGACAGTGGTGACAAATTTCAGTTCAAGGTCATGCGGGATATTTCTGCTGAGGGGGTGGTTATGGGGTGGGGGTTGACATAGGGTGGGTATTTCTGCCGAGGGGGTGGTTATGGGGTGGGTATTTCTGATGAGGGGGTGGTTATGGGGCGGGGGAGGGAGAGGGGGGGGGGATCATATTTCTGCTGACGGTGGTGTCAAATTTCAGTTCAAGGTCATAGGGTGGGGAGAGGGGTGGATGTTGTCGGGGTGGGGGGTATCATATTTCTGCTGACGGTGTGGTGTCAAATTACAAAAAATGCTGACGCCAGTGATTTAGAATCCGCATAGAACAACTACTTATAGTAATATTGTTATGTCAATACAGCAATTAATTGGTGGGGCAACTCTGCAACTGATTATATGATTTGCGTCTCGGGTTTGATCTGCTCAAGGGTAGAGTTGTACCTTCTATTGCATTGCTTTAGGTTTAGATTACACTCCTCTGCTTATTGGTCATTTATTCTTGATTAAATTTCTTGTGTCGCTATAAGATTAATTTAATTTAATTAATTAATTGAATTCTGACTTCCGGAAATCTCTCTCTCTTAAGCGAGCAACTGATTGTTTTGTGGCTGTGTGTCTATACAGTTTCCCTCCATTCATGTTTGATAGATTATATATTGTCGCATGGGTGTTCGACGCGGTGCATCACATTATAATGGGTTATAAATATAAACGCAAATAGCTTATTCTCTTCCGTGTTCGCATTACATTTTTTCAATCCATTTGATTATCTAGTCAATAGTCTTGTGAAGCTGGTTGGATTGTAGGAAGTAGATTTTGATTTAAATTTCAAATTGACGGAGTTGTATAGTTCGTGGCTCACCGGGCTGATGATTCTCTGGAGCGCCACTGTGTGTCGCTACCTGACAAGTGATTACTTAGTTTTACTTTGTGTAACGACCCGATAATAAAAAAAAAACAATATCTTTTTCATTTTATTTTCTTTATTGTAATTAATTTTTATATATTTCATACAGAGTATTTTATTTTTTTGTTAATATTTAATGTATAAATTTTTGTAATAAACATTTTCATTTTCGTCGATAACCAAGTCTATTAAATTCGTCGGTAAAAGTTTGGTCGATAAGTCAGACGGTAAAACAGTTATCGATAAATTATCGACGTCTGACCGCGCACGCGCCAGCGTAACCCCAGTAAGCATACGGTGGGGTAGAATTCTAGAGTGGGGATGCTGGACTACCACGTGATGGGAAAAACCCAGCTACCCCAAGAACTCTATGCGGAAAAAAAGTGCCGACTCAGCAAGATCTGAGTATAAATAGAGGCGTTCCGCACAGTTTAGATGCAGATCTTCTCAGGCCTCGGTCTGAAGCAGACAATACACTGAACAGTAGAGAAAAGCTTGCGCTGAACTGTTTAGGCAGCGATAGAGCGCGAGTTACAGCTATTTCCTACTCTTCCACTGGTGGCATGCAGTACCGCAGATCAGTGGACCTCCTATCCGCGGTTCGCAACGTGTTACACAGGTGTTACGCTAAGCCTACATTTAAGTGTAAAGAGCTAGCGAGGAGCGGAGCTCCTTGAACGGCCTGCGATTAACACAGCTCTGGTATAACCAGAAACCGATTGCGACCCATAGGAAAGGTTAACTGGATTCTAGTAGTCTAGCACAAACCTCTGGAATTTAGTTTCCATAATCATTGTTGAAAACCAAACAGAGTATTGACTGTACAGGAAGACCACGCCGCATTCGCGTTAGCGCTATCGATTATTACAATTAATTACTTATTATTAATTTCTACTTACATATATTAATTACTAATTACATATTTCTTATTGTATTCCAATTTCCAGCCGCACTTATTGTGATACTAGCGATTTTCTTTTATATTATATTTCAATTCACTTACCTTTTATTTTTGAATAAACATATTTTCATTCGGTTTCTAGCACATTAATGTTTGGATTTCACTCCTTAACCGCAAACCACACGAACCTATAATCCCTATAATACAGAATACGAGTCGCCTTCTAAGGGAACCGCTCTCCCTACAAGTCGGTGCAGTGACGTACTACTCTGGGTCGTTACATTTGTCTTCTCGTTTGCTGTTTGTCATTGGTCATGTTTACCTCTGCTCCTACATGAACCGGGGGTTCGGCTAAAGCGTGGAAGAGAGTTGCACGGATTATGTGTTCGGCTGAATTTGATGAATAAATGGATCACATTGCTAATTGGTGTATTATTATTGATTGCTGTACCTACTGGTCCTGCTGGTTCTGTTGGCGCGAACATCTTGCTGAAATTTCCGTTGTAGTGGGCTGTTAGACGACTTAGTCGCTATTTGCGGTGATATTTTGATTTTGGCATTTCAATTTTGGTTGTCAGTACGCTAACTTATATTTAGTTATACCCGGCATACGTAATGTAATATTTGGCATCTTGACTTGCTGTTAATTTTGAGTTTACTCGGGGTGGGGGGCAGCTGACTGAGAAGACTAATGATTGATTGTCTTTGACCTTAACTGATCAATCGTTCTAGCGAATTGTATTCCTCCCTCTATCCATTGATATCTATATCTTACCGGTCGGGTTTGGTATTTGGGATCCAGTATATAATTATGTAATCATTTACTCAATGCAGTAAATTGGCATGGCCATGATTGATTATAATATTGGGTGCTGTGTGCACTCATTAATCTTCCCTGTCCTATTTCTAGACAGGGTGTTCTGGCTATCTAGCTTACTGTTATACTTATCATGCTTCTGACACTCTTAATTGTATTTCTAACGATAATTTTGACTCCTATTCATGCGGCGAGTTGGAGCCTGATTTTGGATGGGATCGCGATCCCTGTTGGGGATGGGCTGTCCTGACGGTGGTGGGAGCTCAGTTTTATGGTTATATTTATGGTCGTAATTCTATTGTTTCACTTCGGTCTCGTTTCGCCTCAATTACTGTTTCCATTATCTGATGTGCTGCCTGCACTGCATCGCTCTGTCGTTGCCTCACTGTTTGCCTCAATGTACTGACTTCTGGTAATCTCTATTTTAAACATTATTAGTTCTGCATTACTGTGGGGGGTACATTAGGGGATGGCGGGTTCATGAGGTCGGTCATTTTGAGGCTTTGTGCAGCTGCATTTGCGTATTGCGGTGCAGTTTTGTTTTCCCTTTAAATACATTAATGATAGGTCTGATTAGTAATTTTGTAATTGAGTGTCGCAAGTTATTATATAGTCTGCATCTTGAATTTGACTTGCCCAATATTATGCCTTGTATGGTATTTGTGTACTGGTTGCGATCTTTTTCTTATTAATTATATTCTACTATTATTGTCATGATTTTAGGTTTCGCTCTAAACCACAAATCTCGGGCCTGGTAATCTCTTTGATGTGAGTGGCGGAGTAATCCTTTCATGGTTTTGTTGCGATACAAGTTACCTCCCATGATGTTGATACATTGGCATTGATATGGTCATTCATTTGATCATTCGCCCATTTATTTATTTACTTATTTACCGGTCTCATTGATTGATTGATACTGAAGGATTCGACTTGTTTTCTTTACTCTCCTCTTCAATAGCGACGTAGTATTTTATTCTGGCATTTCACTTTTGATTCGGTATACCGCCTCAGTTCCTTCTTTCTTAGCCGTTTATATATCATAATGCGGTGCGACGTGGGGTGGAGTGTGGGAGAATGTGTCGACCTGCCCACTCATCATTTCGACGTTTTTCGACGTTTTATCTAGATTTAATTAAGATTGAGTTTAATTTGATCTATTCTGATTTGGATTTATATTCTGGCCTGATTTGATTTGATTGTGACTCTACTTATTTACTCAGTATTATCTGTTATTATTACTATCATCGAATTTTGGATCCGGATTACATATTGTTCCTATTGCATGTTTTTCATTACACACTCTGGCGGGAGAGTTGAGTAAATTGTCACTGCTTGTGACAGTCGGTGGCTTTCTCGCTAGGTGGCGGTGCATGTCCTCCCTAGGTTGTGTAGCTGTTCTCGGGGCGCCTGGCGGCGGGTTGAGTGACTGGGTGACGACGATGTTTGATGACAAACGCTCTTGTTAGAGGACTCTGTATGCGCTGCAAGCTTCTTTCATGGTCGGATACCTGGGGAGGTGGAAGGGGTGACTTCGTATCCGTATTGCACTTGCTGGGGTTCATGGCCCATTGCATGGGCTTGACCTCGGCTCTTCTTTGTTGGGCGAGCTATTATTAGCTATTATGACCAATCATCACTAGGTCATTGTACTCGAGGAGTAAATCATAGCAGGTAGACCTCCGCATTTGCACGGTGTGCTGGCATCTAGCCAATTTGAATGATCCCATTGTAACCCCCCCTTTTTTGAATTGATGATGAACCTTATCTATTTAGCTACTTAATTTATTCTGACTTCAATACTGACTTTGATCTTGATTGATTTTATTTTAACTTGAGTCAACTTCAACCCCGATTTTGGCTGCGATTTCGATTCGGCTTCTCTGTGCCATCAATCATGATGTTAGATACGGTCGCACTTGATTTCGAAATTTAATTTCATTGTTTTGACTGATCTGATCTGGCTGTGGCTGCATTACCCTGCCATAAGCTTGACTGGGTTGAACTGTGCTTTTCGCTACAATTACCTTCACTTGCCCTTTATTCATTGCCCATTGGCCATCTGGTATGGCTACCCTTTTGACCTTTGTAAATTACTTTAATAATGTCACTACTCACTCGGTTTACTCTGACTGTGAGTCGACTCTGATACCGCCTCTGGTTGATTTAGCCAATTGACTGTGACTCTGACTTCGACCTGATCCTGACTTTGATTGTCATTTCGATTGCGATTGATTTATTTAGTTCTGGTTTCTGCTTTGACTTGATTTACTGTGATTCCGTATCTGAAGCTGATCTTGATTTCGTTCTGACTTTGATCCTGACTTCATTTTATTCCCTACCCTGTGATTCAATTTAATTTATTTATTTATTTAAGTAATCCTGACTTAACTTATCTCAAGTTGCTGATATTATCCTACTGGTCCCTTATATCATTTTGTTGGTGTGGGTGAAATATTAGGGTCAAATTTTGGCTGGTGATACTGTTTGCTACTATTATTTTACTATTATTTTATTCAATCTTGATTCTGACTTTAATTTATTTGTTTGATTGTTATGATTACGATTCAATTTTATTATTTAATCAATTAATCTATCTTGACCTTTTAATCGGGTCTACTTATTATTTATTATTATACATATATATTTATTATTTCTCGGGTGGTCATCAATAATTATTTATTGCACTGTTTATAGTTAACGTTGTTCTTACCTCAATTGTTTTATGGGTATTGGCAGGAATCATGGGGGGAGCATTTGAAATTTTTCACTCACTATCTATTTTCACCGAAGGCTGGCTGTTGCGACCCTCGTGCGACGATCTATGTATTTTATTTCTGGGTAGTTTAATTTATTTAATTCATTATTTAAACAGTGTGCTGATGTATTATCCGTAAGAATGGACGCTATCCATTCAGCTGTACGTACTTACCTTGAGTAATTACTTTGCATTATTAATTAATGGTTCAATTTGACTGTGGTCACGGATGGTATGATTTTGTGGTGAATTTATAACAATTTTATAATCTTAGTAATCCATCTTTGACTTCACTTAGAATGTGATGTATTTTACGATCTTGATGTTGAGACTGGTTATGGTTTGGGTCAGCACTAAAGGCTGACGCCATAATAATTCGGCTGTAGTCGTGGGGCGCTTTGTGCTAGATGTCACAGGGGAATATATCGTTTTGTTTATCGGTATTTACGCTATTTAGTCGCAATAGCGTACCCCGTCTCTTCTCTCTCTTGCTCTGTTCTGTTCCCGGAAGTCTTATCTTAAGCTGTTCAGTCTATCGGCTCGTCAATCTGGCCGCGCGCGAATGACCCATAAGGGTGAAACTTGATACGGTCGTTCTGTTTGATTCAGGGTCGGTGGCGGCTTTAACAATGAGCGGGGATGGTTGGATCTGTACTGATCTTATTCTCCATTTCTGATTATTGATAATTAAATTAATCAGTTTATACACTCTTGTTTGTATCCATGGTCTGCTGGTTTGGATTTGGCCTCAATTCGGAGTCAGATTTGCTGCTATATACTCGCTTGCCCGCTGTTTCGGCTCTCTGGAATATTGTGCGTGACAACTGCTGGGAGCTGTTTTATGATCTTTTTACTACCTTAGCTCGTTTACCACTATTAACCGTTCTTTATCATCATATATTAAGTGTACACCTGTATGCGAGTTTTATATGGCTTATGCATCTATGAGTGATTTTCTGCTTCTAATTATCTATCTATTTATATATTTATCATTTATTTTATTTTATTTTACTTTATCTCATGTTATTTTCTATTTTTACCTTCATCGTTTACCTTTAGTGTAGTTTGGTAGCCTTTAAAGAACTACTGATCGTGAGGTGGGATAGGGTATCATAGTGCTTTGTTGCTTGCTTTGTATGGTGTCGGCTCTGGCGATGTGCCTATGTTTTAGTTGGGTGACTTATCGCTGTCTCTTCCTCATCTTTCTGCCCTGGTGTACTCGTACACTTCGTAGGTTCTTTCTTGTGGGCCCAATTGTTGTTCTATGATCGATTAACTGCTGATCTTACTTAAGTCAGTTGGTGATCAATATGATTATGTATTGTTTGATAGTCGATGTGATCGTTGATCTCTGATTGGTGAGCGGTGGCCCAATGTATCGGTCAATTTATTTGACTAATGATTGTTAGTAATGTAACTTAACTGATCTAACTTCATTTTGGCTTATTTTATGTACTTATTTGCTCATTCAGTTATTTCACCTACATTTATTTATTTATTTATTTCTAGAGCTAGGTTTATTTTTTAGGCTTATTTCTAGGCTGAGTTTAATTAATTTATGATCCAGATAAGGCAATAGTATTATTTTGAGGCTGGGGATTCTATTGCTCAATTGTATTCCACTTGTAACCTATGTAGTGCCAACCTGTTTCGTTAA
Organism: Osmia bicornis bicornis; assembly: GCF_907164935.1. Lineage (NCBI taxonomy): Eukaryota > Metazoa > Arthropoda > Insecta > Hymenoptera > Megachilidae > Osmia > Osmia bicornis. The sequence goes on along the minus strand of NW_025791454.1, from coordinate 245,402 downwards.
TATTTTAATATTATAAACATATTATGCTTGTATTATGGCATCTCAAGGATTTCGGGATTATGGGATTCAAATTTATGGATATGACATGCGGCTATGCATTTGCTAGCTCGTTGCTTATTCTTTCTATTTCCTTTAATTACGGTGGTTGTTTTTCTGATGTTTGACAAATTGCTCTCTGCTATTGCGGGTCAGAGGGTTGCCTCTGGCTGGCCAGTTGAGCCGGGTAATTTATGGTAGAAGACCCTTGACTGCTGGCTTGTTGATGGGGTATCTATTGCTCTCTGTTGAAAGGGGGGTTGAATTTCGTAGTTTCTAGATTATGGGCGGTTGCCTTTTATTTATCGATGCCTTGGGGTTGTCTGGCGTGCTGGCATCGGGACTGGTGGTTTGGAATTACCCTCCTTATTTCCTACATTTTACTTTAAGCCATGTGCTGAGTACCCTTCTTACTTTTCACTTTTCACATTATTCATTATTTTGTTCGGTAATAATAAACTGCAGTTGGTTTGATCTAATCTGTACTTTATTAACCTCATTTAAATTTCATTTAAAGCCTTAAGCCTTCATTTCATTGTACTTAATTTAATTTTAATTTAACTTGTTAATTCTGGGTAGTTTAGGTATGATTCTATTCTACTTAAATTTGATCTAGATTTAGTTGGCTTTTGATTGGGGTTTCCGACTCTATTTAATACTCTCAGGTTGATCTGCTGTGATTAGGATTTTGAATTTGTTTTGATTTTGGCCCTGATTTTAGCTTGATTTGGTCTCGGCTTCAATTTCAATTTTGATTGTGAACTTTGATCTAACAGCGATTTAATTTATTTATATACTGATTATTCTGATACGTTGATGGGTAATTTTGATTTCGAACCTATTTCATTACGCGTTAATAACTTCATTTAATTAGTTTAATTTAATGTAATTTAATTTAGTTCTATCATAGCTCATTTCGATTGATTGCTCAAATCTATTTGTCCCCTTACACTATTTAGTACTTTGACGTAGGGATTGTATTCAGCTTTGTGATGATGGTTTTGTACGCGGCTGGCGTTATCATTTCGTGTGGCCATGTCGCATAAATTTTCCTTTACTATCCTTAATCATGATCCTTTAGTACTTCATTTATACTGGTCTGATTCTTGGTTGGACGCGGTGTGGTGTTATGTTGACACCCCATCGGGTTGCCAGCTGTGCTGCCTACGCGGTGACCACATTCTTGTGCCTTGTATATCCATTCACAGGCAATTATATTTCCTTCAGACCCTTTCGGTCGTACTGTTCCTACTTCTCATTGTGTTATTTTCTGAGTATTTATTCATTTAATTATTTATTCATTAACGGCCTTTAAATTATTCCATTGTCACTTCTTTTCTTAATGCATGATCAGTCAATCTAATGATGGAACTTATGATATGGCCATTTACAATCATTTGATTATCTTAGCTATTATTGCGGCTTTATTATCAATGATCGGCACTATGCTGCCCTTCTATGACAATTCAACCAATTGTTTAATTATTAATTAATTGATTTACTTATTGATGATTTTACTTCATAAATTGCGGACTGATATTAGTTGCTTGTTTGCCTGAGCCATCTTACTTACTTTATTTTTATTATTCCACATTACTCTATTGTATGTTGTGTTCCCGTATCTAGTGGGATCAGCTGTTCAGTTTTGTTTTATCTTGTTCAGGTTTGAACTTGTCATTCCTGGTGTGTAAGCTTGGGAACTGTATTGGCTTGAATTTGGGATGGTACCTTGAGACTGAGACTTGTATTTCATTTATGTAGGTCTCAGGCTCGATTTGGGAATTTTATGGCTCAGATTTTGGAACTCTATTGTCACGTCCTGTGACGCATTCTTTAAAACTTCTATTTCGCCACCCAAACTCTTTAAGCCGCTATTTCGCCACCCAAACTCTTTAAACTTACATTTCGCGATACAAATTCTTTGAACTTCTATTGCACCATCCAAATTCATCGCTCCGCAAAAATTCTGAGTGAGCAACTCAGCCGGGTCGTCGTACGGCGAGAACGCTGACGATCCGGACGAGGTGGTTCACCCGAATTGCCAAATCAAAAGTCGACCTCATTAATCAATATATAATAACGAGACAAAACCGCCCGCGTTCAGACCAACTATAGTACAGAACTCGTATCAGATCAAATTTAGTGCAGACTCAAAAGTCATCGCGACCCGATCACTTCCGTGAAACTCGTTCAGAATCGGCCAGTCCGTTAACGCGAATCCGGATTTTATTCTAACACGCGTACAAAATCCGCAAAATACGACTCTGCTACGGGACCCAGAGACCCGACAGAGCAATTCGTCAATTGTAAAACACGCGCAAGTTAAGAACTGCACGAACTACCAATAAACATTTGTTGTGCTCGGAAGTGTGTGAACTTCAATTAAACGTCTACCCTACTGTCTACATCCACCAGGACGACTTATTTCTACAGGTATCCTCGCCCAGCGAAAGGTAAGTAAGAACCTCTACCTAACTAACAACGTAGATTAAATCATACAAAAGTACGCGGAGAACTCAGTGAGAGGGAGAACTCCACGACTTTACACTATTATTGTTACCTGGCCACCTTTATGTTGTGTAGGAGTCTGGGTTTACATCATCAACTGTTTGTATTATTATGTTTTATATTAAATTATATCTAATTGATTTTATGACTTGGGCGTATTTCTACGCGGCTACGCATATGTTAAATGCTTCTTGCTCAATTCTCATTGATTATAATATTGATCTGGACCTGTTTCGATTTGGGATAGATTTTATTCGATTTGACTTGACTTTGCTTTCGCTTTAATGCTGATCTTGATTTAATTTTTGATCTGATGATTGATTCTGATGGTGATTATGACCCTGATTTGACTTCATTTGAGTTTGATTTTGGTTTCATTTCGGTTTCGTTCTCGGTCGGTTTCGATCAATTTCAATTTTGTGTCGGCCACGGCCTTTACCTTGATTTTGGTTGTGGGTTGATTCTGATGTTGCGATTTGATTTCGACTCTGATTCAAGTTACCTGGTTTTGATTTGACTTATCTATCTTTTATATATTTTATTTATTTTGATTTGATTAGTGACTTGATGGAATTATTTTCATTTAATTCGCTAATACTATCTGTTTGTCTGCCCCCATTATTGGGTACGCTTATGTGGGGGCCGGCCTGTTGCCTGCCTGCTGTGTATCGGTAGGATATTCGACTTGTGTAGTCTTTCATGTGTTGCCCTGTGTTGCCCTGCGTTGCCCTGCTACGAAATTTTTTGTATTCTGTCTCATATTCTTGCCCCCCCCCTTTTTTTCTCCTTTTCTTAAATTCTGAATTTGTTATTACCACTAATACTGGGATTATTTAACTATCACTATTGTATTGGTATTGCTGGTTTGGCCGAGCGATTAATCTGCCTGACCTATTTCGGCTGGTTGCTTACTCCTTATATGCTGACACAACGGGTTGCTTTTAGCGGCGCGAGAGCACTGTGCTATTTGGTTGATCATTGCGCGCGGTTATTTTGCCTGTCTTTGTTTCATGACATTGCGCCTTGTGTCTTATTGTCTCCTCATTTTGGACTGCCTGTTGCATGGTATTAGCCTTTATGGAAGTGCCCTTTGTTTTCCTTTATTTTCCTGTAGAGTTTATGTTAAGCTTAAGTTAAATTTAGCTATTTCTCTGGTTGCTGAGTTCGTTTATTTTAAATTGCAGTATATATCATTTCCGGTTTATTGAATTTTCTTTTTCCTCAAGCTCTAAGTTACCACTAGGTATTTAGGCTTGACTAGACTGTCCTTGCCATTGTGTGCCATTGGCGAGCTTCTTTTCTGCTACATTAGGCGAACAGATGAGACGGGAAACTTTCTTTTTTCCCTTTTCTTTCTAAAGGGATGCAGGGTGCTAAGGTATATGGTGGAATTGGCCTTGTCCTATTCCTGTCCTTGTCTGCAGTCTTGGACGGCAGGGCATCTGTTACGCGGCTTATTGCTATTGCCATCGCGAGCGATTTTAGGTCTTGTCAAGTTATTTATTTATTTGTCTTAAATTATCCCATTATTTATTATTTATTATTATTCCTATGATTTTACGAGTGAGGGTCACGGGAGCGTTATGTAATTCCTATTTATTTCATTTTACTTTATTTGCATGTTACTTTCAATTAATTTATTTCAATCATGGCTCGGGCCTAGATTATGATTCTGATTTTGATTTAGTTATTCTGACTTTGATACTGATTTAAATTTTGATTCTAATGATGATTTAATTGGATTTTGAGTTGGATTTGGATTTTGGCTATGATTCTGACTTTGATTATGACCTTGATTTAATTTTGCTCTGGGTCTTTTGCAACCCATTCTACTTCAATTTATTTTCATTTTGACTTGGATCATGATTCTACCTGATAATGATTTGACTCTGTTGATTCCGACTCCGACTCTGACCCTGATTCTGATTCTGATTTTGAGTGGGTAATGCTGCTGGATTTTAGATCCTGATTTGGCCTCGATTTTGATTATGCTCTCATTTTTTGTCTTGGTCTGTTCTTGATCTCGATCTTTCAAGTTTGATTTTGGGTCGGATTACGATTGACTTCGATTTTATTTAGATACTTTTTCTTTCTTTTCCGTTTCATACTTAATTTTGATTTCAATTCTAATCTGGATCTGGGTTTTCGGTCGTGATTCCGGTGTCAACTTTAAGCTTGATTTCGATCGGATATTTCGGTCTTGTGCCATTTCGGTCTTGAGCACGTACTGCTGAATCATAAACTTGATTCGCTGATCCAGCCTACTATTGCTTTGATTTTGATCTGTTAGTTATCGTATATTCTTGTAGTTTTATTTGTATTGATTACTATATTAATATAGGAGTTGGCTACGGCCACAGGGCGGGGGGACTGTCAGCTATGTCCTTATGGGAAAGGGGCTGGTGGGTTGTGCTGTGCCGCCCTAGACCAATATTGATGGCTTATGATGGGAAGTGAAATCTAGATGGAGGGGATTTCTGTTTGGATGGTCCTTCGTTGTTTTGGTGGGAGGGACTTTGAGTTTCGATACAGCGCACTCATGGCTTGATGTGCATAGTACATTGAGACGGAGCACAGTGTGGCCGGTTTAGCTAGTGGTCGGATCAATTGTGGATACAGTTATCGAGTGTACTTTTGTCGCTGTCATCAAGATTACATACTACTTCTTCTTGGTTTCCGTATTCACTTGCTAATAATTGGAGTGATTGTTTCAAATAATTGCCTAGACATTGTTCGCGAACGTGTAGTGTCAGACCTTGTCGTTGGTGCTGATTTGGCTATTTTACACGTCTTTATCACCATCATCTGATAAAGTGCAGTCGCATGTATATATATATTTTCTTTTATTTTTCACGCTCTGTGTGATTACGTGACATGCGAACTTTATGCACTACGCCCGATACATACGGCGGGATTGACGTGCCGTGTGACTTGCTTGTTTGAACATAAATACTTGATCACCTTTGCCTCTGGGCTTGGATGATCTTGATCTGACTCTCTTCAACGTGTCGTTAAAGTAACTAACTGTTTAACGTGCTTGACTGAATTACTCAACATGGCGAATTTTGAAAGTGGTAAAGCAAACTTTCCAAAGGGACTTGAGGAAGTTATCGACGTCAGAGTGGTCAGAGTCTGGGAGTGGTAGCGACCCGAGTGCTGGAGTTGTTGACTGTTCTCCAACATCTTCGTCGATGTTTGTACCCTTGCCCCGGCCTCGTCAGACTGATAAGGGCATGGATAAGCCAAGGGGCGAAGATGGGAAGGTTTATAAGAAAAAGGGGAAAGTACCCTATAGGGCTATTCCCCTGCGAAATGCTTCAGCCACTGCTTTGGCGGACACGGATGCCTCTGTTCTGCCTGGCGGAGGGAAAAAGGGTAGAAAGGTTTTTGGACCGGTAGTGAAAAGGTGCGACGTGCTACGCCCCTCACGTTCTAAGGAGGCTGCTGGCGGAACTGGAGCGACTGATTTGATTAGTAGCCATGCGGGAGATCGATCTGAGCTGAAGGGAAAGGACCGACAACGACAGAAACCTGTACTATTTACGGCAACATTGAAAAAGCTTAATGCTTTATCTGAGTGCTCGGTACTTGGAGCGGTGTCAACGTCGGTGCCGACATCGGCGGCTGCCTCAGTGTCGGCATCGTCATCCGCATGGAGGACCAAGGCATTATCGGCATTATCGGCTTCTAAAGATGTGCGAATTCCTTTTAAAACATTTAAAACTTCTGGGATACGGAGGACTGCTGAGACAAGAACTTCCGCATATCGGAGTGACTGACTTTAGATTTGACGTAAGCGGGCGTGTCGCGTGACTGCCCGAACGTGGCTAGTTCCAGTCCTTGTATCGAGATTTTGGACGACGATTATGAAGAGGAATTTGATTTACTCTTAGGACAGACGGTGGCATCCCCGGGCCCTGCAGCGGATGCGAAGGCAACAAAACGGAAAACCGTGTTAAATGTCAAGGAAAAGGCAACGACCGGCATCGGTAAAGTTAGGTTTGCCGCTGCTACGGTTGCTACGGTTGCTGGATGCGTCGATAGTCTCGGTGAAGTGCATGATTATGTTCGCGGCCGCGGCGATAGCGAAAACCGTAATTGTGCGAACACTAGTAAATTTAGTAGTAGTAGTTTTAGTAGTAATAGTAATAGGGTTATTAGTAGTGAGTCTAAGGACAGTAAGAGCAGCGATCATGGTGTGAATGTTAGTGTTAATGTTCGGAGTGATATCTCGGATAAAGAAAATGAAGTGATGGGCGAATCAAAAATACCCGAAGAAGAGGAAATACCTGAAGAAGAGGAGGAGGATCCAGAGAGTGCATTTAAAACCGTGGTGCGCGTCAATGCAAGGGAAAAGTGCAAGGGTATGTTGAGACGGTACAACACATTAAGAAGAGTGTTGGACCCTACTTGGGTGAAAACAACGTGGTAGGAATTCGTCGGGCCGTGGATGGATCGATCCTTTTTACGTTTGCAGCCGGTAAGAAGATGATTGCAGCAGAGTTTGTAAAAAGGATCGAGACCAGACTTGGAGGCGGATGGAAAGCCTTTATCCAGAGTAAATTCGTGGTAGTGGATCTTCTGGAAATCGATCCAACCGTGGATGCTGAGGATGCACTGCGTACGGTTAGGCGGGCAGTGGGTGTTGATATCAACGACAGTACTGTTATTCGGCTGGTGAGCCACGGGTTGGATCCTGATGGAAGGCTGCGAATCAAATTGGAATGTGAAGAAGGACTTTCGCAACGAGTCATTGATTTAAAGAAATTGAAAATTGGATGGAGTGTTGCACGAATTAGATTGCGTGAGGGATCGCGAAGAATGTGTGAGAGAGCCTACGCGGGTGTTACGGCTTCTACGGCCTCTGCGAGAGATGTTATGAGGAAAAGGGGAGTTAATTATACGGAGGAATCTCGGCGACGACACGACATGAAATCGCTTCATTGACTCGTTGGTTATTTGTTAATGTGGTGATCAATGATCAATGATCGATGGCTGCTGGACGGTTGACCTTGTGTGTTTCATGAGAGTGTTTAGTATTTAATGTTATCTGTATATGTTACAGTAGTAACAGTAGTAATGCTACTATTATCTTAATCGAATGCTAATCGAATGTTATATCGCTATTCTGCTATTTGAGTGAGTTAGTATTATTTTGTTAATTTGTTTAATCTGTTTATTTTATTAATTTTGCTTCTACTCTTACTTACCTTACTTTTACTTATTTTATTACTTACTTTACATTATTTTATTTTTCATTATTTTGTTTTACTTTATTGTATTTGGTTTATTGTATTTTGTTATATTATTTCAATGTTATGCTATATTATGCTACTGTGCTATGTTTTTACATATTGTACGTATCTTATTATCAGCGTATTTTATTACTATTGTATCATCATTTACTTTTACCTTTATTTTATTTTATTACTATTGTCTATGTTATATTCATTATACCTTCATTATATTTATATTTATATTCATATTATATCATTATATCTTCATTATACCTTGGTTACGTTAGTGTCGTGATATATTATGGCAAGATATATTAGACTCTTGTCGGTTAAATAATAATAAGAAGTACTATTAACAACTATATGTGTATATTTATTATACAATATCCTGCATAATCTATTTTACCTCATCCTGATCCAGTCCTTGGCTTTCAATTGAATGTGTAATCTAACTATCTTCATGTGCAATACTGTTATCTCTCCTTGACTTGGCTCTGTTGAGGGTGTTTGCACTGCTTTGTCAATCCGATGCTGTTCATTGTCAACCGTAAGCTTATGCTCTGCCTGCTTCTTTATACTCTCGTTAATGATTGTCATGTTGTCCCCCTGTCGGTGGGTTATTCCCTATCCCCTTGAGAGCTGGGTGTAGTATTATTATATATACAGTAGGTTGCTTAATAAATGTTGTCATTGATGGAGCCGATGATAAGGTTTCATCTGTCGTAATGATCGTAATATTACGTGAGAAATGTGCTTGGTTTAGTAGATTCAGGTGCGTGGGTGCTTATGCTGGGGGACTGCTGTACTGTTAGGGGGCGCTTAATGTATCAAGGTACTATGGTAATACTTGTGGTCTCTTTTGGTCACACATTGCATTACATTATTTTTCTCCCCCTCTTTAATTAATAATTTGGACGACTATCGATTTGTTCTAGTCGCCATACTAATTTGACATGCTTTGATACTAAGTCCTGTTTTGTATTCCCTCCCCTTGCTCCGTGCTGCTTCAGTATTACTTGAGACGGGAGATTGATTTTAGATTCAACTTTTCTTCCTTATATGGATTCGCGTTAAATTCTGAGGGTCAATGATAGCTTGGGATGTGTCGGCTCTGAATTATTTTGCATGATTATTAATTATTAACGTGATGTTAAATGTCTTTTGGAAGGTCGCTATGTATGTTTGCTTTTTTTTATTCTACTTTCCTTATTCTATTTCATATACAGTAGCATGCTCTGATATTTTATAGGGCTTTGATTTGCAGATTGCGGTGCATCTTCTCTTCAATTACGAACATGTATAAACATAAGCTATAATTCTCCCTCGTTGGCCTTTCTATGCGGATAATTGCATGGGGCTTAATATGAATTGAACTGAGTTTGAATGGTATGACTGCTGTTACTGCTGTTGGTTATCGATTGATGTTTCAAGGTAAGGTACTGCACGAAGGACTGTCTGACAGTTCACTTCGATATTAATTACCTTTGATCATACTGGTTCTTTGTCCTAACAGTATTATGTTTGATTTTATCCCTTGCTGTCGCATTACGTCAGACGGCGCGGGTATGCTCGCCCCACTAGGCTCCTACTTTACTCACATCCCATATTTTTTACTGATAAGACCAATTGATTGACTTATGCAAAGCCTAGTGCTTACCTTATGCTGATCTCTCTATAAAGCTGGTTCGTTTTCTTCCATCTTCAAATTTTGGATTGGGAATCGGTTTTGGGAAGGTGGAAATAAATTACTCGTTAAATTGGGTAATATGAGTATTTATTGTATTAATCGATCTTGGTTGTGGATACAATCGTTCTCCTTGATTAGGCATGCTGTGCAGAGCTCTACTGCAGAAGGGTGATGATATGCAATGATCGGTGTTTGATCTGCTTTAATCTATGGGAATTCATTGGCAGGTGGCAGTTGACTCAGAGGCCTTTCATCCTTGGGGTCTTTCTTTCTTGATACGGTATTACATTATGTTAATCTACGCCGAACTCGGCGCTGGGGTTGAGGTGGTACAAGGTGACCGCGTTTTCGTGAGCGTTCTATACTTTCCTTTTTCTTTAAAATTTCGGCTATATATGTTAGTAATGGGGTTCGTCGATTCTCATCCAGTATGCAATCGACCAGGGTTTCGGGATACAATACCCCTACCGCCAGGGTTACACGCGCGCGTCCGGCGGCCCATCGCTCACAGTGGAATACGGTATGTTCAGCGTCGTCAATTACAGGGGGATTACAGAACCAGCAGGTTCACCTGGAAATACCCTAGGCGATAACAGGCGTTAAATAAATCGCGCACCCACTCCGGTGCCAATCTGAATATGGGACGAAGGGCTTCTCCTGTTATTCCGTCGCGACCTGGGGCTTTGCCTTGGGCTACTTTTGAGAGGGCAATAGCGGCATCACGAGCACTGAAGGGATAGGGTATACGTGGATCTTCTGGGCCTGCTTCAGGGGCTGGTCTCGGGTAGGATGGGGCATGGCGCGTGTTGGTGGTGCTTGATCGGTTTATGGTGGATGCAGTAAGCGATCTGGCAGGGATTGATCGGCTTGGGACTGCGTGGCTGGGTCCAGGTTGTGGGCTGGTCGACCGATTTTGTGCGGCAGGAACAGAAGTTCTGCCGGATGACCCGATATCGGGATGGCTCGCAATATTGAGCGTGGAGATTGATTCGGGTGTGGCTGCTACTGTAGGTTCGGTCACAAATAACTGGGATACGGCGGCTTTAAATTCTGTCTCGTTTAAACGTACTAAGGGGGTTTTTCCTTTCAATTTGTTCATGACGGACTTATAGGGCTTTCCCCATGGATAGCGAGCTACCTCGTTTATCATCTCAGTCCATGAGGCTTCATTGCCTTGTCGAATGGCTTTGATTAATGCACGACGATCGGATATCATGCGTTGATGCTGGGGGTGTTCGAGATTGATTGACATATGCCTATTTCTGTTACTGTTCGACATACGCGAAGCTATGCGACGCCATTTCGCGCGGGATCGCGCCGCGTTTGATCTAAGCTCGGATATCTTTTTGCTCCACCAGGATACATATCGTCTTTTTCTGGCGGAATTGTTAGATTTTGGTATTCGCGCTGCTTCATACCATGACTCTAGCTCTGCTATGGCTGTATCTATGCTTGCAATATTCTCAATTTCAAAAACGGTTTGGTCACGTACCCAGGATTCGGTTTCCGGTGGCAGAGATAGGTTGGCGGCAATTATTGAAGCCCATGCTTCTTTGTCGGGTGGGCTATACTGTATATTCCAGGCAGAATTCATCGGGGAAGACTCGAATGCGGGTGTGGCGGCAAAGCGATGGATTAGATATTTATGATCGGAGCCGGTATATTTTTCGGACACAAACGAGTTTTTTAGACGAGCTTTTAAGGTATGGCTGCATGCAATGGTGTCAATCCGCGATTGCTGGTGATTACGGGTGAAAGTGGGGCCTCCCTTGCTATTTACGGGTACTAAACCGGTTTGTTCACAAACACGAAGTAACCGATATCCGCGCGCATCGGTACGATCTGAGCCCCATTGTACGGAACGTGCGTTGAAATCCCCGGCTATGATCTTTGGCTTGGTGGATGACGCGATTCCGGCTACCAAGCCATTTAATTGGCCTTCGTATGTAGCCATTGTTAGGGAGGGGGAAAAATAACAACCTAGGATGACGAAATCGCGAGTTTCTAGACCTACGCAGCCATCGGAGGTGTGTATCTTACGTATAATTCCCAGCTCGCTGGTTGGGGGGTTCGATGCACACACCACATGCTCATGGTTCCGCTTGGGTCTGTATACCATTCTGGTCGTGGTTGGTATGGCTCGCTGACTATTACTATGTCGGCGTGGTGGTCATGCACGGCTTGCCAGAGTATGTCCTGTGCTGCACAGCAGTGGTTCAGGTTCGCTTGTAGCACAGTAAAGCCGGACATCGTTATTTCCTGTCAATCAAGTTGTGAGATTAGCTGGGTTTTGTCTGTCTTTCTTTCATATAAATTTTATATACATTTACTTTCATTTATTATTCATGCGTGTTCTTGTCTTACGATGATTAATCGCATTAATCTGTATAACTAATGATTTTGGGTGATTTGATTTGATTTGATTCCCGCTTACCTATTAACTGGGGCAGGAATTCTTTCCCTTCACGATCTTTGGTTTCTCTCTCTTGCCTCTCTCTCCTGCTTCTTCTGTACGGCCTCTTCTTCTTCCGGCAAATTATGATGTGATTCCTATGTGGCATAAGCATATTAGTTTCTGATACTTTAAGGTTTATGGATATTTTCGCTTGGGTGGGCCAGGATGAGTGAGTGGCTTGATGTGTCTGGATCGGAATTCTAGGTGGCAATAAGATGGTGTGTGTGGGTGTATTCGTTGTTGGTCACAGGATTTCTCACTATGTCACTAACTGTTAAGGAAAGGTATGAACACCACTTTCCGCGGTACTTACTTGAGGTTGAAATTGGGATGATAATAAATTCAATGTTGCAATGTTCAATTTTATCCAATAATGGTTCCCTGACAGTGGTCCAATGGATTATGGACCGTTGAGGCTGTGCACAATGGAAGAGTGGCGCAGCTTCGTCTCTTTCTGGAAGGGGATTGGTTGTTACGCTAGTCTTGGTTATGATGGTGGGAAGGATGGGCGTGGCGAATTGTGAGCGGGTGATACGTATGCAGGGACTAGGTTTCTGATGTGTTTAACTTCCCGGCTCTCTTTAATCAAGTAACCTTCTGATTAATATTAATGATTAATATTAATTTCATTGTAATAATTACACTCTGCCGCCTTGTGATATAAATGACTATGGTTGTTGAATGAATGGATGAATGATTGCTGCTCCTCTAGCTACTGATTGATAGCGCATTGCCATTGCGAATGGATTTTTTCGGTTAACATTTAAGCATTTGATCTAGTCTATTTTATTGACTCATTTAATTTGGATATGATTGGGAATCGGGGACCGATGGTGGATACAGATATATTCCCTATATTTTGTGGTATGCTTTATTTGATGATTTTAAATACATCGATCATTGCGACTAGTGTGTCATTGTTTTTGATTCTCTGGTTCCTTGTTATTGTTATCAAATAATGTGGCATCATTTTCAATCCCGTGATGTTCTTCTTTGCATACTTTTCTACAATTGCCATATAGTTTACGTTACTTAAATTAAATGATTTGGAAGTGTGGTTGATTCGATTGTATAGATGCGAATCACTTTAATTTACCTTTGCGCCTTTATGTATTACTGCTCCCGATATGGTGGTCTTGGCTCTGTCTGGTTGCATATTTCTGCTGCCTGCCGAATACTATTGTTTATGGTTATGCCCTTGTTTATTGTTACTGGAGTTGTGATGGGATGGGATACTTATAGTGGGCTTCATCTTGCCTTGTTTTGTTGTATTCCTAGCCTCCCTGTTTTTGTTCTTAAGATACTTCATGTAAGCGTAAATTGGAGCAAATGGTGTGTGTATATGGGGCTAGTCAACTGGCTTTATTGCAGGTGGAACCTATAATTTGCATTTTATTTTGACTCATTACTAATACTGGTATTATATCACTTAGTCATGGTAACTCTTAGCCATCCTTCATAAGTGCATCTCCCCTGGAAGATTTTATGTAGGGTGTAGGGTATAGGTAATATTAATTATTAAAATTGGTGATTGCCTTACTTCATTTGCCCAGATGCAAGCTCTAATCATTGATCGGTGGATTGGGTGTGTGAGTATTAGTACATATTGTTATCCTTGAATTCTGAGCTAATAATATAATATGCCCGGGGCTCTTTCATGGCTGATAAATGGGCTTTCTCTTAACATGTAACTGCATTAACCAATAGTTCTCTGGATGGTTTCGGCTGTTGCCGGTGATTTGATGGGGGATGCGTGTTGGTCTGCTTGATGTTTGGCCTTACACCCTATTTATAATAGGTATTTGCATTTAGTATTCATTATTGTTACTGTATATGTTATGCTCACTATTGTTTATTGTCGTTATTGTTATCATCTGCTGCCAATATTCTTGCAGCTCTCTTGCTAATTCATAGTTCCTTTCATAAGCATACTTTGCTGTGATTCAATTTGGTACTGAAAGTTTCAAGCATGTTCATTACTGTTATCAAACACTTGCCTGATTAATTATTATTCACTTACCCTTTCAAATTATTATTTTTCGTGTCAGTATGCTTCTATGGATTCTTGGTCCTTAGCATGTGAGGATGATCGTGAAATAGGAATGAATAGTAATCTTTTCCCCTGCAATTGATTTTGATTTGAGTTTATGCCCATTCCAAGTATTTAAACTGTCGGCTTAACTGGGCTTACCTGGTCTTAAAAGTTGGCCTTCTAGAAATGCGATTGTCATGAAAGACACTTGGTGGTTCTCTCTGTCGCATTTGATTGTATACTTAAGCTGCATTTTGATGTAATCCGATAATCCTTTAGTTGATGTCTAAATTCTATGTTGTCTTCTGCAACTGCGGCTGAATAATGACATTCTGCTGCTGCTGCCCACTATGTTGATTGATTTTACTTGATTATTGACTATATGAATAGATGTATATATGTGAGTTGAATGCGTTGTGGGAGCGCGCGTAACTGACACTTATTTTATCAGTTAGGTAAAGTTGTGTGTCATGCTTCTAGCTACTTCTCTAGATAATATGCTTTTTCTTACATTTGCATTTATAATTGCATCTATATCAAGTATTATGTATTGGTATTACCCTTTTATTGCATCATTGTGTACATGCTTGTATACTTCGTGAAGCTCTCACGCTATTTAATTAATTTAATTTTATAATCAATTGCACAATTTGATTTAATTTGATTCCGATTTCCCAATTCAGATTTAATTTAATGTTATGTGAGTTTATTTAATTTTTCCCGTGAATATGTTTTCCTGATTTGAGTTTTTGATTTGAGTTGATTCAGCGCATTGGAGAAATAAATGTAATTATTGATTCTGGAATTGCCCATTATCCCCTACTACTTATTTGCCCGTTAAAGGCCTTTCCTTTATCGGTATATTTTTTGTTACCCTTAGTACCTATTTAAATTCCTAATTCCCCAGTTGATTACGTTATCGTTACGTGATAACGAAGGGGTGCTGTCTTCTTTTTCATGAGTGATTTGGTGATCTGGTGAAACGAATGAGTGTTTTGTAGATTAGGTAGCTACTTGTCCTGTATTATATATTTGTATTAAACGACATTCTCGATTCTCCCTTTCCAATAATATTCTACTCTTGATAATATACCTTACTTTCTTTCCTTCCTTTCCTTCTTTTTCTTCCTAACAGAATTAATGCATGCTATTCGCCTTCGCCTTTCCCCGGTGACATCTTTGAGGTGATTGCAAAGGTCGATTCTGTGAAATTCTTGGTCTTTCTGAATGGTTGAGGGTTTGATAATGGTCTTGAATGTGATCAACTGCTGCAGTGGAAGTTCTCTCTGTCATATTTTCTTAAACATTAAAGTACATTCTGGATTGACCTGTAGATATAAGGATACATTTATTATTTTACTTAGACTGTTTATCATACATATGTTTGTTGACAACATCTTACTATTGTCCTAATTTGGTTGCAGGGGATTGCCGTGCTTGGTTTTTGACAACGTACATATATACATATGAACGTGTGATTCATGTGATTAATGAGCATTGTTATTTATCTGATGAATGTCGAATTTAGAATATTGAGAAATGTGTTAATTTTATTTTGTGTTGACTTGTTGCCTGTAACTAGTTCCTTGAGGGCCAACATGGTATTATGTTGAGGTTAGGATATTTTTGTATTGCCTTTTAAGTTTATTATTATGTAAACTGCATCAAATTTTGGTCACTTACTCTGAAATTCATTTAATTAAATTAATTTTCATTACACAGGTTAATTTAAGTTGTTCAAACTAACCTTTTGCCTTATTTTATTATACGCCTTCTTTTATCAGGCCATTTGTGTGAGTTGTTCCCTAATTTGATCTTGAACGATGAAATACTTGGCTTCGATTAACTGTTCCCTTTAATCATTAACTATTCGGGGTTGGAACTCGTGAAACTCTTGAATAATAATTTTGACATGAGGTTTCGCTTGGTGAGCGGTGCATCGTCTTAAATGCTCGTGGTGACAGCTGTGCACTCTGTCGGTCGTTTTTTGTAATATGATTTGATTCCGACCTATTCGATTATTATCGATGGGATTGCGAGATATCCGGTTTGATCGATTGCTCGAGATCCGGTTTGACTTACTTACAAATTTTATTTATCTTTCTTATTATTTATGTACGTGATCTATATTAAGGTAATTCTGGGGCTAGTCTACTGAATTGTGAAACATGGTGTATAATGGTGCTCACATGTATCTATTATGCAAACTTTATGTTGAACTTACATTTATAGCTTACAGTTTTCTCTTTTCATTCACTCATGCGTACTTATTGCCAGACACCCAATTTTCTATCATAATTCAATATCGATTCTTTTCCAATGAATGCGATTGCGATCGCGATATAATGGTTGCAGTATTGTTTCACTGTCAATTGATGGTTGCTGTCGTTTAACTGCTTATGCATTGCAAGGTGGCGATTGACATCTTGTTACTGAATGGTATTGCTTGATTTAACTTGCAATGACATCCTCTAAGTCGCGTGACGGATTCAGGTCTCTATTGTTCTGGGTTGCCTTAGGGAATTATATGAGGTGATGGAATGTGATGTGCTTTTACAATTGTTAGCGCAGATGTATATTTATTGTTGTTGGTTAAATAGGGGAATCAAGTCGACTGGGTATGTGTACATGTGTTGTATGACAGGTTGTGATTGTGCAATAATATAGTTGGTAGTTATAAATTAGCCATGTTTATAGGGGTTTACTTATTTTGATTATATTTTGTACTTCAATTTGTGCTTACATTATATTTTGATTACACTGGCACATGGTTATTCTAATGTTAGTATTATTATAATATTATCGACACACTTAGACATGTAAATAAACAAATAGATATTATAAATTGAGCATATAGATGTTAGTATAGAATTGAAAATGAAACTAAATCTAACTTACATGGCTGGCTTGTATTACTAACTAACTTATAGACTGTATGTATATTGTTTATTGGTGGGTATGGTGCGGATATGGATGGGGTGAGTAGATTGCGACGGACATGAATGTGGATGTGATGTGCATGGATGACTGTAGGGGTTGTATGAATGTAAAGCATGATGATGTGGCGGATATGAGCAGCAGTTGTGTACTGAGTTCGGGTGAGAATGAGGCGAATGGTGAGGGGATGATCCATGATGGTGAGCTGTGTGATAGATTGAGTGATCTGGGGCGTGGGTCTCCTGGTGGGTTTTTGGAAATTTTAAATTTAAAAAAAAAAAAAAAAATTTTTTATTACTATACTGATTTGATTTCGAATATACTCTGATTTATTCTAACCATGATTTCAACTTCAGTTTGGGCTGATTATGGCCGATCGATGAATTCTCTATATATGATGGTGGTGCGGATCAGTTTCGGCCTGACCTGGATTTCAATTGCAAGTCGATTTGAACTGAATTGAACCTAGACTTGGCGTGTGTTCAGAGCTTTGGGTTGTTTCCATTTAATTTGGGCTTTATCTAATTCGATTGGTACAACCCAATTATAATTTCTTGTGATACAGTTCGGGTTTAGTTTTGATTCGAAGCTTTGGTTTCACTATGATCTGGCTTTGTCTGGATTGTGTTAATAAAACCGATTGATGTGATTGGATCTGATTCGATTGGGGCAGCTTTGATTTGGAGCTATCCTGATTTAATCGTGGTCATGTTTGGAGTACAGTCATTGACGGATTTCATGGTCTTTTTCCCTATTTGGATATCTTTGTTCTATTAGGGTCTTGAATTGATAATGATTAATTTTGAAGATGATTGACTGGATTCCGGTCCGGTTATAGATTACAATTCTTAATTTATTGTGATAATAATAGTTTGATAATTAATTTGATTTAATTCTAATTCAAATTTAATTTAACTCATTGTTAATCTTGACTTTGCTTCATTCTATCTTATTTGTTTTCTTTATTTTATTTATCTCATTTATTTGCTTATTTTATTTCACTTATTTTGATTTAATTTCAACGTTTAATGTCAGGCTAGATTCAGTTTGGATAATTGTTGCAACTACATTACCTTGATACCGACTTGTTCATTTGGTCTAATTTCTAATTTCAATGAGAATTTGCGTTTAGCTGCTGTATTGACTCGATCTTTTGAATTTGAATTTGATGTTGAATTTGGGTTTGATTTGGATTTTGGTATTGATTTCATCTCATTTCCTAACTGTGACAGCGCTTAGGGGGCTGATGTACTGATGTTTTGATAAACGTGTGAATGTGAGTGTGTGGTGACTGACGTTTGTGACCGGCGTTTGTGATGTTTGATTAGTACTGATATTAGTACTTATTAGTACTTGCATGATCCTTCCCTGAGTTGGATCCGTCGCGGCGGGCGGGCGCGAGGGCCCGGGGTTTGTTCCTCCGCTGGAACCGGCCTCGTCATTGCCCGGGTCGATGGTCGCGATTGCAGGCATAAGATCATTTTTCATGTTTTCCATTACGCTTGCGAATTGATGTTGTTTGGCGGATCTGTTGAATTGATATATTTATATTTATTTAAGTCGCTTATTATCTGCCGCGGCGGGGGCGAACAAGCGATTCACTTGTTCTCGTGTCACTTACACTTTCACTTCATTTCCACTTATATTTGCCTTTTGGATGGACATGTTGTCCAATTAGATATATGTGAGTTAAATTTACCTCTTTTGTTCCTCTCCCCTGTGCTTTGTGCTGGCGTTTTTTCGTGGGTAGCTGATCTTTACGGGCTGCAGTCGACCGAAGCTCGTTCCTCTTTTCTTCTTCTTTATTTTTATTTTTTACTATAAATGTCAAATTGCTGGGTGAGCTCGGGTGAATGAGGACAGAAATGATTGGTATGAACTTTATGATCGATTGATTGATCCATTTGCCAATTTGTGTTTAATTGCCTGCTAATGGACTGGCTGTTTACTAGTGAGAGGGTTAACTATAATTATATATTGACTAAGATTTGACGTTTTTGGTGATTGATGTAAATGATTCAATGATTGGCTTACCTATTTGTGAACTGCTGGCCGGATTTAAATCAGGGGTCACCAAGGATTTGCTGACTGCGCGAACGAGCGAACTAATGCGAACTGGACGAGACGTGGAGAACAAATGAGTTGAGTTGGACGGGTGAGCGTTTCTTCGGAGATACCGCTGTCAATCCCCTCTGTGACGGTTGTGGGAGGATGGGTCATTGCTGGGGCGACCGGTGATTGGAGGACAGGGTGAGGCGCTCATTGGTCGATCGAGCGCATTCTTCCGTGATCTGCGCAGGGCTGGGCGGTGTACACGGAAACTTAGTGGGAATTGGCCTGGGAAGAGCGTATCCCTTCCCCTGTTTTTTCATGTTTGCTTTCACGATAATGATATTCTCAGCAATGCATGGCTTATGACTATGCTAATTAAATATGCTTAATATGGATTTGATATTGGTTCAAGGGTGGTGGGTTGACCACATGATTGAATATGACATTAAGGGGAATGTTGGTTCAGGAAATTTTGATTTTATCTGCTTTATAATTGTGGAACGGTGATTCGCCGGGTTGGTAGTCGCTCGTTCCTACATTCGTTATTCCTTTTATCTTCTTCTTTTATCCTTTTTCTTCTTTTAACTTATTGACCTTTATATGATTGGTAGTGTGCTGGCGGTCGTCTCGTGACGCGTTACATTTATAATAATAATGTTATATTATATCATACCTCATGCTCTATTCCTAATGCTGATCCATCTCACCCTTAGTAAATTAGGTGGCCAATTTATACGGTTCAGTAGGCCAACGATATATTACATACTTTGAGTTGGCTCGTAAAATTTTCTTTGGTCACATTTAATGTGCTTGAAGCGTTATTTAAATTTTAGGGTGGCTGAGAACCATAGGATGGTCTGATTTGATATCTTAATATCATAGTTATTATGCATGAAATCGATCGAATTGATTCAAAATCATAGCATTCAGGTGTATAGTTCTTTTCTACTTTGTGTTTATTCTGATATTCCTTATCCGAATTATTATCTTGAGCTGCCTTTAGCGGGTAGTGGCCCTTCTTTTTCAATATCAATAATCAACTTTATGATAGCATTGAGATGGGCTTTTACTTCATATTATTTTTCAATTCTATATTAGTTAATCGCAATCGCGTTCTGCATTGCTGTAGTAACTTTTGCTGGTGCGGTTTGCGAAGGGTGGGCTTCCTTCACACCCATAGCTTGATTTTGCTTACCTCATGTATTTGCCACTCCAATATCTCTTAGCATCTTTGATATACAGGGTGTCCCAGAACTGGGGTAGGAGCCGAAGAGGGATGATTGCTGAGATCATTCTAAACAACTTTTTCCTTTGCCAAAATGTTGTTTAAGGCTTCGTTTTCGAGTTATTAACGAAAAACAGTGGCCAATCAGAGTGCGCCCTTAGCGCGGGCCGAACCACGAGAGTGTTGGGTATGCTCTGCGTTCAAGCCGTGGTCGTGATCAAGTGCGTCGGCACCACGTCGGTGTAATAGGATTCGTTGTTCATGAGCAATCAATAATTCGATACTATTATTTCTTTCTTTTTTTAATTCATTATTCGATACAACTTTTGCCCAACGAATCCTATTATACCGACGTAGTGCCGATGCACTTGATCACGACCGCGCGGAGCATACCCAACACTCTCGTGATTCGGCCCGCACTAACGGCGCGCTCTGATTGGCCAGTGTTTTTCGTTAATAACTCGAAAACGAAGCCTTTACCAACATTTTGGCAAAGGAAAAAGTTGTTCAGAATGACCTCACCAATCATCCCTCTTCGGCTCCTACCCCAGTTCTGGGACACCCTGTATAATGCACTGGTACTTGACTCTGGACCTCAGGCTCATAAATTTGACTCGCTGGCCGTGTCAAGTGGGTCTTTTCAGCTGGCCCTGTTTAGCTCTAAGTTGCTTTCACCAAATCCATTTAGTTTGCCTATAATCTTTCGTAAGCTCCTTCATACATTGGTTAAATACAATATTATTATTCAACTTGTTACTTTATTTCTTTTATTTACCCTAGCTTTATTTTGGTCCACTTCAATCTGAATCTTGACAAGATGTCATTACCCTTGTTCTAATTAGTTCCATATTTTAATCTATTTTAGAAATCTTGATTTCACTTCAAGGCAGTTAATGTTGGCTCTGACGTGCAATTAACTTGATTTAATCTCAAGTTGATACTGCCGTTATTCTGACTCTGGTTTAGACAAAATAAGGGATGGGTTTTGATTGCGATCATAGTAATTTAATCTTCGCTCCTTTCACACTTGTTGGTGAATTTGAATTGATTTTTGACACTGTTGGCCATTTCATTCTTAGTTATTCAGATGCCTGGATTTTGGCCTCCTCATGATCCTTATATTTAATCGATTAATTTCAGGATTGAATTGCTACTGTAGTTTAATCCCAATTTACTTTAATTCTATTTCTTTTAATAACTTTAGTACTGAACGAGATTGGGTGCTGGCTATGATTTATCTAATCTTAATTTCATCTTAGATTGAGCTGACCTCGATCTCCATTCTTAATGATAATAGATTCTTTAAGCGGTTATAGATCCCGATCTTATCCTGGATTTTGGTTGATTACAATTATGGTTTCAACTCTGATTTTCGCCAGATTCTAGCTCTTATTCTTTATTTCTCTTCTTTTATTCTGATGTGATTACTCTCTCTCTTAAGCCTGCTTGATTTGCTGGCTTTGTTCGGTTTGCCTACCTGCATAATTCAGGGTTGTGAAGGGAGTAATGGTAGTCGCTCGCGTAATGATGCCGGCAAACTGTTGCCGGCATTGCTTCTCAGGTTAACCTGGTTTCCCTGGTTGGTTGATAACCTGGCCATTTATTAAATCTCTAAATTAACTATTCAATTTATTGATATTTGATAATTAACGATATAAGCTAAAATTACTTATTATCACCACCTTGCTCCTACTTATTGGTCACTCTACTTTGCTATTGTACTGCATGGTATGTTGGGGCATCTGGTTATTGTAAGGATGAATTGCTTGAACTCTTTAGGTTGAATTTTGAATTTGACAGTCGGGCTTGAGCTGGGACTTGCAATTTTGAAATTGGTTTTCGAGATTTGGATTGTTAATGTTCAATTGAAAGTTCGTAATTATCGGAGTTGGGATTGGGTGTCTTCGGATCGGAATCTACAATTCCAGGTATCGATATTCAATATTTATCATGCTTACGCTTAAGATTGGGCTTATGTTACTAACTTGTTATAAGTCATAATTTGTCTTCTCATACACTTGCGTATTCGTGGCTGTGTGTGGTTCTGTTTTTATTCTTGTTGGTTTGGGTTTTCTTTTCAATTGACTTTGCGGCAGCTATTTGAAATTATGAGATTGTTTAATTGATGCTTGGCTTTGATATGATGATATGATGATTTGATGATGATTTTGGTCTTCACTTTCATTGATTGGTTGAGGCCCGACTGTGGTTTCGAGTTCGGTTTTGCTCCCGATTCCGATTTTGATTTTGATCTTGATTTCGATTCCGACTCTGATTTCGATTTCGGTTTGGTTTTTCGCGCTAGTCTCAAGGTCAATGTCGATTTTGATTTTGAGTTCATTTTCAATGTAGATCAAGGTTTCGATTTTAATCTTGATTTCGATTAGAGTTTCTTGGGTCTCCCTTGACTTTCTTTGGTGCATGCGGTTGGCCTCGTCTGCGATATGTCAACGAACAGATGGGACGGGCAATCTTCAATTTTTACCCTATTCTAAAGGCGATACAGGGCGGCACGATACATTGTGGAATTGTCCTTGTCCTTGACGGCAGATGTAGGTAGTGTCGTGTCATAATTTATGGCCTTTGCGATTGATTCCAGATTTTATGTTAGCCGTTATTCCATTCTTTTATTTTATTTTATTATTTTATTATCCTTATTATTCATATTTATTTTATTTTGAGCTGGAAGCATTATCCAGCCGTTTATTATTTGAATGAAAGTTAGTTTTGGTCTTCGATTTGTGTAGGTCGGTGCGGCTGCTGCACTGCGTCTCCCCTTCGGTAACTCTTTTCCTTTATCTGCCTGTGATTATTAACGATGGAGTTTTTCCTTTCCTTGCTATTCTTTATAGTCATCATATTTATCGTTGTCCATGGTTAAAGAATTTTCTCTCTTTAATTAATCGACTCGCTTTAATTTGATTTAATTAATATTGCTTGGCGGTTTAATTGCTACTGTGATTTGGACACTTAATGCTCATGGGTGGAATTATTTCATTATTTTCTTATAAGTATATTCATGTTTTCAGTGGATATGCTGACTTTTGCACGGGTTGTGCCTTGAAGGGTTTTCTTTCCTGACATTAACTAACGAAATTAATGCTTTATCTTGCATTTCAGTTTATTTTACTTTACTTTTTTAGAATTGTGTTGTCCAATGTGGGGTGAAATTCAGAATTGGAAGGAGTACATGGAAGCGGTTGTCAGCTTTCTGCACCACAAGCGACTAATTTTAGGTTGATCTCCTTTACTTATTGATAATTTAATAAAGGCTCTCTCTGTGAAATTTCATCAAATCAATTTGCCTGCCTATTAAACTATCCGCAATGATACTTCTTATTTGCCCATTACCCGGTTTGCTTCGTTTTATTATTACTGCTGCGCTTGGATTTTATTCTAAGCTGTTATAATTTGGGCCAGTTTTGCTGATGTGAGTCTCTATTTAATTTGAATCTCTTATCTATCTCTTGTCTCTTACGCTGCTATTTGTACTCGTAGCATTTATTTCGTTGCTAGGAGGTTCGTGTCTCTCGTTCTTTCTTTATTTATTCTTTCGAACAGAATCGGCTTGTTAGGATAGCAATTCGACACGCTTGACCTTTCTATTTATGTTAGTATTTAATAGGTTAGGATTTACAACCGCCCTGATATTTGAAGTGACTCCCACGGTTTCACGAGGTTCGCTCGTTGACTGTGTATCGCGGGTCATATTTCATTCGCCATTCCTAACCGATGTGACTTTTCGTATCGGTTGGCTTGGTTGTCGGCCCATTGAATTGGCGATGTTGGCTGAGAGTTAGAATTGGCAAGGCTTGTTTATGGGCGTTATTTCCGTTCCTCTCCTAACTGTTATGCTTGGTTGGCCTGCCGGGTGGCCAAAGAGGTTGTACGATGGTGCACACGTGTTGCACTCTTAGGTTCCGCACGTGTTGTGGGACTCGGAAATGTTCATGAATGCTTAATGAATGGCCTATGTACCTGAGGGTGAGTTTCAGATGCCTTATTTATCTTTTATATCACAATGCGCCAGTGTAACTACTGAGGTGTGATTGTTCGAAGATGATTTCCTTCATGTTATGTGTCAAGGGTAGGGAATCGTGCCTAGCGAGAATGTGGCATTCATAGGTGAGGGGAAGGGGCGAAGTCATTAGAATGTGAGAGTTCATATCTTCTCGTTATATTCATGAATTATGTAGGTTTGTTTGCCTTCCTGCATTTGCTTGAGTCTCGTTTTGGTGGTGAGTAAGTGTGCGCTGGTGTAGCAGTGTCTCTTGCACTCCAGTAATAATAATATTTCACTGTTGTTCTATATCCTCTAAAGGGGTTTTGGCTTTCTTGTTCTGTTTTCTCGTTTTCTTTTATTTGCATTAACCAATTATAATATTCATTTAGTCTATTACTTTTATATTTACTGGTCATTGTACCATAGCTTAATGTAGTTCCGTGCGAATGGTATAATTGGATATTTGATATTTAATTGAGCATTAATGCCTACTAATATATTCCCCAAACTAACTTTTTTACTTTGTTCTGCTATAGTTCTGCCTTTACCATCTTTTACGGTGTCAATCTTAACGGCTATTGATTTGCATTGGCATGATGGGCCGATTTGGTTGATCCTTGCGAGATTTGGGGGAGGTTGCTACGGCTGAAGTATACGGAGTTGATTTTTTGTAATTTGAATCTTCATGATTACATGATTCCGATTTGATTCTCATTTTGGTTTAATTTATCCTGATTTCAGATTAATGATTTCGGTTAATTTGAATCCGGTTTGATTTATGATAGTCATTTGACTGTAAACATTTATTGTTAATGCATTCATACAGGATGGTCGCTCACTTCCTTACTCGGTTTATCATAATTTTGTAAACTTGTAATTATAATTTTGAATTTAAATCTCTTGCATTCTGTAATTTCGTAAGCACCACATTAAACCTCTTACGGATGTTAACGCCGTAAATGTTCGTGGTAATGTCATGAAGGAATTGGTGGGCTTCGAATACCGCGTTGTGGTATTTCTTCAATCTCACTTATTCTTGAACCTAATCATTTATCTAAATTTAATTTATTCTGAGCGGCGACAATGTAATAATTCTGGGTGTTGCAGTCATAGTGGGGATAGTTTATATAATTATAATTATCTAAGGCATACTATGTATTCTGTTTACACTATTATCTCTATTGTTGGTAATGTTTTGTTACCATCCACTCTTTGCTGCGATTGATTTCATCGTACGGTAAGCAAATGCCCGCTATGGTAGTATCTTATAATGGGGTATGCCTATACAGGATAACACTTCTTGATACTGGTTAGTTGTTGCTTACCGATTGATTGTCGACCATTTTGCACATTGTATGCCAGATGTCGCGGCGGCAGATGGGCGACTGCTTGTTTTGTTATCAATCTATTCAATTATCCTTCTATTAATATTTGTGTGTCCCTGCATTTCAGGCCCTACTTATTTATTTATTTATTTACGTCTACTGATATTCTTGCGAACCTAATCGCGAAGCTAAATTAAAATTTAAATGATGAGCTTGTGTAGTCTATGATCATTACTTGGCAGATTGCTTGTCGGGCTGCCTCGGTTCTGCATCTTCATTATTACATTCATTGGTTATGCATGTTTACTTTTGTGTCTGCAAGTGACAAATGCAGGATTTGGAATGAAATGAATTATATTGCAGTGGTTGGCTGATTTACTCAGCCCGTCTGTATACACTGGCTGCCGCACTCTCTGTTGCCTAGTGTCATGAGAGGACTTAAATTTTTCATCTGGATATGTTCTGTTCTCATTCTTCATTGATTCATATATATATTATACATTATGTGTATTTCATAATAAAGTTGTTTTATTTGATATTGGGTGTAGTATTAGTATTACTTTTATTTTTACTGCCACCCTCCTTTTGGAATTTCAGTGGTTAGATGGAGCGGGAAAGCGTGGCTATGGTGCATATTTTGAGAATAATTAGTTGTTTACCTATTGCAATGCTTTAATGGAATACTCGGTTTTGTTGACATTTCTTGTTGAATTGTGGTTTACTGGGTCACTTAGTGCGGCGGAGATTGGGTAGTTTGTGTGTGCAATGAACTTGAGTGATTGATGGCGCATTCTACTATTCGCTACCCATTATTATTACATTCCTCCAGCCGACTGACCTTTATCGGATTACTACAGCTACTCGTTCCATCGTTTCATCGCTTTTACATTATTAGTCTATTAATCTATTAATTTATTAATCTATTATTCTATAGTTGGACGTTATGCCCTTATATTCCTTAGCTTCTCTACTTTCCCCCTATTACGGTTAGTATTTTATCATCTTTTGTGTCAATTTGAATTGTTATTGACTGGTTTTGATGGACGTATTGATTTCATTTAGTACATTTAGTTCTTGATAGGATCTGGGATTTTGGAAGTAATTGCTTTGGCTATAATACATGGAGATGTCTCGATTATTAATCTGTTGTTATTTGCCTAGCTACGTTCCTTATTGCTATCTTATAAAGGATGAGTTGTCCTTGCTACTTCATTATTTTAGGTATTTTGGTGTGTAGTTCCTAATAATCTTATAATTATAATTTCAATACCTTGTAGTTTTGATTAATCTTGTAGGAATGGGTAAACGTGTTGAGGACGCGCGATTATGCCTTATTTATAAATTAATAAAATTCGGATATCGCATCACGATGCTTTTCTTTATGACATTATTGAGGGTTTAAATTGTTTTAAATTTAAATCTATCAATTCTGCGCGATGACAATATGCTGATTTTGGTGTTGTGATATTGACGGTTTATGCAGTTGTAGTTGTCTGATGCACTGTTTGTGCCCTGTTAAATTTACACTTTTTCTAAATTTTCTATAGTAGGTAATATTTTACTGTCACTCTCTTTGGTGCGATTGATTTCATCGTGTGGTAAGAAAAATGCCAACTCGGTATTGTGGTGTCCTCATGGACGATATATGCCTACATAGGATAACTTTTACGTTTACGTTTGTTAATTGACTCTGGCGAGTTTGCTGCTTACCGGTCGATTGTTGGTCATTTTGCGTGTTTGCTCGCAGGATGTCGCGACGGTTGATGTACGTTTACTTGCATCTGCTGTAATTTATTTCAGATACTTTACATGTTATTCCTTTACTAATATTGGACACCTACTTATTTGTTTTTGTGATCAATAATGCTCTTGTGAAATCAATTGCGATGTACATTTAGGTTTCAAACGATTAGCTTGTATAGTCTATGCTTATTACCTGACGGGTCTGTCTTGATTACCTATCTTCTCCATTATTATACTCTTGGTTATTTATGTTTGTTTTAATTTTGGCAAAATAACGGGTGCAGTGGGGGTTGCATGGGACCGAACTATTAATTTAATTATTGATTATTTGGGTCCTATTGCGGATTTTTGCTTGTCCCGTTATGTGTGAAATGCTGCGCCCTGTTGCACTATATTATGTTATGTTGAGTTGTGGCATATGTTCTGTTTAAATGATCTATTATTTTCGTATATTTAGTTTATTTCGCTTCTCTTCTCTTTTCTATATGACTGTACATTCATATATTTGGCGGCAGAATGGGCGTCACGCGATGAGCATGCTTCGATGGGTTCTTTTTAGGGGTTGGTATGATTGCTGCTGTTCCTTGAGGAGGGGTCTACATGATTATGCTCGGTTCACGGTTGCTTGTTTTTTTCCTTTATGGGTGGTTTGCATGCTTTCCTTATTGGATTCAATTTCAGCGTTCAGGCACTTAGGTATTACAGTAGCCATAAGGTTACCGGCTTTTGAGGCTTATTAGGGTTGGTGTGAGTAAGTGTAGGTGAAGATGGAATGTGTCAATGAGGATTGCAGTCTACTCTAGGGATTTGCCCCGGGACCTGGCTGTGCCGAAGAGGAAAATGGCCTATCTTGGTAGGGGTTAGGTGGGAGAGATGACATCAGGAAAAATGCACATCTTCAGCATCCTACAAGGTGGACCAAGACACGGCACGATCACCCGTTGAGTCAGGAGCTCTCCGGTTCCTGGTCGTCGACCCAAGAGGAACCCTTAGTCCTGGCAAAATGCTAGGCAGGCGGAAGAGAGGTGGGGGGGGGGTGGCGCGGGTCCACGCCGGGCATGGTGCGATCCTTGAGGATGTCCCCGCGGTATGCCGATCGTTGCTGAAGAAAAATGGCCTGTCCTCGTGGCAGGACAGGGTGGGCGTGATGACCATCTAGGATAAGCCCACATCAATATCAACCTACACAGGAGGACGAAGACGGGCACGGTCAACTGTGGAGATACGATGTCCCTGTCCTGGCCGTGCTGAAGAGGAACCCCTGTCCTGGCAATAGTGCTAGGCAGGCGAAGAGGTGGTGCGGTCACGCCGGGAAGGCGTGTTCCTGGAGGATGCCCCGGTGCCGATCGTTGCTGAAGAAAAATTCCTGCGTGTACTGCTCAGGTTGAAAATGTCCTACCGCAAAATCGGAGGTGCAACGGCGTGGATTCGCAGATGCCCCATGGTGCCTAGCGCATGGCGCCTTTCGAAGATTTCCCCCACGTAAAAAAAAAAAAAAGGTTAGGCTAGGTTGGATTCCCGCTCCACGGACCTACCTGGTTATCCAGGATAGGCGGGGAGGTGATACCCCGACGTGGCGCGTCTCCAGGTGGTGGATAGGGGAATGCTCGCCATGCACTTTTCGGAGCGCATGGAGGGTAGGAGCGATAGCTCCCGCGGACCAAACACCAAGGGAAGGAAAGCCCATTAAAACCTCCCCTGTGACTGGGGGATGGAATACAGACACGGTAACCCCTGCCTGTCGTACAAGGCGAATGAAAGGGGGACGATCGCTGCCGCTGGAATGGCCTCAATGAGGAATTTGTGCGATGCCGGCGGGGTCCTTGGGCTACGGCCTTTGGACTCTGGAAGGTACTACCATGCCGGTAAGGTCCATGGCTGAGAGGCGATGAAGGTTGCAGCGGCGTCGTTGAGTTCTCCAGGGGCCAGGCTGCGTGGCAGTCTGGTGCGGGTAGCGAACCCGGAGTGCCCTAGCAATTATACCGTAATCCAGTGGTCACGTTTCGCTGGAACGGGAGACTTGCCTTAACCGGCCGGCCTGCGAGGATGACAATCTCTTCAAAAATCCCTAGCCGCAAGCTGCGGCACGCGGTGAGGAGGGTGCCCCTGGAGTTAGCACCAGGGGTGGCTGGTGGGTGCACCAGTCGCTAGCGACCAACCCTGGGGTACCTGGCGACCGCCCGGGTGTATCTGCCTTACCCAGGTAAGGCGGCTCTGCCTGGGCGGACCTAGGATCCGACCTACTCGTGGGACGAACCCGGAAAATTCTACAAACCAAAAACAAAACGCAGGACTGGACGAAACGATGACAAACCAGGCAAGGGAACCTGACACGGTCAGGTCGGCGAGGGATGAGGAGACGGCGCAGCCGGAGCCCAGTAGTGCCGCGGCTCCCGCTCGGGCCAGAAGGGCGCGACCGATGTCGGCGGGATCCACCAGGGGCATCAGGGCTTCTTCTGCTGCCTCTGATAGGGGATTCTGGCGACAGCCGGTTGACAGCGAGGAGGAGTCGGATGGGTCGGTGATCTCGGTGCCGCCCACGACCCCCAAAACCTCGGCTGCGGCAAAGAGGGGACGCCCTCATACATCGGGGGACTACGTGGCCCTTGCCGCGAAGAAAGGAGAATTCCTGCGCCTACAGCGGGAGGAGATGAAGCTCCATGCAACTAGGGAGCTACTGGACGTCGGCGCGGCCCCCCGCCAGCCAAGCCGGTCGGCCCTGAAGCTGAGGGAGGCGGAGGAAATTGCGCGGGAGGTGCGCCACTCCCCTTGCCAGACCTTGTGCCGCGCGCCATGGAGGGCGCCGTAAAGGTCGAGAAGATCGCGGTGTGCTCCAAAACCCTGAAGGGCACGTGTGTCCGTGCCCTCAGGGAGGCATCCCGCGACGTGGTGGCGGTCGTAAACGAGCTGGGGCTGAGAGCCGCGCGGCACCGCCACGACCACGAAACGGTCCTCGCTGATCTCCTGCTCAGGGCCCAATTACAGCTCCGCGACGCCAAAATAGGGTCACAAGGGGAGGAGATTGCGGCGGGAGCTCGAGGCTCTGCGCGAGAGGCCACCGGCGGTAGAAGCCCCGGCTGCGCCTGGCACCAGGAAGGCTTCGCGGCCGGCGTCCCCATAGGAGCATGAGGCCCGGCCGAAGAGGAGCTGTCGGAGGGCTACCACGTTGGAGGATACGGAGCACCCCGCCCCGGTGCGTTCACCATCGCCTGCTGCGACCGCAGGGGGGCGGGCCGTGGACGACCCCACCGAGCACGAGGCCCCGGCCACCAAGTGGCGGGGCCGGGGCGTCGCGGACGGTCGCGCTCATGGATGGCATCGCTGCCCTCGTCGCGCGGGACCACCTGCGGGAGCTCGTCGGGGAGCGGGCTCGGCGCCGCCCCCCGGCGGGCGCCTCCGGGTGCTCCCCACCTGCCACCTCTGGAACGCAGGGGAAGGGGCCGAGGCAACAGCGCGGGGATCCCACGACATCCAGGGGAACTGCGCAGCCCCAGAAAAAGGGTTCGGGGGCGGCTGGGACTCGCGCGCCTTCCCGCCCTACGGCCTCCTCCGGCTCGTTCGTTGCCGACAGAATGGCAAAAATCCAGGAGGACCACCGCCAGGAGACGGAGGCGTAGTCCAAGGTGGTAGGCCGCAAAGCCAAGAAGGCAGAGGCGGCGAAGAAGAAGGGTGAGCAGATGGCCCCCCCTCCGCCACCGGCGAAGAAGACGGGGAGGACGACGGCCGGGACGACAAATCCCCCCGCCGCACGAAAGGTGGGAACCGCGGGGGGCAAGGCGACAAAGGAGGCCACAAAGAAGCTCAGGTTCGCCCGCCCCCCAAAACCTCGGCGGTCACGCTAACGGTCGCGCCCGGGGCGAAGACTGGAGGTCGACCTCGCGGAGATCGGCATCACCGATCACCGGCCCAGGCGCGCGGCCACTGGCGGTCTCGTCCTGGAGATTGCCGGGACGGAGAGGGCGGCAAAGGCGGCGGCCCAGGCTAGCCGCCTCCAAACTGTGTTCCGCGGGTCCGATGAGGTAAGGGTGGCGTGCCCAGTTAAGATGGGCGAGATCCGCCTCATCGGGCTCGACGATTCGGTCACTCGGGAGGAGGTAGCAGCGGCGGTGGCGACCGGAGGAGGATGCACCGCGGAGGAGGTCAAGGTGAGGGAGATTCTAGCTCCACTCCGTGGCCTGGGGAGGGTCTGGGTGAGGTGCCCCCTCACCGCAGCCAACAAGGTCGTCGACACGGGGAGGCTGAGGGTCGGCTGGTCCTCAGCACGGGTCGAGGCCCTGGCGGCTTGCCCCCTGCAGTGCTACCGCTACCTGGAGGCTGGATATCTCAGGTAGCGGTGTCCCTGCGGGATCGATCGTTCGGATCGCTGCTTCAACTGCGGCGATCTGGACCATCGAGCCAGTGGCTGTACGGCCCCGCCTCGGTGCCCGCTGTGCACCGATTCAGGGCGGCCCGCGGGGCACAACATGGGGACCAGAGGATGCCCGTCGGTCTCCACGAAGAAAGGGCGGAAAAAGAACGCCAAAAAGACGAGCGGGAAGCAGTCCCCGGCTGCATCGCCCACTGAGGTAGCGGGCCCCAGCAACGCAGGAGCAGCTGTGGAGGCAGCGGTGGAGCCGGCGCGCAATGGGGCCTAAGGGTCCTTTCCTGCAGGTCAACATCAACCACGCGGCCGGGACGCAGGACCTTTTGCTACAAACCCTGGCCGAGTGGCAGATTGAGGTTGCGGTGGTGTCGGAGCCGTACCGCCTACTGGACCGACCCAACTGGTTCGGCGACGCGGCGGGCTCCGTCGCCATCGTCCTGGGGGGTCGGCACGTCCCCCCGCCCGCCGATGTCTTAGCACGGGGGCGGGGTTTCGTGGAGCGGTTCGAGGAGTTCCTGGACCGTGTGGGGAGCGTTGTGGTTAGTTCCCACACCCGACTGACGTTGGTCCTCGGGGATTTCAACTCCAAGGCCGAAGCCTGGGGGTCCCTGAGAACCGACGCGAGAGGAGGTACTGTGCTGGGCGGCTGGCGCGGGCCTCCTGCTCTTGGACAGGGGCTCCGCCAGCATCTGCGTTCGGGCTCAGGGGGAATCCATTGCGGATCTGGGCTGGGCGTCCCCTATGGACGGGCACATGGTGCAAAATTGGAGGGTGGCGGCGAGGGAGACGCTGAGTGATCATCTATATATCACCTTCGGCTACTCCCTCCCCGGCGGCCCGTGGCCGTCGCGGGGCCCCCCACTGCGTCGCTGGGTGTTGAGGAGGCTGGGGGTGTTCCCCTCGATTTGGAAGGAGGGGCGGCTGGGCCTCCTCCGAAAGGATGGACGGCCCGCAGATTCTCCCTCTGCGTACTGGCCCATTGTGCTGTTGGACGACGTGGGAAAGCTCTTCGAGCGTGTCATCGCAAACCGCCTCGTCCACCACCTGTCGAGCGTTGGCCCCGATCTGGCCGACATCCAGTTCGGGTTTCGCGAGGGTCGCAGCACCATCGACGCTATCCTTCGGGTGCGCACCCTCGCCGAGTCGGTCACGTCCCGGGGTGGGGTGGCGCTGGGCGTCTCCTTGGACGTTACAAACGCGTTCAACACCCTGCCCCCTGGGACGATACGGGGGCGCTGGTTCACCACGACGTCCCCCCGTATCTGCAGAGGATTATCGGGGCCTTCCTGGATGGCAGGTGGATACTGTACACGGGCCGGGACGGTACGCTGCACTGGAGGGAGGTCGGCTGCGGAGTGCCCCAGGGGTCCAAGCTGGGGCCCCCCCTTATGGAACGTGGGGTACAACGCGGCGCCGCGGGTGATCCTCCCGCCCGGGATGTTGGCCGCGGTATGCGCAGATGACTACTACCTGCTGGCCACCGGGCGGGAGTGATTGAGGACCTGCCGCCGTGCCGAGGTGGGGGTCGCCATCGTGCGAAGAGCGATCCGGGCGCTGGGTCTGGCGCTGGCTCCTCACAAGACCGAGGCCATGTGGTTCTTCAAGCCTCGGCGTGGGGTAGCCCCTCCGGCCCAGCTCTGGCTCGAGGTCGACGGGTGCCGCATCGTGATCGGCCGGGGTCTTCGATACCTCTGTCTGTATCTCGACAGCCACTGGCCGTTCGATGTTCACTTCGACCGCCTGGCACCCCGATTGGAAACCGGGGGCCGGGAGTGAGGGTTCCCCGCCTATACATGGGAA
The DNA here is from genome assembly GCF_907164935.1 of Osmia bicornis bicornis. Taxonomy (NCBI): domain Eukaryota; kingdom Metazoa; phylum Arthropoda; class Insecta; order Hymenoptera; family Megachilidae; genus Osmia; species Osmia bicornis. Next base: position 211,999 of record NW_025791454.1, on the reverse strand, counting down.
TCGTCCGGTCCATAGCCCCAACGGGGCTCCGATATGGGCAGGCGATCTGGCGGTCAGCAGGCGCAGCTGCACTCTGCTGCGGCGGGTGGAGCGCCGGCTGGCCATCAGGATCGTGCGGGGCTACTGCACGATCTCATACGAGGGGGCGATGGTCCTGGCGGGTCTCATCCCACTCCGGTACCAGGCGGAGGTCGAATCCAGTACATACTGGTATTCGCGAGCCCTCCGCCAGGCCGGGGAGGACCCGCCGGGGCCCACGGTCGAGGAACACCGGTGCCAGGCCCGACTGGTCGCGGCGGAAAGGTGGCAGAGATCCCTAACAGAGGGGGCTGCCGCCGGAACCCGCGCCGTCGGGGCGGTCCTGCCGATGATATCTGAGTGGCGGGACCGCGGCCACGGCCCCCTGTCGTTCCGGGCCACGCAGGTGCTCTCCGGACACGGGGTGTCCGGAGAGTTCCTGTGCCGGAGGAACAGGGAATGGACCCCCCACTACTGGCTCTGCGGGGCGGCGCTAGACGCCGCACAGCAGACGCCGGTGGAGTGCCCGGTGTTTGCGGTGTCCCGCCACGCCCTGACGGCAGAAATAAGGGAGGATCCCTCGCCGGTAGGCGTCGTGAGACACATGCTTGCCGGCGAGACAGGATGGAGGGCCGTGACCACCTTCTGCGAGGAGGTCACGGCCCATAAGGAGAGGTCCGAGCGGGATCGTGAAAGGTACGATCCCGCTCGAAGGGATCGCGGACGTGGGACGAGGGCCCGCGTGCCCTCCCGCCTCCTGGGGAGATTTTACGGGGGGTGTTTCTTGTGGGCGTGGGAGGGTGCGCGGTGTACCCTCCCACCCCGGACGAAATGAGCCCGGAACCCGGTCGGACCCGGGGGCGGGCGGTAGGGCACCCCGTTCTCAATCGGGGGCCCTTCTCCGTCCGCGTCTGGGGGGCCGGGTGACTCCGGGCGGAGAGTGGCGTCTCCCTCCCTCGCTGGGAGTGGCGCTGCCCCCCGCAGGGGGGGTGCAGCAGAGTCGAGGATGTCCCCGTGGAGGGTGGCCGGCCACGGCTCACCGCAGCCCACAGGGGAACGACTCGGCGGGCCGCAGGGGACCTGTTTGGGCGCCATTGCACGCGGACCCGGGGTGTAGCCGGCACCGGAAGCCGGCGGAGCGAAGGACAGGGCCCGAACTTCCTCGCGGGCGGGCGGGGGGTTGCTCCTCCCCGTAGCCTGTGAGCAGATCGAGGCGCGGGGACTGCAGGCGGTACGGGCTGGGGGGCCCGGCCGCCATTGCCCGCGGTTCCACCGCGATGGAGCCGGCACCGGGTGCGACCCCTGGTGCCGGCTGGCGGAGTTGTTAATCCCCCGGTGAGGGGCGCTTTCAGCGAACGGCGGGGGAGGCTCGGGAGTTATAGTAATCAGGTCCCGGAGCCTCTGCCATACGCCAGAGGAGGTCGCCGTGTGGTTTTAGTCAGTAGGAACCTGACACTCCCCCGCTGCCCTCCCCCAACACTGGCGGGGGGTCTTATGTAAGATTTCACCACGAAAAAAAAAGTTTGGATTCCCGCTTGACGCGTCGAGGAGAGCGGACGTGTTTCGTGGTCGCTCCGTGGTTAGATTTTCAACGCGGTGGATAGCGGCTTAGTTATTAGCTTTTTTTGGTGAAATCATTTTTATTATGTGTTCGGAAGTGCTATTGTGTCGTTTTTTGATTAAATATTGTGTTAATTTATTGTTAAATAACGAAAACGTGATGTGCGTGTTACACGGCATTTCGACGTCGTGTTTCCGGTGTTCGGGGTGTTAATTATAAACATTGGACATTATTTAAGGATAATTTTCGTAAAATGGAAACGATTCGCTGTGAAATTCCGCGCTTTTGGAGCCTTAGCTCCCAAACTACGCATCTAATCAAAAAATGTCATACAACATAAATAGTAGGAAATTTAATTTCCTAGAAAAAATTTCTCTTAACATTTTGCCATAGCTAGCACCGTTTCCGAGCTATTTGCAGATTTACCTCAACTAAAGGGGCGTCACGCACATATTCCGAGATGTTTCTTCTTCTTCTTGTTCTTCTTCTGCACAGCTGCGCTGGAAGTGGCATTTACAGCTGGGAATAGTGAATACAGCTTACAGTAGTGCAGAGTTACCTCAAAGAAAGGGGCCACGGTTTTTCTGCATCTTTATAACGTGTGTACGTGTACGAATTTCGCACTTCAAGCTCGTACCGATATCTCGGTCGGTAACATGGATCGATAATCCCGTCTTCATCAAATACGTAAAAGTAATCGCTGTTGCGCTGTTTAACCACCGATCCGAGCGCTTGCCAATATTAAAACTTCTAAATTCGAACCGTTACGGCATTAATGCGAAAGCAATTCAGAGAGCGATTATCAAGCGACAGCAACGACCAAGAGCTTTATCTTTACTCGAGTTGAGAGCATTTTTAATTTCAATTCCGTTGAAATTGCACTGTGAAGTCTGTGAATCGTGTAATTCTAAATTAAAACACAAGTGTGATTTTTGTAGTGCTTAATTCACGGCTCATTGTGTAAAAATTATAAGTTACACACAATTAGTGACCGCTAAGCAGTGTCGTTCATCTTCTCCTCGACGCCCACGTCTTAGAACAGACAGAAACCACGCCTTTTCCGAAAACTCTAATTCTCGCCGAGAACACATTATTTCTAATGTGGGTATAGTAATAATGATATTGTTATTAAATGAGCATTGTTCTGTATTAGGGAATCAGTATATTCCATTACATCTAATGTAGATATACTAATAATGATATTGTTATTAAATGTATATTACATATCTAATGCAGATATAGTAATAATGATATTGTTATAAAATGTCTATTACAAATCTAACGCAGATATAGTAATAGTGATATTGTAACTAAATGTACACTCATCTGTAGGAAGGTACCAGTATATTACATTATATGTAATGTAGATATAGTAATAATAATATTGTTATTAAATGCACATTGATCTGTAGGAAGGTATGAGTGTATTACATTATGTCTAATGCAGATATAGTAATAATGATATTGTTACTAAATGTACGTTGATCTGTAGGAAGGTAGCTGTATATTACATTATATCTAATGCAGGTACACTAATAATGATATTGTTATTAAATGTACATTGATATGTATGAAGTAATCAGTATATTACATTATTTCTAACGTAGATATAGTAATAATGACTTTCTTATATTTATATATATATTTCTTCTGTGCGCGTGTATGTGACTGAACTCCTCCTAAACATTTTTTGATCAGATGCGCAGTTTTCGAGATATATCGAGATATTTATAAGTTCCGAAGCCGCACCGACATTATAAGGATGAAGAAACACTGTGGCCCCTTTCTTTGAGGTAACCCTGCACTATTCTAAGCTGTATTCACTATACCGAGCTGTAAGTGCCACTTCTAGCGCAGCTGTGCAGAAGAAGAACAAGAAGAAGAAGAAATATCTCAAAATATGTGCGTGACGCCCCTTTCCTTGAGGTAAATCTGCAAATAGCTCGGAAACGGTGCGAGCTATGGCAAAATGTTAACAGACGTTTTATGTAGGAAATTAAATTTCCTACTTTTCATGTTGCATGACATTTTTTGATCAGATGCGTAGTTTTGGAGCTATAGCTCCATTAAACGCGGAATTTCGCTGCGAATCGTTTCCAATTTACGAAAATTATCCATAAATAATGTCCAATGTTTATCACATCACGTTTTCGTTATTTAACAATAAATTAACACAATATTTAATGAAAAAACGACACAATAGCACTTCCGAACACATAATAAAAATGATTTTACCAAAAAACGCCAATAACTAAGCCGCTATCCACCGCGTTGAAAATATAACCACGGAGCGACCACGAAACACGTGCGCTCTCCTCGACGCGTCGAGCGGGAATTCAGCCTTTTTTTTCGTGGGGAAATCGTACATAAGACACCCCGCCGCCCCTGGGAGAGGGCAGCGGGGGAGTGTCAGATTCCCACTGACTAAAACCCCACGGCGACCTCCTCTCGCGTATGGCAGAGGCTCCGGGACCTGATTACTATAACTCCAGAGCCTCCCCCGCCGTGCGCTGAAAGCGCCCCTCAGCGAGGGAGTAACAACTCCCCCAGCCGGCATCAGGGGACGCACCCGGTGCCGGCTCCATCGCGGCGGAACTGCGTGCAATGGCGGCCGGGCCCCCAAGCCCGTACCGCCTGCATTCCCCGCGCCTCGATCTCCTCACAGGCTACGGGGCGGAGCAACCCCCCGCCCGCCCGCGAGGAAGGTCGGGCGCTGTCCTTCGCTCCGCCGCCTTCCGGTGCCGGCTCCACCTCGGGTCCGCGTGCAATGGCGCCCAGACAGGGCGCCTGCGGCCCGCCGAGTCGTGCCCTGTGGGCTGCGGTGAGCCGTGGCCGGCCAGCCTCCAGGGGGACACCCTCGGCTCCGCAGCACCCCCCCTGCGGGGGCCAGCGCTACTCCCAGCGTGGGAGGGAGACGCGACTCTCCGCCCGGAGTCACCCGGCCCCCCAGAGGCGGACGGAGAGGGGCCCTCGATTGAGTACGGGGTCCCCACCCGCCCGCCCCCGGGTCCGACCGGGTTCCGGGCTCATTTCGTCCGGGGCGGGAGGGTAAACCGTGACCCCTACGGCCCCCACAAGAAACACCCCCCGTAAAATCTCCCCAGGAGGCGGGAGGGCCCGCGTACACTACCCCGTCCCGCATCCGTCACGCAGGGGGGACAAATAGTGAAAGCCGCCATCGTCCTCCTCACCCCTTATGGCGGCGGATCCCTGCGACGTCGTCGCGTCCCACGTCCGCGACCTCTCCGAGCGGGATCGTACCTTTCACGATTAAGCTCGGACCTCTCCTTGAGGGCCATGACCTCCTCGCAGAAGGGGGTCACGGCCCTCCATTCTATCTCGCCGGCAAGCATCTCTCTCACGAGGCCTGCCGGCGAGAGATACTCCCCGATTTCTGCCGTCAGGGCGTGGCGGGCCACCGCAAACACCGGGCAGTCCGCCAGCGTGTGCTGTGCGGCATCCCGCGCCGCCCCGCAGAGCCAACAGTGGGGGGTCCATTCCCTGTTCCTCCGGCACAGGAACTCCCCGAACACCCCGTGCTCGGAGAGCACCTGCGTGACCCCGAACGACAGGGCGCCGTGGCCGCGGTCCCGCCACTCCAATATCATCGGCAGGACCGCCCCGACGGCGCGGGTTCCGGCGGCAGCCCCCTCTGCTTGGGATCTCTGCCACCTTTCGGCCGCGACCAGTCGGGCCTGGCTCCGGTGTACCTCGACCGTCGGCCCCGGCGGGTCCTCCCCGGCCTGGCGGAGGGCTCGCGAATACCAGTATGTACTGGATTCGACCCCCACCTGGTACCGGAGTGGGACGAGACCCGCCAGGAACATCGCCCCATCGTAGGAGATCGTGCAGTAGCCCCGCACGATCCTGATGGCCAGCCGGCGCTCCACCCGCCGCAGCAGAATGCAGCTGTGCCTGCTGACCGCCAGATCGCCGGCCCATATCGGAGCCCCGTATAGGGCTATGGACCGGACGATTCCCACGTATAGGCGGCGAACACTCACTACCGGCCCCCCGAGGTTGGGCAACAGGCGACCAAGATTGGTCGCCACCCGCTCCAATCGGGGAGCCAGGCGGTCGAAGTGAACATCGAACCGCCAGTGGCTGTCGAGATACAGACAGAGGTATCGAAGACCCCGGCCGATCACGATGCGGCACCCGTCGACCTCGAGCCAGAGCTGGGCCGGAGGGGTTACCCCACGACGAGGATCGAAGAACCACATGGCCTCGGTCTTGTGAGGAGACAGCGACAGACCCAGCGCCCGGATCGCTCTTCGCACGATGGCGACCCCCACCTCGGCACGGCGGCAGCTCCTCAACCAGTCCCGCCCGGTGGCCAGCAGGTAGTAGTCTTCTGCGAATACCGTGGCACACACCCCGGGCGGGAGGATCACCCGCAGCGCCGCGTTGTACCCCACGTTTCATAAGGGTGGGCCCAGTTTGGACCCTTGGGGCACGCCGCAGTCGACCTCCCTCCAGTGCAGCGTACCGTCCCGGCCCGTGTACAGTATCCACCTGCCATCCAGGAAGGCCCCGATAATCGTCTGCAGATACGGGGGGACGTTGTGGTGAACCAGCGCCCCCCGTATCGTCCCATGAGGCTGGGTGTTGAACGCGTTTGTAACGTCCAAGGAGACGCCCAGCGCCACCCCACCCCGGGACGTGGCCGACTCGGCGAGGGTGCGCACCCGCTCGATAGCGTCGTTGGTGCTGCGACCCTCGCGAAACCCGAACTGGATGGCCAGATCCTCCCTCGCCAGATCGGGGCCAACGCTCGACAGGTGGTGGACGAGGCGGTTTGCGATGACACGCTCGAAGAGCTTTCCCACCTCGTCCAACAGCACAATGGGCCGGTACGCAGAGGGAGAATCTGCGGGCCGTACGACCTTTCGGAGGAGGACCAGCCGCCCCTCCTTCCAAATCGAGGGGAACACCCCCTGCTTCAAAGCGGCGCTGAAGAGGCGGCACAGCCTCGGACCTAGGATGCCGGACGCGATAACCCAGGCGCGGCTGGGGATGCCGTCCGGGCCCGGGGCGGTGTCCTTGGCCCCGAGCCTTCTGACGGCATCGTCCAGCTCCTCCTCCGTGACCCCCAGGTCGGCGGACCAGGTGACGGGCTCCGCCGGCCCTTGCTGGTGGCGCGGGTTCGTCGTTCCCCCGGAACGGGGGAAGATGGTGTCCATTACCCGCATCAGCGGCTGGGGGTCCAGGCTCTCCGAGACCGGGGGCGCCCGTGCGCGGAGCTTGCAGGTAACCATCCGGTAAGGGCGCCCCCACGGGTCCTCGTCCAAAGAGCCCTGGAGCTACTCCCACGCTCGGGATTTCGCGTCCCTGATGGCCTGCCTCAGGGCTACCACGAAGACCTGGTATGTGCCCCTCAGCAGATCCTCCCTCGCCGGGTCGCGGACTCGAGCCCTTTGGGCGCGCTGCCACTGGCGCCAGGCGTACTGACACTCGGATCGGAGATCCGCAATGTCGCCCGACCCCTAGTACACCGCCGTCCGGGGGGGCCGGCGCGGGGCCCGGGGCATGGCGGTGTCGCATATTGCGGTCATCGCCTCCCGGAACCACTTGGCCTCCCCCTCAACGTCCGCGACCTGCCCGGCAAGGGCTGCGGCCATCAGCATGTCCTTGTCCAGTCTCTTCAGCACCCAGCGACGCAGTGGCGGGCCACGTGCCGGCCTGGGGGCGGCGGGGGGGGAGTAGCTGAAGGTGATGTATAGATGATCCCTCAGCGTCTCCCTCGCCGCCACCCTCCAATTTTGCACCTTGCGCCTGGCCACAGGGACGCCCAGCCCAGATCCACAATGAATTCCCCCTGAGCCCGAACGCAGGTGCTGGCGGAGCCCCTGTTCAGGAGCAGGAGCCCCGCGCCAGCCACTCAGAGCAGTACCGCCCCTCCTCTCGCGTCGGTCCTCGAGGACCCCCAGGCTTCGGCCTTGGAATTGATATCCCCGAAGACCAACTTCGGCCGGGTGTGGGGGCTAACCACAATGCTGCCCACCCGGTCCAGGAACTCCTCGAACCGCTCCAGGGACCAGCTGGGCGGCGCGTACACTCCCACCACTGCTACGCCCCCCCAGTCAACGGCCACGAAACCCCGCCCCCGTGCTAAGACATCGGCGGGCGGGGGGACGTGCCGACCCCCCAGGACGATGGCGACGGAGCCCGCCGCCTCGCCGAACCGTTTGGGTCGGTCTAGTACGCGGTACGGCTCCGACACCACCGCAACCTCAATCTGCCACTCGGCCAGGGTTTGTAGCAAAAGGTCCTGCGCCCCGGCCTAGTGGTTGATGTTGACCTGCAGGAAAGGACCCTTAGGCCCCATTGCGCGCCGGCTCCATCGCTGCCTCCACAGCTGCTCCTGCGTTGCTGGGGCCCGCTACCCCAGTGGGCGATGCAGCCGGGGACTGCTTCCCGCTCGTCTTTTTGGCGTTCTTTTTCCGCCCTTTCTTCGTGGAGACCGACGGGCATCCTCTGGTCCCCATGTTGTGCCCCGCGGGCCGCCCTGAATCGGTGCACAGCGGGCACCGAGGCGGGGCCGTACAGCCACTGGCTCGATGGTCCAGATCGCCGCAGTTGAAGCAGCGATCCGAACGATCGATCCCGCAGGGACACCGCTACCTGAGATATCCAGCCTCCAGGTAGCGGTAGCACTGCAGGGGGCAAGCCGCCAGGGCCTCGACCCGTGCTGAGGACCAGCCGACCCTCAGCCTCCCCGTGTCGACGACCTTGTTGGCTGCGGTGAGGGGGCACCTCACCCAGACCCTCCCCAGGCCACGGAGTGGGGCTAGAATCTCCCTCACCTTGACCTCCTCCGCGGTGCATCCTCCTCCGGTTGCCACCGCCGCTGCTACCTCCTCCCGAGTGACCGAATCGTCGAGCCCGATGAGGCGGATCTCGCCCATCTTAACTGGGCACGCCACCCTTACCTCATCGGACCCGCGGAACACAGTTTGGAGGCGGCTAGCCAGGGCCGCCGCCTTTGCCGCCCTCTCCGTCCCGGCAATCTCCAGGACGAGACCGCCAGTGGCCGCGCGCCTGGGCCGGTGATCGGTGATGCCGATCTCCGCGAGGTCGACCTCCAGCCTGGCCCTGATCATGGCCTCACAGCAGGTGGTCTTCGCCCCGGGCGCGACCGTTAGCGTGACCGCCGAGGTTTTGGGGGGCGGGCGAAGCTGAGCTTCTTTGTGGCCTCCTTTGTCGCCTTGCCCCCCGCGGTTCCCACCTTTCGTGCGGCGGGGGGATTTGTCGTCCCGGCCGTCGTCCTCCCCGTCTTCTTCGCCGGTGGCGGAGGGGGGGCCATCTACTCACCCTTCTTCTTCGCCGCCTCTGCCTTCTTGGCTTTGCGGCCTACCACCTTGGACTACGCCTCCGTCTCCTGGCGGTGGTCCTCCTGGATTTTTGCCATTCTGTCGGCAACGAACGAGCCGGAGGAGGCCGTAGGGCGGGAAGGCGCGCGAGTCCCAGCCGCCCCCGAACCCTTTTTCTGGGGCTGCGCAGTTCCCCCGGATGTCGTGGGATCCCCGCGCTGTTGCCTCGGCCCCTTCCCCTGCGTTCCAGAGGTGGCAGGTGGGGAGCACCCGGAGGCGCCCGCCGGGGGGCGGCGCCGAGCCCGCTCCCCGACGAGCTCCCGCAGGTGGTCCCGCGCGACGAGGGCAGCGATGCCATCCATGAGCGCGACCGTCCGCGACGCCCCGGCCCCCCCACTTGGCGGCCGGGGCCTCGTGCTCGGTGGGGTCGTCCACGGCCCGCCCCCCTGCGGTCGCAGCAGGCGATGGTGAACGCACCGGGGCGGGGTGCTCCGTATCCTCCAACGTGGTAGCCCTCCGACAGCTCCTCTTCGGCCGGGCCTCATGCTCCTATGGGGACGCCGGCCGCGAAGCCTTCCTGGTGCCAGGCGCGGCCGGGGCTTCTACCGCCGGTGGCCTCTCGCGCAGAGCCTCGAGCTCCCGCCGCAATCTCCTCCCCTTGTGACCCTATTTTGGCGTCGCGGAGCTGTAATTGGGCCCTGAGCAGGAGATCAGCGAGGACCGTTTCGTGGTCGTGGCGGTGCCGCGCGGCTCTCAGCCCCAGCTCGTTTACGACCGCCACCACGTCGCGGGATGCCTCCCTGAGGGCACGGACACACGTGCCCTTCAGGGTTTTGGAGCACACCGCGATCTTCTCGACCTTTACGGCGCCCTCCATGGCGCGCGGCACAAGGTCTGGCAAGGGGAGGTGGCGCACCTCCCGCGCAATTTCCTCCGCCTCCCTCAGCTTCAGGGCCGACCGGCTTGGCTGGCGGGGGGCCGCGCCGACGTCCAGTAGCTCCCTAGTTGCATGGAGCTTCATCTCCTCCCGCTGTAGGCGCAGGAATTCTCCTTTCTTCGCGGCAAGGGCCACGTAGTCCCCCGATGTATGAGGGCGTCCCCTCTTTGCCGCAGCCGAGGTTTTGGGGGTCGTGGGCGGCACCGAGATCACCGACCCATCCGACTCCTCCTCGCTGTCAACCGGCTGTCGCCAGAATCCCCTATCAGAGGCAGCAGAAGAAGCCCTGATGCCCCTGGTGGATCCCGCCGACATCGGTCGCGCCCTTCTGGCCCGAGCGGGAGCCGCGGCACTACTGGGCTCCGGCTGCGCCGTCTCCTCATCCCTCGCCGACCTGACCGTGTCAGGTTCCCTTGCCTGGTTTGTCATCGTTTCGTCCCGTCCTGCGTTTTGTTTTTGGTTTGTAGAATTTTCCGGGTTCGTCCCACGAGTAGGTCGGATCCTAGGTCCGCCCAGGCAGAGCCGCCTTACCTGGGTAAGGCAGATACACCCGGGCGGTCGCCAGGTACCCCAGGGTTGGTCGCTAGCGACTGGTGCACCCACCAGCCACCCCTGGTGCTAACTCCAGGGGCACCCTCCTCACCGCGTGCCGCAGCTTGCGGCTAGGGATTTTTGAAGAGATTGTCATCCTCGCAGGCCGGCCGGTTAAGGCAAGTCTCCCGTTCCAGCGAAACGTGACCACTGGATTACGGTATAATTGCTAGGGCACTCCGGGTTCGCTACCCGCACCAGACTGCCACGCAGCCTGGCCCCTGGAGAACTCAACGACGCCGCTGCAACCTTCATCGCCTCTCAGCCATGGACCTTACCGGCATGGTAGTACCTTCCAGAGTCCAAAGGCCGTAGCCCAAGGACCCCGCCGGCATCGCACAAATTCCTCATTGAGGCCATTCCAGCGGCAGCGATCGTCCCCCTTTCATTCGCCTTGTACGACAGGCAGGGGTTACCGTGTCTGTATTCTATCCCCCAGTCACAGGGGAGGTTTTAATGGGCTTTCCTTCCCTTGGTGTTTGGTCCGCGGGAGCTATCGCTCCTACCCTCCATGCGCTCCGAAAAGTGCATGGCGAGCATTCCCCTATCCACCACCTGGAGACGCGCCACGTCGGGGTATCACCTCCCCGCCTATCCTGGATAACCAGGTAGGTCCGTGGAGCGGGAATCCAACCTAGCCTAACCTTTTTTTTTTTTTTACGTGGGGGAAATCTTCGAAAGGCGCCATGCGCTAGGCACCATGGGGCATCTGCGAATCCACGCCGTTGCACCTCCGATTTTGCGGTAGGACATTTTCAACCTGAGCAGTACACGCAGGAATTTTTCTTCAGCAACGATCGGCACCGGGGCATCCTCCAGGAACACGCCTTCCCGGCGTGACCGCACCACCTCTTCGCCTGCCTAGCACTATTGCCAGGACAGGGGTTCCTCTTCAGCACGGCCAGGACAGGGACATCGTATCTCCACAGTTGACCGTGCCCGTCTTCGTCCTCCTGGTAGGTTGATAATGATGTTGTGGCTTATCCTAGATGTCATCACGCCCACCTGTCCTGCCACGAGGACAGGCCATTTTTCTTCAGCAACGATCGGCACCGCGGGGACATCCTCAAGGATCGCACCATCCCGGCGTGACCGCGCCACCTCTTCGCCTGCCTAGCATTTTGCCAGGATAAGGGTTCCTCTTTGGTCACGACCAGGAACCGGAGCTCCTGCTCAACGGGTGATCGCGCCATGTGTTGACCTGCTTCAGCAGGGCTTGCTCTTCGGCCACGATCAGGACCCGGATCTCCTGCTCAACGGGTGATCGCGCCATGTCTTCGTAGGCTGCAATCCTCGATGACCTGTTCCACGCACAGTCGCACACACACTCTCACGGGCATCAAGCAACCATCAAACTCGCACAAAATAAATGAATAAATATATAAATAAATAAACCAATAAATACCTGTATCCTGATTAACCCATTGAAGGCGTCCTCTTCTCCACTGCGGCATCCCAGCCACGTCTGTCTTCATTTTCCGCCTCTTCTATTCTCAAGTCGTCGCCACTCTTCTTCTGCCTCGCCGCCTTCTCTTCTCTGAGCCACCATGCCCGGAAACCTACCGCATACACACCGCACACCCACACTCGCACTTGCACACTCTTACAAGCCCTCCATCAAGCAGCAGGCACACAAAAATAAATAATTATATAAATAATAAACAATTAATAAATACTTGTATCCTGCTTCACTCCTTCAGAGCGTCCTCTTCTCCGCTGCAGCGTCCCAGTCACGTCTATCATCAACCTTTGCCTCTACACTTCTCCTTTCAGTCATGTTGTCTGGAATCCTAACGCATACACACCGCAACACCCACACTCACATTCGCACAAGCCCTCAATCAAGCATCAACACGCACAAAATAAATAATTAATTATGTAAGTAATAAAGAAATAAATACCTGTGTCCTGCTTCACCCCCTCAGGACGTCCTCTTCTCCACAGCAGCGTCCCAACCACGTCTGTCATCAGTTTCCGCCTCTTCTTTTCTGGTGACATCGTCGCTCTTCTTCTACCTCTCCACCTTCTCTTCTGCTTCAGCCATGATGTCCCGATACCTGTTACATACATCCCGCACACGCACACTCACACACGCACAGACTCGCACATTCTCACAAGATCTCAAGCACACAAAATAAATGATTAAGTATATTAATAAATACGAAAGCTCACCCGTGTTCTGCTTCACTTCTACAGAGCGTCCTCTTCTCACTGCAGCGCCCCAACCACGACTGTAATTTTCGCTGTCTTCTATCTTCACGCCCCCTTTTATTCGCCTCTTACGACAGGCAGGGGTTACCGTGGCTGTATTCTAAACCCCCCCGCCACAGGGGTAAACCTAACCTTTTTTTTTTTTTTGGAGTTAATGGAAGAGGAAAATGCCTTTATGCACGCGCGGGCTACCCCCTGTTCGCACTATTCGGCTAGAGGGGACCCGGGCAGTGTGGGACTCGTATCCCCTGAAGGGGGGCCTGGCGCCCATTGGTGGGGGCAAACCCAAAGAGGCAACCCAGAAGGGGCAACCTGATAGCCCTACCCTAAAGGGTGGGCTCAAAAGATAGGGTCACAGTCCAGAAGGGGCGACCCGGCGGTACCCAGAAGGGGCGTCCGCGGCCTGATACACTACCCACTAAAAACCCCTCCCCTGACGTAGGCCGCCGGAACCGTTTCATCCTTTGAGGATATCCCACATGAACACAGCGATAGCCGCAACGGCACTTCGGCTCCCTAGCTTTCATGACGCTTTCGTCCACCCTCAATCCGCCATGCGCATATCAAGCTATAAGGGATTGAGGATCCACGCCGTTGCACCTCCGATCAAGCGGTAGGACATTTCAACCTGTACGGTAAGGCACAGGATTTTTCTTCGGCCACGATCTGGACACCGGAGGAACTTCCCGCTCAACGGGTGATCGCGCCATGTGTTCACCTGCCTGGCCTTGCCAGGACAGGAGCTTCTTCTTCGACCACGGCCAGGACCGGGACATCTTGCGTCCCGTTGACCGTGCCGTGTCTTGGTCCACCTTGTAGGATGCTGAAGATGTGCATTATCCCTGATGTCATCTCTCCCACCTGACCTTCCACCAGGACAGGCCATTTTTCTTCAGCGACGATCGGCACCGGGGGTACATCCTCAAGGATCACACCATCCCGGCGTGACCGCGCCACCTCTTCGCCTGCCTAGCATTTTGCCAGGACAGGGGTTCCTCTTCGACCACGGCCTGGACCGGGACATCTTGCCTCCCGTTGACCGTGCCGTGTCTTGGTCCATCTTGTAGGATGCTGAAGATGTGCATTATCCCTGAGGTCATCTCTCCCACCTGACCTTCCACGAGGACAGGCCATTTTTCTTCGACTACGACCAGGAACCGGAGGATTCCCACTCAACGGTTGGTCGCGCCATGTCTTCGCCTGCCTAGCTCTTGCCAGGACAGAGGTTCCTCTTCGACCACGGCCAGGACCGGGACATCTTGCCTCCCGTTGACCATGCCGTGTCTTGGTCCACCTTATAGGATGCTGAAGATGTGCATTATCCCTGAGGTCATCTCTCCCACCTGACCTTCCACGAGGACAGGCCATTTTTCTTCAGCGACGATCGGCACCGGGGGGACATCCTCAAGGATCACACCATCCCGGCGTGCCCGCGCCACCTCTTCGCCTGCCTAGCATTTTGCCAGGACAGGGGTTCCTCTTCGACCACGGCCAGGACCGGGACATCTTGCCTCCCGTTGACCGTGCCATGTCTTGGTCCACCTTGTAGGATGCTGAAGATGTGCATTTTTCCTGATGTCATCTCTCCCACCTAACCCCTACCAGGATAGGCCATTTTCCTCTTCGGCACAGCCAGGTCCCGGGGCAAATCCCTAGAGTAGACTGCAATCCTCATTGACACATTCCATCTTCACCTACACTTACTCACACCAACCCCTAATAAAGCCTCAAAAGCCGGTAACCTTATTGGCTACTGTAATACCTAAGTGCCTGAACGCTGAAATTGAATCCAATAAGGAAAGCATGCAAACCAGCCATAAAGAAAAAACAAGCAACCGTGAACCGAGCATAATCATGTAGACCCCCTCCCAAGGAACAGCAGCAATCATACCAACCCCTAAAAAGAACCCATCGAAGCATGCTCATCGCGTGACGCCATTCTGCCGCCAAATATATGAATGTACAGTCATATAGAAAAGAGAAGAGAAGCGAAATAAACTAAATATACGAAAATAATAGATCATTTAAACAGAACATATGCCACAACATAACATAACATAATATAGTGCAACAGGGCGCAGCATTTCACACATAACGGGACAAGCAAAAAATCCGCAATAGGACCCAAATAATCAATAATTAAATTAAATAGTTCGGTCCCATGCAACCCCCCACTGCACCCGTTATTTGCAAAATTAAAACAAACATAAATAACCAAGAGTATAATAATGGAGAAGATAGGTAATCAAGACAGACCCGTCAGGTAATAAGCATAGACTATACAAGCTAATCGTTTGAAACCTAAATTTACATCGCAATTGATTTCACAAGAGCATTATTGATCACGAAAAACAAATAAGTAGGTGTCCAATATTAGTAAAGGAATAACATGTAAAGTATCTGAAATAAATTACAGCAGATGCAAGTAAACGTACATCAACCGTCGCGACATCCTGCGAGCAAACACGCAAAATGACCAACAATCGACCGGTAAGCAGCAAACTCGCCAGAGTCAATTAACAAACGTAAAACGTAAAAGTTATCCTATGTAGGCATATATCGTCATGAGACACCACAATACCGAGTTGGCATTTTCTTACCACACGATGAAATCAATCGCACCAAAGAGAGTGACAGTAAAATATTACCTACTATAGAAAATTTAGAAAAAGTGTAAATTTAACAGGGCACAAACAGTGCATCAGACAACTACAACTGCATAAACCGTCAATATCACAACACCAAAATCAGCATATTGTCATCGCGCAGAATTGATAGATTTAAATTTAAAGCAATTTAAACCCTCAATAATGTCATAAAGAAAAGCATCGTGATGCGATATCCGAATTTTATTAATTTATAAATAAGGCATAATCGCGCGTCCTCAACACGTTTACCCATTCCTACAAGATTAATCAAAACTACAAGGTATTGAAATTATAATTATAAGATTATTAGGAACTACACACCAAAATACCTAAAATAATGAAGTAGCAAGGACAACTCATCCTTTATAAGATAGCAATAAGGAACGTAGCTAGGCAAATAACAACAGATTAATAATCGAGACATCTCCATGTATTATAGCCAAAGCAATTACTTCCAAAATCCCAGATCCTATCAAGAACTAAATGTACTAAATGAAATCAATACGTCCATCAAAACCAGTCAATAACAATTCAAATTGACACAAAAGATGATAAAATACTAACCGTAATAGGGGGAAAGTAGAGAAGCTAAGGAATATAAGGGCATAACGTCCAACTATAGAATAATAGATTAATAAATTAATAGATTAATAGACTAATAATGTAAAAGCGATGAAACGATGGAACGAGTAGCTGTAGTAATCCGATAAAAGGTCAGTCGGCTGGAGGAATGTAATAATAATGGGTAGCGAATAGTAGAATGCGCCATCAATCACTCAAGTTCATTGCACACACAAACTACCCAATCTCCGCCGCACTAAGTGACCCAGTAAACCACAATTCAACAAGAAATGTCAACAAAACCGAGTATTCCATTAAAGCATTGCAATAGGTAAACAACTAATTATTCTCAAAATATGCACCATAGCCACGCTTTCCCGCTCCATCTAACCACTGAAATTCCAAAAGGAGGGTGGCAGTAAAAATAAAAGTAATACTAATACTACACCCAATATCAAATAAAAACAACTTTATTATGAAATACACATAATGTATAATATATATATGAATCAATGAAGAATGAGAACAGAACATATCCAGATGAAAAATTTAAGTCCTCTCATGACACTAGGCAACAGAGAGTGCGGCAGCCAGTGTATACAGACGGGCTGAGTAAATCAGCCAACCACTGCAATATAATTCATTTCATTCCAAATCCTGCATTTGTCACTTGCAGACACAAAAGTAAACATGCATAACCAATGAATGTAATAATGAAGATGCAGAACCGAGGCAGCCCGACAAGCAATCTGCCAAGTAATGATCATAGACTACACAAGCTCATCATTTAAATTTTAATTTAGCTTCGCGATTAGGTTCGCAAGAATATCAGTAGACGTAAATAAATAAATAAATAAGTAGGTCCTGAAATGCAGGGACACACAAATATTAATAGAAGAATAATTGAATAGATTGATAACAAAACAAGCAGTCGCCCATCTGCCGCCGCGACATCTGGCATACAATGTGCAAAATGGTCGACAATCAATCGGTAAGCAACAACTAACCAGTATCAAGAAGTGTTATCCTGTATAGGCATACCCCATTATAAGATACTACCATAGCGGGCATTTGCTTACCGTACGATGAAATCAATCGCAGCAAAGAGTGGATGGTAACAAAACATTACCAACAATAGAGATAATAGTGTAAACAGAATACATAGTATGCCTTAGATAATTATAATTATATAAACTATCCCCACTATGACTGCAACACCCAGAATTATTACATTGTCGCCGCTCAGAATAAATTAAATTTAGATAAATGATTAGGTTCAAGAATAAGTGAGATTGAAGAAATACCACAACGCGGTATTCGAAGCCCACCAATTCCTTCATGACATTACCACGAACATTTACGGCGTTAACATCCGTAAGAGGTTTAATGTGGTGCTTACGAAATTACAGAATGCAAGAGATTTAAATTCAAAATTATAATTACAAGTTTACAAAATTATGATAAACCGAGTAAGGAAGTGAGCGACCATCCTGTATGAATGCATTAACAATAAATGTTTACAGTCAAATGACTATCATAAATCAAACCGGATTCAAATTAACCGAAATCATTAATCTGAAATCAGGATAAATTAAACCAAAATGAGAATCAAATCGGAATCATGTAATCATGAAGATTCAAATTACAAAAAATCAACTCCGTATACTTCAGCCGTAGCAACCTCCCCCAAATCTCGCAAGGATCAACCAAATCGGCCCATCATGCCAATGCAAATCAATAGCCGTTAAGATTGACACCGTAAAAGATGGTAAAGGCAGAACTATAGCAGAACAAAGTAAAAAAAGTTAGTTTGGGGAATATATTAGTAGGCATTAATGCTCAATTAAATATCAAATATCCAATTATACCATTCGCACGGAACTACATTAAGCTATGGTACAATGACCAGTAAATATAAAAGTAATAGACTAAATGAATATTATAATTGGTTAATGCAAATAAAAGAAAACGAGAAAACAGAACAAGAAAGCCAAAACCCCTTTAGAGGATATAGAACAACAGTGAAATATTATTATTACTGGAGTGCAAGAGACACTGCTACACCAGCGCACACTTACTCACCACCAAAACGAGACTCAAGCAAATGCAGGAAGGCAAACAAACCTACATAATTCATGAATATAACGAGAAGATATGAACTCTCACATTCTAATGACTTCGCCCCTTCCCCTCACCTATGAATGCCACATTCTCGCTAGGCACGATTCCCTACCCTTGACACATAACATGAAGGAAATCATCTTCGAACAATCACACCTCAGTAGTTACACTGGCGCATTGTGATATAAAAGATAAATAAGGCATCTGAAACTCACCCTCAGGTACATAGGCCATTCATTAAGCATTCATGAACATTTCCGAGTCCCACAACACGTGCGGAACCTAAGAGTGCAACACGTGTGCACCATCGTACAACCTCTTTGGCCACCCGGCAGGCCAACCAAGCATAACAGTTAGGAGAGGAACGGAAATAACGCCCATAAACAAGCCTTGCCAATTCTAACTCTCAGCCAACATCGCCAATTCAATGGGCCGACAACCAAGCCAACCGATACGAAAAGTCACATCGGTTAGGAATGGCGAATGAAATATGACCCGCGATACACAGTCAACGAGCGAACCTCGTGAAACCGTGGGAGTCACTTCAAGTATCAGGGCGGTTGTAAATCCTAACCTATTAAATACTAACATAAATAGAAAGGTCAAGCGTGTCGAATTGCTATCCTAACAAGCCGATTCTGTTCGAAAGAATAAATAAAGAAAGAACGAGAGACACGAAACCTCCTAGCAACGAAATAAATGCTACGAGTACAAATAGCAGCGTAAGAGACAAGAGATAGATAAGAGATTCAAATTAAATAGAGACTCACATCAGCAAAACTGGCCCAAATTATAACAGCTTAGAATAAAATCCAAGCGCAGCAGTAATAATAAAACGAAGCAAACCGGGTAATGGGCAAATAAGAAGTATCATTGCGGATAGTTTAATAGGCAGGCAAATTGATTTGATGAAATTTCACAGAGAGAGCCTTTATTAAATTATCAATAAGTAAAGGAGATCAACCTAAAATTAGTCGCTTGTGGTGCAGAAAGCTGACAACCGCTTCCATGTACTCCTTCCAATTCTGAATTTCACCCCACATTGGACAACACAATTCTAAAAAAGTAAAGTAAAATAAACTGAAATGCAAGATAAAGCATTAATTTCGTTAGTTAATGTCAGGAAAGAAAACCCTTCAAGGCACAACCCGTGCAAAAGTCAGCATATCCACTGAAAACATGAATATACTTATAAGAAAATAATGAAGTAATTCCACCCATGAGCATTAAGTGTCCAAATCACAGTAGCAATTAAACCGCCAAGCAATATTAATTAAATCAAATTAAAGCGAGTCGATTAATTAAAGAGAGAAAATTCTTTAACCATGGACAACGATAAATATGATGACTATAAAGAATAGCAAGGAAAGGAAAAACTCCATCGTTAATAATCACAGGCAGATAAAGGAAAAGAGTTACCGAAGGGGAGACGCAGTGCAGCAGCCGCACCGACCTACACAAATCGAAGACCAAAACTAACTTTCATTCAAATAATAAACGGCTGGATAATGCTTCCAGCTCAAAATAAAATAAATATGAATAATAAGGATAATAAAATAATAAAATAAAATAAAAGAATGGAATAACGGCTAACATAAAATCTGGAATCAATCGCAAAGGCCATAAATTATGACACGACACTACCTACATCTGCCGTCAAGGACAAGGACAATTCCACAATGTATCGTGCCGCCCTGTATCGCCTTTAGAATAGGGTAAAAATTGAAGATTGCCCGTCCCATCTGTTTGTTGACATATCGCAGACGAGGCCAACCGCATGCACCAAAGAAAGTCAAGGGAGACCCAAGAAACTCTAATCGAAATCAAGATTAAAATCGAAACCTTGATCTACATTGAAAATGAACTCAAAATCAAAATCGACATTGACCTTGAGACTAGCGCGAAAAACCAAACCGAAATCGAAATCAGAGTCGGAATCGAAATCAAGATCAAAATCAAAATCGGAATCGGGAGCAAAACCGAACTCGAAACCACAGTCGGGCCTCAACCAATCAATGAAAGTGAAGACCAAAATCATCATCAAATCATCATATCATCATATCAAAGCCAAGCATCAATTAAACAATCTCATAATTTCAAATAGCTGCCGCAAAGTCAATTGAAAAGAAAACCCAAACCAACAAGAATAAAAACAGAACCACACTCAGCCACGAATACGCAAGTGTATGAGAAGACAAATTATGACTTATAACAAGTTAGTAACATAAGCCCAATCTTAAGCGTAAGCATGATAAATATTGAATATCGATACCTGGAATTGTAGATTCCGATCCGAAGACACCCAATCCCAACTCCGATAATTACGAACTTTCAATTGAACATTAACAATCCAAATCTCGAAAACCAATTTCAAAATTGCAAGTCCCAGCTCAAGCCCGACTGTCAAATTCAAAATTCAACCTAAAGAGTTCAAGCAATTCATCCTTACAATAACCAGATGCCCCAACATACCATGCAGTACAATAGCAAAGTAGAGTGACCAATAAGTAGGAGCAAGGTGGTGATAATAAGTAATTTTAGCTTATATCGTTAATTATCAAATATCAATAAATTGAATAGTTAATTTAGAGATTTAATAAATGGCCAGGTTATCAACCAACCAGGGAAACCAGGTTAACCTGAGAAGCAATGCCGGCAACAGTTTGCCGGCATCATTACGCGAGCGACTACCATTACTCCCTTCACAACCCTGAATTATGCAGGTAGGCAAACCGAACAAAGCCAGCAAATCAAGCAGGCTTAAGAGAGAGAGTAATCACATCAGAATAAAAGAAGAGAAATAAAGAATAAGAGCTAGAATCTGGCGAAAATCAGAGTTGAAACCATAATTGTAATCAACCAAAATCCAGGATAAGATCGGGATCTATAACCGCTTAAAGAATCTATTATCATTAAGAATGGAGATCGAGGTCAGCTCAATCTAAGATGAAATTAAGATTAGATAAATCATAGCCAGCACCCAATCTCGTTCAGTACTAAAGTTATTAAAAGAAATAGAATTAAAGTAAATTGGGATTAAACTACAGTAGCAATTCAATCCTGAAATTAATCGATTAAATATAAGGATCATGAGGAGGCCAAAATCCAGGCATCTGAATAACTAAGAATGAAATGGCCAACAGTGTCAAAAATCAATTCAAATTCACCAACAAGTGTGAAAGGAGCGAAGATTAAATTACTATGATCGCAATCAAAACCCATCCCTTATTTTGTCTAAACCAGAGTCAGAATAACGGCAGTATCAACTTGAGATTAAATCAAGTTAATTGCACGTCAGAGCCAACATTAACTGCCTTGAAGTGAAATCAAGATTTCTAAAATAGATTAAAATATGGAACTAATTAGAACAAGGGTAATGACATCTTGTCAAGATTCAGATTGAAGTGGACCAAAATAAAGCTAGGGTAAATAAAAGAAATAAAGTAACAAGTTGAATAATAATATTGTATTTAACCAATGTATGAAGGAGCTTACGAAAGATTATAGGCAAACTAAATGGATTTGGTGAAAGCAACTTAGAGCTAAACAGGGCCAGCTGAAAAGACCCACTTGACACGGCCAGCGAGTCAAATTTATGAGCCTGAGGTCCAGAGTCAAGTACCAGTGCATTATATATCAAAGATGCTAAGAGATATTGGAGTGGCAAATACATGAGGTAAGCAAAATCAAGCTATGGGTGTGAAGGAAGCCCACCCTTCGCAAACCGCACCAGCAAAAGTTACTACAGCAATGCAGAACGCGATTGCGATTAACTAATATAGAATTGAAAAATAATATGAAGTAAAAGCCCATCTCAATGCTATCATAAAGTTGATTATTGATATTGAAAAAGAAGGGCCACTACCCGCTAAAGGCAGCTCAAGATAATAATTCGGATAAGGAATATCAGAATAAACACAAAGTAGAAAAGAACTATACACCTGAATGCTATGATTTTGAATCAATTCGATCGATTTCATGCATAATAACTATGATATTAAGATATCAAATCAGACCATCCTATGGTTCTCAGCCACCCTAAAATTTAAATAACGCTTCAAGCACATTAAATGTGACCAAAGAAAATTTTACGAGCCAACTCAAAGTATGTAATATATCGTTGGCCGACTGAACCGTATAAATTGGCCACCTAATTTACTAAGGGTGAGATGGATCAGCATTAGGAATAGAGCATGAGGTATGATATAATATAACATTATTATTATAAATGTAACGCGTCACGAGACGACCGCCAGCACACTACCAATCATATAAAGGTCAATAAGTTAAAAGAAGAAAAAGGATAAAAGAAGAAGATAAAAGGAATAACGAATGTAGGAACGAGCGACTACCAACCCGGCGAATCACCGTTCCACAATTATAAAGCAGATAAAATCAAAATTTCCTGAACCAACATTCCCCTTAATGTCATATTCAATCAAGTGGTCAACCCACCACCCTTGAACCAATATCAAATCCATATTAAGCATATTTAATTAGCATAGTCATAAGCCATGCATTGCTGAGAATATCATTATCGTGAAAGCAAACATGAAAAAACAGGGGAAGGGATACGCTCTTCCCAGGCCAATTCCCACTAAGTTTCCGTGTACACCGCCCAGCCCTGCGCAGATCACGGAAGAATGCGCTCGATCGACCAATGAGCGCCTCACCCTGTCCTCCAATCACCGGTCGCCCCAGCAATGACCCATCCTCCCACAACCGTCACAGAGGGGATTGACAGCGGTATCTCCGAAGAAACGCTCACCCGTCCAACTCAACTCATTTGTTCTCCACGTCTCGTCCAGTTCGCATTAGTTCGCTCGTTCGCGCAGTCAGCAAATCCTTGGTGACCCCTGATTTAAATCCGGCCAGCAGTTCACAAATAGGTAAGCCAATCATTGAATCATTTACATCAATCACCAAAAACGTCAAATCTTAGTCAATATATAATTATAGTTAACCCTCTCACTAGTAAACAGCCAGTCCATTAGCAGGCAATTAAACACAAATTGGCAAATGGATCAATCAATCGATCATAAAGTTCATACCAATCATTTCTGTCCTCATTCACCCGAGCTCACCCAGCAATTTGACATTTATAGTAAAAAATAAAAATAAAGAAGAAGAAAAGAGGAACGAGCTTCGGTCGACTGCAGCCCGTAAAGATCAGCTACCCACGAAAAAACGCCAGCACGAAGCACAGGGGAGAGGAACAAAAGAGGTAAATTTAACTCACATATATCTAATTGGACAACATGTCCATCCAAAAGGCAAATATAAGTGGAAATGAAGTGAAAGTGTAAGTGACACGAGAACAAGTGAATCGCTTGTTCGCCCCCGCCGCGGCAGATAATAAGCGACTTAAATAAATATAAATATATCAATTCAACAGATCCGCCAAACAACATCAATTCGCAAGCGTAATGGAAAACATGAAAAATGATCTTATGCCTGCAATCGCGACCATCGACCCGGGCAATGACGAGGCCGGTTCCAGCGGAGGAACAAACCCCGGGCCCTCGCGCCCGCCCGCCGCGACGGATCCAACTCAGGGAAGGATCATGCAAGTACTAATAAGTACTAATGTAAGTACTAATCAAACATCACAAACGCCGGTCACAAACGTCAGTCACCACACACTCACATTCACACGTTTATCAAAACATCAGTACATCAGCCCCCTAAGCGCTGTCACAGTTAGGAAATGAGATGAAATCAATACCAAAATCCAAATCAAACCCAAATTCAACATCAAATTCAAATTCAAAAGATCGAGTCAATACAGCAGCTAAACGCAAATTCTCATTGAAATTAGAAATTAGACCAAATGAACAAGTCGGTATCAAGGTAATGTAGTTGCAACAATTATCCAAACTGAATCTAGCCTGACATTAAACGTTGAAATTAAATCAAAATAAGTGAAATAAAATAAGCAAATAAATGAGATAAATAAAATAAAGAAAACAAATAAGATAGAATGAAGCAAAGTCAAGATTAACAATGAGTTAAATTAAATTTGAATTAGAATTAAATCAAATTAATTATCAAACTATTATTATCACAATAAATTAAGAATTGTAATCTATAACCGGACCGGAATCCAGTCAATCATCTTCAAAATTAATCATTATCAATTCAAGACCCTAATAGAACAAAGATATCCAAATAGGGAAAAAGACCATGAAATCCGTCAATGACTGTACTCCAAACATGACCACGATTAAATCAGGATAGCTCCAAATCAAAGCTGCCCCAATCGAATCAGATCCAATCACATCAATCGGTTTTATTAACACAATCCAGACAAAGCCAGATCATAGTGAAACCAAAGCTTCGAATCAAAACTAAACCCGAACTGTATCACAAGAAATTATAATTGGGTTGTACCAATCGAATTAGATAAAGCCCAAATTAAATGGAAACAACCCAAAGCTCTGAACACACGCCAAGTCTAGGTTCAATTCAGTTCAAATCGACTTGCAATTGAAATCCAGGTCAGGCCGAAACTGATCCGCACCACCATCATATATAGAGAATTCATCGATCGGCCATAATCAGCCCAAACTGAAGTTGAAATCATGGTTAGAATAAATCAGAGTATATTCGAAATCAAATCAGTATAGTAATAAAAAATTTTTTTTTTTTTTAAATTTAAAATTTCCAAAAACCCACCAGGAGACCCACGCCCCAGATCACTCAATCTATCACACAGCTCACCATCATGGATCATCCCCTCACCATTCGCCTCATTCTCACCCGAACTCAGTACACAACTGCTGCTCATATCCGCCACATCATCATGCTTTACATTCATACAACCCCTACAGTCATCCATGCACATCACATCCACATTCATGTCCGTCGCAATCTACTCACCCCCATCCATATCCGCACCATACCCACCAATAAACAATATACATACAGTCTATAAGTTAGTTAGTAATACAAGCCAGCCATGTAAGTTAGATTTAGTTTCATTTTCAATTCTATACTAACATCTATATGCTCAATTTATAATATCTATTTGTTTATTTACATGTCTAAGTGTGTCGATAATATTATAATAATACTAACATTAGAATAACCATGTGCCAGTGTAATCAAAATATAATGTAAGCACAAATTGAAGTACAAAATATAATCAAAATAAGTAAACCCCTATAAACATGGCTAATTTATAACTACCAACTATATTATTGCACAATCACAACCTGTCATACAACACATGTACACATACCCAGTCGACTTGATTCCCCTATTTAACCAACAACAATAAATATACATCTGCGCTAACAATTGTAAAAGCACATCACATTCCATCACCTCATATAATTCCCTAAGGCAACCCAGAACAATAGAGACCTGAATCCGTCACGCGACTTAGAGGATGTCATTGCAAGTTAAATCAAGCAATACCATTCAGTAACAAGATGTCAATCGCCACCTTGCAATGCATAAGCAGTTAAACGACAGCAACCATCAATTGACAGTGAAACAATACTGCAACCATTATATCGCGATCGCAATCGCATTCATTGGAAAAGAATCGATATTGAATTATGATAGAAAATTGGGTGTCTGGCAATAAGTACGCATGAGTGAATGAAAAGAGAAAACTGTAAGCTATAAATGTAAGTTCAACATAAAGTTTGCATAATAGATACATGTGAGCACCATTATACACCATGTTTCACAATTCAGTAGACTAGCCCCAGAATTACCTTAATATAGATCACGTACATAAATAATAAGAAAGATAAATAAAATTTGTAAGTAAGTCAAACCGGATCTCGAGCAATCGATCAAACCGGATATCTCGCAATCCCATCGATAATAATCGAATAGGTCGGAATCAAATCATATTACAAAAAACGACCGACAGAGTGCACAGCTGTCACCACGAGCATTTAAGACGATGCACCGCTCACCAAGCGAAACCTCACGTCAAAATTATTATTCAAGAGTTTCACGAGTTCCAACCCCGAATAGTTAATGATTAAAGGGAACAGTTAATCGAAGCCAAGTATTTCATCGTTCAAGATCAAATTAGGGAACAACTCACACAAATGGCCTGATAAAAGAAGGCGTATAATAAAATAAGGCAAAAGGTTAGTTTGAACAACTTAAATTAACCTGTGTAATGAAAATTAATTTAATTAAATGAATTTCAGAGTAAGTGACCAAAATTTGATGCAGTTTACATAATAATAAACTTAAAAGGCAATACAAAAATATCCTAACCTCAACATAATACCATGTTGGCCCTCAAGGAACTAGTTACAGGCAACAAGTCAACACAAAATAAAATTAACACATTTCTCAATATTCTAAATTCGACATTCATCAGATAAATAACAATGCTCATTAATCACATGAATCACACGTTCATATGTATATATGTACGTTGTCAAAAACCAAGCACGGCAATCCCCTGCAACCAAATTAGGACAATAGTAAGATGTTGTCAACAAACATATGTATGATAAACAGTCTAAGTAAAATAATAAATGTATCCTCATATCTACAGGTCAATCCAGAATGTACTTTAATGTTTAAGAAAATATGACAGAGAGAACTTCCACTGCAGCAGTTGATCACATTCAAGACCATTATCAAACCCTCAACCATTCAGAAAGACCAAGAATTTCACAGAATCGACCTTTGCAATCACCTCAAAGATGTCACCGGGGAAAGGCGAAGGCGAATAGCATGCATTAATTCTGTTAGGAAGAAAAAGAAGGAAAGGAAGGAAAAGAAAGTAAGGTATATTATCAAGAGTAGAATATTATTGGAAAGGGAGAATCGAGAATGTCGTTTAATACAAATATATAATACAGGACAAGTAGCTACCTAATCTACAAAACACTCATTCGTTTCACCAGATCACCAAATCACTCATGAAAAAGAAGACAGCACCCCTTCGTTATCACGTAACGATAACGTAATCAACTGGGGAATTAGGAATTTAAATAGGTACTAAGGGTAACAAAAAATATACCGATAAAGGAAAGGCCTTTAACGGGCAAATAAGTAGTAGGGGATAATGGGCAATTCCAGAATCAATAATTAAATTTATTTCTCCAATGCGCTGAATCAACTCAAATCAAAAACTCAAATCAAGAAAACATATTCACGGGAAAAATTAAATAAACTCACATAACATTAAATTAAATCTGAATTGGGAAATCGGAATCAAATTAAATCAAATTGTGCAATTGATTATAAAATTAAATTAATTAAATAGCGTGAGAGCTTCACGAAGTATACAAGCATGTACACAATGATGCAATAAAAGGGTAATACCAATACATAATACTTGATATAGATGCAATTATAAATGCAAATGTAAGAAAAAGCATATTATCTAGAGAAGTAGCTAGAAGCATGACACACAACTTTACCTAACTGATAAAATAAGTGTCAGTTACGCGCGCTCCCACAACGCATTCAACTCACATATATACATCTATTCATATAGTCAATAATCAAGTAAAATCAATCAACATAGTGGGCAGCAGCAGCAGAATGTCATTATTCAGCCGCAGTTGCAGAAGACAACATAGAATTTAGACATCAACCAAAGGATTATCGGATTACATCAAAATGCAGCTTAAGTATACAATCAAATGCGACAGAGAGAACCACCAAGTGTCTTTCATGACAATCGCATTTCTAGAAGGCCAACTTTTAAGACCAGGTAAGCCCAGTTAAGCCGACAGTTTAAATACTTGGAATGGGCATAAACTCAAATCAAAATCAATTGCAGGGGAAAAGATTACTATTCATTCCTATTTCACGATCATCCTCACATGCTAAGGACCAAGAATCCATAGAAGCATACTGACACGAAAAATAATAATTTGAAAGGGTAAGTGAATAATAATTAATCAGGCAAGTGTTTGATAACAGTAATGAACAATGCTTGAAACTTTCAGTACCAAATTGAATCACAGCAAAGTATGCTTATGAAAGGAACTATGAATTAGCAAGAGAGCTGCAAGAATATTGGCAGCAGATGATAACAATAACGACAATAAACAATAGTGAGCATAACATATACAGTAACAATAATGAATACTAAATGCAAATACCTATTATAAATAGGGTGTAAGGCCAAACATCAAGCAGACCAACACGCATCCCCCATCAAATCACCGGCAACAGCCGAAACCATCCAGAGAACTATTGGTTAATGCAGTTACATGTTAAGAGAAAGCCCATTTATCAGCCATGAAAAGAGCCCCGGGCATATTATATTATTAGCTCAGAATTCAAGGATAACAATATGTACTAATACTCACACACCCAATCCACCGATCAATGATTAGAGCTTGCATCTGGGCAAATGAAGTAAGGCAATCACCAATTTTAATAATTAATATTACCTATACCCTACACCCTACATAAAATCTTCCAGGGGAGATGCACTTATGAAGGATGGCTAAGAGTTACCATGACTAAGTGATATAATACCAGTATTAGTAATGAGTCAAAATAAAATGCAAATTATAGGTTCCACCTGCAATAAAGCCAGTTGACTAGCCCCATATACACACACCATTTGCTCCAATTTACGCTTACATGAAGTATCTTAAGAACAAAAACAGGGAGGCTAGGAATACAACAAAACAAGGCAAGATGAAGCCCACTATAAGTATCCCATCCCATCACAACTCCAGTAACAATAAACAAGGGCATAACCATAAACAATAGTATTCGGCAGGCAGCAGAAATATGCAACCAGACAGAGCCAAGACCACCATATCGGGAGCAGTAATACATAAAGGCGCAAAGGTAAATTAAAGTGATTCGCATCTATACAATCGAATCAACCACACTTCCAAATCATTTAATTTAAGTAACGTAAACTATATGGCAATTGTAGAAAAGTATGCAAAGAAGAACATCACGGGATTGAAAATGATGCCACATTATTTGATAACAATAACAAGGAACCAGAGAATCAAAAACAATGACACACTAGTCGCAATGATCGATGTATTTAAAATCATCAAATAAAGCATACCACAAAATATAGGGAATATATCTGTATCCACCATCGGTCCCCGATTCCCAATCATATCCAAATTAAATGAGTCAATAAAATAGACTAGATCAAATGCTTAAATGTTAACCGAAAAAATCCATTCGCAATGGCAATGCGCTATCAATCAGTAGCTAGAGGAGCAGCAATCATTCATCCATTCATTCAACAACCATAGTCATTTATATCACAAGGCGGCAGAGTGTAATTATTACAATGAAATTAATATTAATCATTAATATTAATCAGAAGGTTACTTGATTAAAGAGAGCCGGGAAGTTAAACACATCAGAAACCTAGTCCCTGCATACGTATCACCCGCTCACAATTCGCCACGCCCATCCTTCCCACCATCATAATCAAGACTAGCGTAACAACCAATCCCCTTCCAGAAAGAGACGAAGCTGCGCCACTCTTCCATTGTGCACAGCCTCAACGGTCCATAATCCATTGGACCACTGTCAGGGAACCATTATTG
This sequence comes from Osmia bicornis bicornis, assembly GCF_907164935.1. Taxonomy (NCBI): domain Eukaryota; kingdom Metazoa; phylum Arthropoda; class Insecta; order Hymenoptera; family Megachilidae; genus Osmia; species Osmia bicornis. Next base: position 182,513 of record NW_025791454.1, on the reverse strand, counting down.
GATAAAATTGAACATTGCAACATTGAATTTATTATCATCCCAATTTCAACCTCAAGTAAGTACCGCGGAAAGTGGTGTTCATACCTTTCCTTAACAGTTAGTGACATAGTGAGAAATCCTGTGACCAACAACGAATACACCCACACACACCATCTTATTGCCACCTAGAATTCCGATCCAGACACATCAAGCCACTCACTCATCCTGGCCCACCCAAGCGAAAATATCCATAAACCTTAAAGTATCAGAAACTAATATGCTTATGCCACATAGGAATCACATCATAATTTGCCGGAAGAAGAAGAGGCCGTACAGAAGAAGCAGGAGAGAGAGGCAAGAGAGAGAAACCAAAGATCGTGAAGGGAATGAATTCCTGCCCCAGTTAATAGGTAAGCGGGAATCAAATCAAATCAAATCACCCAAAATCATTAGTTATACAGATTAATGCGATTAATCATCGTAAGACAAGAACACGCATGAATAATAAATGAAAGTAAATGTATATAAAATTTATATGAAAGAAAGACAGACAAAACCCAGCTAATCTCACAACTTGATTGACAGGAAATAACGATGTCCGGCTTTACTGTGCTACAAGCGAACCTGAACCACTGCCGTGCAGCACAGGACATACTCTGGCAAGCCGTGCATGACCACCACGCCGACATAGTAATAGTCAGCGAGCCATACCAACCACGACCAGAATGGTATACAGACCCAAGCGGAACCATGAGCATGTGGTGTGTGCATCGAACCCCCCCAACCAGCGAGCTGGGAATTATACGTAAGATACACACCTCCGATGGCTGCGTAGGTCTAGAAACTCGCGATTTCGTCATCCTAGGTTGTTATTTTTCCCCCTCCCTAACAATGGCTACATACGAAGGCCAATTAAATGGCTTGGTAGCCGGAATCGCGTCATCCACCAAGCCAAAGATCATAGCCGGGGATTTCAACGCACGTTCCGTACAATGGGGCTCAGATCGTACCGATGCGCGCGGATATCGGTTACTTCGTGTTTGTGAACAAACCGGTTTAGTACCCGTAAATAGCAAGGGAGGCCCCACTTTCACCCGTAATCACCAGCAATCGCGGATTGACACCATGGCATGCAGCCATACCTTAAAAGCTCGTCTAAAAAACTCGTTTGTGTCCGAAAAATATACCGGCTCCGATCATAAATATCTAATCCATCGCTTTGCCGCCACACCCGCATTCGAGTCTTCCCCGATGAATTCTGCCTGGAATATACAGTATAGCCCACCCGACAAAGAAGCATGGGCTTCAATAATTGCCGCCAACCTATCTCTGCCACCGGAAACCGAATCCTGGGTACGTGACCAAACCGTTTTTGAAATTGAGAATATTGCAAGCATAGATACAGCCATAGCAGAGCTAGAGTCATGGTATGAAGCAGCGCGAATACCAAAATCTAACAATTCCGCCAGAAAAAGACGATATGTATCCTGGTGGAGCAAAAAGATATCCGAGCTTAGATCAAACGCGGCGCGATCCCGCGCGAAATGGCGTCGCATAGCTTCGCGTATGTCGAACAGTAACAGAAATAGGCATATGTCAATCAATCTCGAACACCCCCAGCATCAACGCATGATATCCGATCGTCGTGCATTAATCAAAGCCATTCGACAAGGCAATGAAGCCTCATGGACTGAGATGATAAACGAGGTAGCTCGCTATCCATGGGGAAAGCCCTATAAGTCCGTCATGAACAAATTGAAAGGAAAAACCCCCTTAGTACGTTTAAACGAGACAGAATTTAAAGCCGCCGTATCCCAGTTATTTGTGACCGAACCTACAGTAGCAGCCACACCCGAATCAATCCCCACGCTCAATATTGCGAGCCATCCCGATATCGGGTCATCCGGCAGAACTTCTGTTCCTGCCGCACAAAATCGGTCGACCAGCCCACAACCTGGACCCAGCCACGCAGTCCCAAGCCGATCAATCCCTGCCAGATCGATTACTGCATCCACCATAAACCGATCAAGCACCACCAACACGCGCCATGCCCCATCCTACCCGAGACCAGCCCCCGAAGAAGGCCCAGAAGATCCACGTATACCCTATCCCTTCAGTGCTCGTGATTCCGCTATTGCCCTCTCAAAAGTAGCCCAAGGCAAAGCCCCAGGTCGCGACGGAATAACAGGAGAAGCCCTTCGTCCCATATTCAGATTGGCACCGGAGTGGGTGCGCGATTTATTTAACGCCTGTTATCGCCTAGGGTATTTCCAGGTGAACCTGCTGGTTCTGTAATCCCCCTGTAATTGACGACGCTGAACATACCGTATTCCACTGTGAGCGATGGGCCGCCGGACGCGCGCGTGTAACCCTGGCGGTAGGGGTATTGTATCCCGAAACCCTGATCGATTGCATACTGGATGAGAATCGACGAACCCCATTACTAACATATATAGCCGAAATTTTAAAGAAAAAGGAAAGTATAGAACGCTCACGAAAACGCGGTCACCTTGTACCACCTCAACCCCAGCGCCGAGTTCGGCGTAGATTAACATAATGTAATACCGTATCAAGAAAGAAAGACCCCGAGGATGAAAGGCCTCTGAGTCAACTGCCACCTGCCAATGAATTCCCATAGATTAAAGCAGATCAAACACCGATCATTGCATATCATCACCCTTCTGCAGTAGAGCTCTGCACAGCATGCCTAATCAAGGAGAACGATTGTATCCACAACCAAAATCGATTAATACAATAAATACGCATATTACCCAATTTAACGAGTAATTTATTTCCACCTTCCCAAAACCGATTCCCAATCCAAAATTTGAAGATGGAAGAAAACGAACCAGCTTTATAGAGAGATCAGCATAAGGTAAGCACTAGGCTTTGCATAAGTCAATCAATTGGTCTTATCAGTAAAAAATATGGGATGTGAGTAAAGTAGGAGCCTAGTGGGGCGAGCATACCCGCGCCGTCTGACGTAATGCGACAGCAAGGGATAAAATCAAACATAATACTGTTAGGACAAAGAACCAGTATGATCAAAGGTAATTAATATCGAAGTGAACTGTCAGACAGTCCTTCGTGCAGTACCTTACCTTGAAACATCAATCGATAACCAACAGCAGTAACAGCAGTCATACCATTCAAACTCAGTTCAATTCATATTAAGCCCCATGCAATTATCCGCATAGAAAGGCCAACGAGGGAGAATTATAGCTTATGTTTATACATGTTCGTAATTGAAGAGAAGATGCACCGCAATCTGCAAATCAAAGCCCTATAAAATATCAGAGCATGCTACTGTATATGAAATAGAATAAGGAAAGTAGAATAAAAGAAAGCAAACATACATAGCGACCTTCCAAAAGACATTTAACATCACGTTAATAATTAATAATCATGCAAAATAATTCAGAGCCGACACATCCCAAGCTATCATTGACCCTCAGAATTTAACGCGAATCCATATAAGGAAGAAAAGTTGAATCTAAAATCAATCTCCCGTCTCAAGTAATACTGAAGCAGCACGGAGCAAGGGGAGGGAATACAAAACAGGACTTAGTATCAAAGCATATCAAATTAGTATGGCGACTAGAACAAATCGATAGTCGTCCAAATTATTAATTAAAGAGGGGGAGAAAAATAATGTAATGCAATGTGTGACCAAAAGAGACCACAAGTATTACCATAGTACCTTGATACATTAAGCGCCCCCTAACAGTACAGCAGTCCCCCACGCACCTGAATCTACTAAACCAAGCACATTTCTCACGTAATATTACGATCATTACGACAGATGAAACCTTATCATCGGCTCCATCAATGACAACATTTATTAAGCAACCTACTGTATATATAATAATACTACACCCAGCTCTCAAGGGGATAGGGAATAACCCACCGACAGGGGGACAACATGACAATCATTAACGAGAGTATAAAGAAGCAGGCAGAGCATAAGCTTACGGTTGACAATGAACAGCATCGGAATGACAAAGCAGTGCAAACACCCTCAACAGAGCCAAGTCAAGGAGAGATAACAGTATTGCACATGAAGATAGTTAGATTACACATTCAATTGAAAGCCAAGGACTGGATCAGGATGAGGTAAAATAGATTATGCAGGATATTGTATAATAAATATACACATATAGTTGTTAATAGTACTTCTTATTATTATTTAACCGACAAGAGTCTAATATATCTTGCCATAATATATCACGACACTAACGTAACCAAGGTATAATGAAGATATAATGATATAATATGAATATAAATATAAATATAATGAAGGTATAATGAATATAACATAGACAATAGTAATAAAATAAAATAAAGGTAAATAAAGATAAAGGTAAAAGTAAATGATGATACAATAGTAATAAAATACGCTGATAATAAGATACGTACAATATGTAAAAACATAGCACAGTAGCATAATATAGCATAACATTGAAATAATATAACAAAATACAATAAACCAAATACAATAAAGTAAAACAAAATAATGAAAAATAAAATAATGTAAAGTAAGTAATAAAATAAGTAAAAGTAAGGTAAGTAAGAGTAGAAGCAAAATTAATAAAATAAACAGATTAAACAAATTAACAAAATAATACTAACTCACTCAAATAGCAGAATAGCGATATAACATTCGATTAGCATTCGATTAAGATAATAGTAGCATTACTACTGTTACTACTGTAACATATACAGATAACATTAAATACTAAACACTCTCATGAAACACACAAGGTCAACCGTCCAGCAGCCATCGATCATTGATCATTGATCACCACATTAACAAATAACCAACGAGACAATGAAGCGATTTCATGTCGTGTCGTCGCCGAGATTCCTCCGTATAATTAACTCCCCTTTTCCTCATAACATCTCTCGTAGAGGCCGTAGAAGCCGTAACACCCGCGTAGGCTCTCTCACACATTCTTCGCGATCCCTCACGCAATCTAATTCGTGCAACACTCCATCCAATTTTCAATTTCTTTAAATCAATGACTCGTTGCGAAAGTCCTTCTTCACATTCCAATTTGATTCGCAGCCTTCCATCAGGATCCAACCCGTGGCTCACCAGCCGAATAACAGTACTGTCGTTGATATCAACACCCACTGCCCGCCTAACCGTACGCAGTGCATCCTCAGCATCCACGGTTGGATCGATTTCCAGAAGATCCACTACCACGAATTTACTCTGGATAAAGGCTTTCCATCCGCCTCCAAGTCTGGTCTCGATCCTTTTTACAAACTCTGCTGCAATCATCTTCTTACCGGCTGCAAACGTAAAAAGGATCGATCCATCCACGGCCCGACGAATTCCTACCACGTTGTTTTCACCCAAGTAGGGTCCAACACTCTTCTTAATGTGTTGTACCGTCTCAACATACCCTTGCACTTTTCCCTTGCATTGACGCGCACCACGGTTTTAAATGCACTCTCTGGATCCTCCTCCTCTTCTTCAGGTATTTCCTCTTCTTCGGGTATTTTTGATTCGCCCATCACTTCATTTTCTTTATCCGAGATATCACTCCGAACATTAACACTAACATTCACACCATGATCGCTGCTCTTACTGTCCTTAGACTCACTACTAATAACCCTATTACTATTACTACTAAAACTACTACTACTAAATTTACTAGTGTTCGCACAATTACGGTTTTCGCTATCGCCGCGGCCGCGAACATAATCATGCACTTCACCGAGGCTATCGACGCATCCAGCAACCGTAGCAACCGTAGCAGCGGCAAACCTAACTTTACCGATGCCGGTCGTTGCCTTTTCCTTGACATTTAACACGGTTTTCCGTTTTGTTGCCTTCGCATCCGCTGCAGGGCCCGGGGATGCCACCGTCTGTCCTAAGAGTAAATCAAATTCCTCTTCATAATCGTCGTCCAAAATCTCGATACAAGGACTGGAACTAGCCACGTTCGGGCAGTCACGCGACACGCCCGCTTACGTCAAATCTAAAGTCAGTCACTCCGATATGCGGAAGTTCTTGTCTCAGCAGTCCTCCGTATCCCAGAAGTTTTAAATGTTTTAAAAGGAATTCGCACATCTTTAGAAGCCGATAATGCTGATAATGCCTTGGTCCTCCATGCGGATGACGATGCCGACACTGAGGCAGCCGCCGATGTCGGCACCGACGTTGACACCGCTCCAAGTACCGAGCACTCAGATAAAGCATTAAGCTTTTTCAATGTTGCCGTAAATAGTACAGGTTTCTGTCGTTGTCGGTCCTTTCCCTTCAGCTCAGATCGATCTCCCGCATGGCTACTAATCAAATCAGTCGCTCCAGTTCCGCCAGCAGCCTCCTTCGAACGTGAGGGGCGTAGCACGTCGCACCTTTTCACTACCGGTTCAAAAACCTTTCTACCCTTTTTCCCTCCGCCAGGCAGAACAGAGGCATCCGTGTCCGCCAAAGCAGTGGCTGAAGCATTTCGCAGGGGAATAGCCCTATAGGGTACTTTCCCCTTTTTCTTATAAACCTTCCCATCTTCGCCCCTTGGTTTATCCATGCCCTTATCAGTCTGACGAGGCCGGGGCAAGGGTACAAACATCGACGAAGATGTTGGAGAACAGTCAACAACTCCAGCACTCGGGTCGCTACCGCTCCCAGACTCTGACCACTCTGACGTCGATAACTTCCTCAAGTCCCTTTGGAAAGTTTGCTTTACCACTTTCAAAATTCGCCATGTTGAGTAATTCAGTCAAGCACGTTAAACAGTTAGTTACTTTAACGACATGTTGAAGAGAGTCAGATCAAGATCATCCAAGCCCAGAGGCAAAGGTGATCAAGTATTTATGTTCAGACAAGCAAGTCACACGGCACGTCAATCCCGCCGTATGTATCGGGCGTAGTGCATAAAGTTCGCATGTCACGTAATCACACAGAGCGTGAAAAATAAAAGAAAATATATATATACATGCGACTGCACTTTATCAGATGATGGTGATAAAGACGTGTAAAATAGCCAAATCAGCACCAACGACAAGGTCTGACACTACACGTTCGCGAACAATGTCTAGGCAATTATTTGAAACAATCACTCCAATTATTAGCAAGTGAATACGGAAACCAAGAAGAAGTAGTATGTAATCTTGATGACAGCGACAAAAGTACACTCGATAACTGTATCCACAATTGATCCGACCACTAGCTAAACCGGCCACACTGTGCTCCGTCTCAATGTACTATGCACATCAAGCCATGAGTGCGCTGTATCGAAACTGAAAGTCCCTCCCACCAAAACAACGAAGGACCATCCAAACAGAAATCCCCTCCCTCTAGATTTCACTTCCCATCATAAGCCATCAATATTGGTCTAGGGCGGCACAGCACAACCCACCAGCCCCTTTCCCATAAGGACATAGCTGACAGTCCCCCCGCCCTGTGGCCGTAGCCAACTCCTATATTAATATAGTAATCAATACAAATAAAACTACAAGAATATACGATAACTAACAGATCAAAATCAAAGCAATAGTAGGCTGGATCAGCGAATCAAGTTTATGATTCAGCAGTACGTGCTCAAGACCGAAATGGCACAAGACTGAAATATCCGATCGAAATCAAGCTTAAAGTTGACACTGGAATCACGACCGAAAACCCAGATCCAGATTAGAATTGAAATCAAAATTAAGTATGAAACGGAAAAGAAAGAAAAAGTATCTAAATAAAATCGAAGTCAATCGTAATCCGACCCAAAATCAAACTTGAAAGATCGAGATCAAGAACAGACCAAGACCAAAAATGAGAGCATAATCAAAATCGAGGCCAAATCAGGATCTAAAATCCAGCAGCATCACCCACTCAAAATCAGAATCAGAATCAGGGTCAGAGTCGGAGTCGGAATCAACAGAGTCAAATCATTATCAGGTAGAATCATGATCCAAGTCAAAATGAAAATAAATTGAAGTAGAATGGGTTGCAAAAGACCCATTAAATCAAGGTCATAATCAAAGTCAGAATCATAGCCAAAATCCAAATCCAACTCAAAATCCAATTAAATCATCATTAGAATCAAAATTTAAATCAGTATCAAAGTCAGAATAACTAAATCAAAATCAGAATCATAATCTAGGCCCGAGCCATGATTGAAATAAATTAATTGAAAGTAACATGCAAATAAAGTAAAATGAAATAAATAGGAATTACATAACGCTCCCGTGACCCTCACTCGTAAAATCATAGGAATAATAATAAATAATAAATAATGGGATAATTTAAGACAAATAAATAAATAACTTGACAAGACCTAAAATCGCTCGCGATGGCAATAGCAATAAGCCGCGTAACAGATGCCCTGCCGTCCAAGACTGCAGACAAGGACAGGAATAGGACAAGGCCAATTCCACCATATACCTTAGCACCCTGCATCCCTTTAGAAAGAAAAGGGAAAAAAGAAAGTTTCCCGTCTCATCTGTTCGCCTAATGTAGCAGAAAAGAAGCTCGCCAATGGCACACAATGGCAAGGACAGTCTAGTCAAGCCTAAATACCTAGTGGTAACTTAGAGCTTGAGGAAAAAGAAAATTCAATAAACCGGAAATGATATATACTGCAATTTAAAATAAACGAACTCAGCAACCAGAGAAATAGCTAAATTTAACTTAAGCTTAACATAAACTCTACAGGAAAATAAAGGAAAACAAAGGGCACTTCCATAAAGGCTAATACCATGCAACAGGCAGTCCAAAATGAGGAGACAATAAGACACAAGGCGCAATGTCATGAAACAAAGACAGGCAAAATAACCGCGCGCAATGATCAACCAAATAGCACAGTGCTCTCGCGCCGCTAAAAGCAACCCGTTGTGTCAGCATATAAGGAGTAAGCAACCAGCCGAAATAGGTCAGGCAGATTAATCGCTCGGCCAAACCAGCAATACCAATACAATAGTGATAGTTAAATAATCCCAGTATTAGTGGTAATAACAAATTCAGAATTTAAGAAAAGGAGAAAAAAAGGGGGGGGGGCAAGAATATGAGACAGAATACAAAAAATTTCGTAGCAGGGCAACGCAGGGCAACACAGGGCAACACATGAAAGACTACACAAGTCGAATATCCTACCGATACACAGCAGGCAGGCAACAGGCTGGCCCCCGCATAAGCGTACCCAATAATGGGGGCAGACAAACAGATAGTATTAGCGAATTAAATGAAAATAATTCCATCAAGTCACTAATCAAATCAAAATAAATAAAATATATAAAAGATAGATAAGTCAAATCAAAACCAGGTAACTTGAATCAGAGTCGAAATCAAATCGCAACATCAGAATCAACCCACAACCAAAATCAAGGTAAAGGCCGTGGCCGACACAAAATTGAAATTGATCGAAACCGACCGAGAACGAAACCGAAATGAAACCAAAATCAAACTCAAATGAAGTCAAATCAGGGTCATAATCACCATCAGAATCAATCATCAGATCAAAAATTAAATCAAGATCAGCATTAAAGCGAAAGCAAAGTCAAGTCAAATCGAATAAAATCTATCCCAAATCGAAACAGGTCCAGATCAATATTATAATCAATGAGAATTGAGCAAGAAGCATTTAACATATGCGTAGCCGCGTAGAAATACGCCCAAGTCATAAAATCAATTAGATATAATTTAATATAAAACATAATAATACAAACAGTTGATGATGTAAACCCAGACTCCTACACAACATAAAGGTGGCCAGGTAACAATAATAGTGTAAAGTCGTGGAGTTCTCCCTCTCACTGAGTTCTCCGCGTACTTTTGTATGATTTAATCTACGTTGTTAGTTAGGTAGAGGTTCTTACTTACCTTTCGCTGGGCGAGGATACCTGTAGAAATAAGTCGTCCTGGTGGATGTAGACAGTAGGGTAGACGTTTAATTGAAGTTCACACACTTCCGAGCACAACAAATGTTTATTGGTAGTTCGTACAGTTCTTAACTTGCGCGTGTTTTACAATTGACGAATTGCTCTGTCGGGTCTCTGGGTCCCGTAGCAGAGTCGTATTTTGCGGATTTTGTACGCGTGTTAGAATAAAATCCGGATTCGCGTTAACGGACTGGCCGATTCTGAACGAGTTTCACGGAAGTGATCGGGTCGCGATGACTTTTGAGTCTGCACTAAATTTGATCTGATACGAGTTCTGTACTATAGTTGGTCTGAACGCGGGCGGTTTTGTCTCGTTATTATATATTGATTAAGGGGGGACATACAATTGGAAGCCATAAATTTGCAAGGTTTTGCGGAATTTTTTTGAACAGGAAGAAATAGTCGTACATTTTTGAAACTTTTGCATCTATTAGCATGTATATTAAGGAAGAAAATCATATTTTTTTAAATCTTTAATTTTTCAAAATAGCCGTCTTATTGATATGATAGTCGAACAGGTCCGCGTGGGAGATGGAGATCGGCGTGATGTGTAGCGCCCGTTCTATCCTTGTGAAACATTGGAAACAGAAATAACTTGTTACTTATACCCATTGTTTCTAATTGAACCTAAATACAAATTGAAAAATTGTGAATTGGAAGATTTACATGCGTTTGGAAGAAATGTTCATTTTTTAGAGGGCTTTTTGTGTAGTTTTTCAATATTTTTTGCAATAAAAAAGTACTTTTTACACAAACAATTAGGTTTAGCGACAAGGTAATAGTGTTCTGAAGCTGTGATAAAAATTTCAGAAAGTTCGGTTGAATTGTTTTTGAGTTACATTTCCCGCCAATTCTAAAAATCATGTTTCGAGAAAAACGCATTTAAAGTTTTGCTTGGCCTCAGCAATGCTCAAGAGGCGTGTCACGCTCGGAGGCTATAGCTTCAAAAATACTTTGAATTTCTTTTTCAAATTTTGGGATGATATTCTTGACAAATTGAACTAACAATTTATGCCAAAAAAAAATTTTGCATTTTTTGAAAGTTCTAATTGTATGTCCCCCCTTAATGAGGTCGACTTTTGATTTGGCAATTCGGGTGAACCACCTCGTCCGGATCGTCAGCGTTCTCGCCGTACGACGACCCGGCTGAGTTGCTCACTCAGAATTTTTGCGGAGCGATGAATTTGGATGGTGCAATAGAAGTTCAAAGAATTTGTATCGCGAAATGTAAGTTTAAAGAGTTTGGGTGGCGAAATAGCGGCTTGAAGAGTTTGGGTGGCGAAATAGAAGTTTTAAAGAATGCGTCACAGGACGTGACACCTGGCCGCCTAGATTGTTGCATATCGGTACGATATCAACAAATAAATTTGGAGAGAAAATTTTCTTTAAGCGATTGTGTTATCCAAATTCATAGTTTGCGGTTTTATGAGTTAAATGAGTTTTACAATTTTAAGGTGAGTGTAATTACAATATTTGTTAGTTGGTGTGAATTTGTTGCGCTGGGTAAAATTTTTTTTGCTAATATTTCTTTGCGTTTACGAATTGGTATGTTACAAAGAGTAAATGGTTTTCGGATGGCCATTTACTTCCCTCCCCGCTGAGATTGAGGCGGTAGGGGTGCGTAGCGGAATTACATATAGTGTGTGTACTGAATAATATTGTAGACCAACACTTCTGGGCTTCTTTATTAACTTTTAAATTCAAGGTTTCTAGAATGAAATTGGTAATTCTTAGATCCTCTATTGTGGCGGGTATGCGCTGAGACAGCGATGTTTTGCATGCGCTGGTTCCGAGTATTATTGAGTGCTTCATCGGTTTAACGTCCTGTATTTACTTAGAAATTTTTGTGCACCTGGTGGGGTAATTGATATATATATCCGTTCGATCGGATAGTATCGTCACTTGAACGAAAAATTTTGTTCTGCCTGCCATTTCCGTCCCAACGCCGCGCTAAAAGTCAATATGACATTCATACCATTCCCCGTGTTTATGGATTTGTCAAGGCCTAGGAAGGAGGTGTTCGCATCATGGGTAAGTGGTCTTTTATTTTGTTTATTCATTATTGTTGTTAATGACCCTTTTTTTTTTTTTTTTTCTTCTTCTTCAGCGTACTGATGGCCGCTTCATATGGTGCCATGGAATGATAAACTTGGCGTATAAGCGGACGGTACGATAGTACCGTCGCAATTTTCGGCGGTACCTTGAAGAATTATACGAGTGGGATGAGGACCGAATGTTGAACATCGCCCCATTATTCGAGCAGGAGTGAACTGCCCGACTTTTTGCTTTTATTGTTGAATGAAGGATTTCTTTTATAATTATATATTATTACTATTATTATTTTTTTTTGAATAAATCCTTTGATTATAACTTGTTGTTCACTCTGTCCTGCACTTCCTTTCCCTTTCCAATCGTATTTTTAATTAACCTTTATTGTAAGATTTCTATTGTATGTTACTACTTTGTGAATTTTGTTACTTTTCATTTTTTTTTTTTTTTTTGAATAAATTTTTATTTTGTTTAAAGTTCGCGTGTGTTTATTTATGCGTGTTCCTTGCGTTCCCCTTTGCGTTGCGTTTGTTTAGTTTCATGCTTCTAGCGGAAAAACCTGTATTCTTTCTTGTTTTATTGGTTGTGGTGGTTTAATTTCGGGTGGTTTGACTGTAGGTGCTCTGAGTGCAGGTGGTCTTTGTGGGATAGGCGGTGATATACCCCATTTTAGGCTGTTTGGTTGCTCTATCTTTATTTCGTTCAATTCGATGTCTTCGTTTTTCGTTAGGCGTTTTCGTCTTGGGAGCCTTTTGATGTTTTTATTGTTCTTTAATGTTACCAATAAGTATGTAATTGAACTAAAGATGGCTGCCAATAGGTGTAGGGACCAGCCATATAATGTATGCAGTGTGTATCCTCTTATAATTGTGTCAATTATTAGCTTGCAGATATGAATGATTATAAGGATCATTATTACTGCAGAGCTAATTGAACCGAATTTGATGAATTTTTCCATGAATTTATTCCACGTATTTTCTGCGATGTGGGATAGCGTGTTTTCCGTAAAAAGATTGTTGATTAGTCCTCCTTGTACGCTTTCTTCTCCTAGCATGCCCCTCGCTATTGTATTCAGCAAGGCTGATTTTTCTAAGGGGAACATGATGTGTTGTTGGAGTTCTTGGAGGTCTTCTTGTGAATAAATTCCGCTTGATGCTAGTGAATTTATTTCTTTGTATTCCCAGGAAATATTTGTGTTAGGTTTTAGAATTCCTGGATTTTGCGCTTGTCTTGGTGTTGGTGTTAGTGCTATCCAATTGTTGTTTATTTTGTAATATTGTGGAATGATTGTGTTACATTCTATCTGGGTTCCTGACTTCATTAATATATGTGTTTTTGGTGTCAGGAATCGTGTTTGGTTTCCTGAGGTTACTGGTAATTGCGTATAGCATTTATCTGTGTGGAGTAATTGCACTTCCTTTGGCGTGCATTTTATGATGTGTACCACCTCTCCTGCAATCCTAGCAATATATCCCGGTTTTTCCATTAAATTGTACGCAAATTCGTCTGGTGAAATAGAGGCTATGGATAGAGAATTGTAGATTGTTTTTCTTTCTAGTTTGCATTTTTCACTTAAAATATCTAAATATAAATTTTGTATTTGAGCCTTGAAGTGTTTTTCTACATATACGAATTTTGAATTAGTGTAAGTGAGAATGTCTAAATTTAGTATTTCTTTTGATGGCTGCGCGTCGTTATCGAATAGTATGTTATTTTGTGATCTTTCGTATATAATTAATTTTGGGTGTTCGGTTTTTGTTAATATTCTGTTGCAGGTTTCGATGTTTCCTTTCGCTGCTAGCGCGAATGAGATGTCGGTTGTTTCTATTGTGTATAATGTTTCGCGATTTTTAGCTGTTAGTTTTGTTACCGGACCTCGGTATAATACGTCGTATTTAGTTTTAAGACAATCTTCTCTCGGTAGCGCTGACCAGAAGGTATGTCCGCCTTCCATGTCAATACAGTGTTCATCCGAAAATTTACAAATTGTTCCTGATGCTAAACGTAATTTATCATTATTAAGGCTAACTTGCGCGGTGTATTCTATTAATGTAATTTTTATAAGACCTTGTACATATACTTTATTCCATGTTCCGTAGCTATCGGAATAGGACGCTCCTGTACACGAGCTCTCTATTGCATTTCCTGCTAGACTTATTCCTACGGATTTCGTTGAGTTTACTTTTAAATTCGCGATTGTGTGAAAATTATCGTATCTAAATATTCCGGTGTTGTGTACGGATTTACAGTTTTCATGGCTTATGTCTAGAAGGTATTCTTGTATCGCGTTTTCTACTGGTACTAGGTGGCTGAACATTCCGCATCGGAAGATTGTGCGTTGGATCTCTATTTTGCATTGTATGATTGGAGCCGTTCTGAATTCCGCTAATTGTAGGAGTCGTATTGTTGTGTTGGTTATGCTAACGTCTGCATGGTGGAAGTCGCATTCTCCGGTGTCCAGTAAAGAGTATGTCGATACGATCGGGTTCGTTGCGCCGCAATCAAACCCGATTATTGCTTGGCTAATTTTGAATGTGCTGATATAAATTAATAGAATTAACTTCATTGTCGGCTCTTTTCCTAGAAAGAAGGCTTATGTTATTTCCTGTGCTGCTGAATGCTTAATTTGTTCGCATGAACTGTTTTTGGCTTTCCTTTGTAATTGATTGTTATATTATTGTTGTCACCTATTTTTAATATTTCATATGGCCCTAAATACCAATCTTTTTCTAATTATCCCGGTTTAGGTTCTTTGAGTAACCATACTTTGTCTCCGATTTTAAATTGTACCGGTTTAATGAATCTATCGTAGTATTCTTTTGATTTCATTTTTGAGTCTATTAGATTTTCGTGTGCCATACTAGCTATATCTCTCATGTTTTTTATTAGGTTTTCCAAATAATCGTTATGTGTAGGTAGCTGTTCTGATTTCTTTAGGGGTTCGGTCGAAGGTAGCCTAGCTGGGTAAGCGAAAACCAGTTCATGCGGTGTGAATTTGTGACTGGAATGAATGCTTGTGTTGTAGTTGAATTGTGCTAGCTCTAGAAGTTCATCCCATTCACATTTTTTTGTTGAAAAATTTTTTAAATATTCGCAAAGTGGATGATGTGCTCTTTCTAATGATCCGTTTGATTGAGGTGAAAAAGATGTTGTTTCGATTTTTGAGAATTTAAATCTTTTTGCAACTTGTTTCATAATTTTACTAGTGAAATTTGTTCCTCTATCAGTAAGTACTATTTTAGGTGAGCCAAAAGTGCATATAAATTTTTTTACAAAAGCATCTGCGACTGATTCTGCTGTTTGATCTTTTAAAGGTACTGCTACTAAAAATTTTGATAATTGGTCTTGTATGGTTAAAATGTATTTACTATTATTTTTTGTGACGTTGAGTGGACCGACAATGTCCATTGCGATTTTATCGAAAGTTTTCATTAGTGTGTCTGTTATTACCATTGGTTGTCTAGTTTTAATTCTTTTTAATTTGTTTCTTTGGCATTCCTCGCATTTTTTTATTTTATTTTGAATATCTTGTTTTAGATTTTCCCAAAAGAATTTGTCTTTTATTCTATTTACACCTGAATGACCTAGTTTTGTAGAGTGGAATTGGTCAAATATTTTATTTCTGTTCTCGTGTTTTACATATTCTATATTATTTAGGCAAACTATTATTTTAATGTCGGTTTTATCGAAAGTGTTTTTTATTATTTCTTCTATTTCGTTCCAGTTTATATTTAGTATTTTAATATCTTTTGAAATGCTGAAAATTTTTATGTTTTTTCGTATAAGTAAATCTTTTAATATATTGAATAGTTTTATCAAGTTCTGTTTTATTATTTCTGATAATGATGCTATGTTTAGACATAAAACAAAGAGGTTTTTATTATTTATTTCTATTATTTCGACTTCATTTTCCGATAGGTTGGGGTTTATTTTTATATTTTTAGTTTTCATTAACTCATTGGTGGTTTTATCCAAAGGTATGCCTTGTTTAGTAATTATGTGCACGATGTTATCATTTCTAAATTGGATTGAGTTTTTCGTGTAAATTAAATTTTTTTGTTCCTGTTCTTCTATATTGTCTTTTTTTGTTTTATCCGTTCTTTCATTGCTACTACTGTTTGCGGTTGTTTCTTGACCTGACTGTTCTTGAACTTCCTTTCTTGGTCTACCCCTTTTCCTTTTGGCCTTTATATGATCGTCTTCTACTTTATCTTGACTTGGAATTTTCGCGGTTGCCGAGTTTTTGCTGATATCTTTCTTTCCTTGCGCTCTTGTTGTAACGGACACGTGTACGTTGTCCACCGGATTTCTCGATAATGCATCGGCATTCACGTTTTGCTTACCTGGTTTATAAACTATATCGTATTCGTAGTCCGATAATTTTAATCTCCATTTTTGTACTCTAGTATTATTGTCGGCTGTTTTTAGCCAAAGTAGTGGTTTATGATCTGTAACTATTGTAAATTTATTTCCATAAATGTAGTTTCGAAATGTTTTTATTGCGAACATTATTGCTAGAGCTTCTTTTTCGTAGGTGTCATATTTGATTTCTGCTTCCTGTAATACTCGTGATGCGTATGCGATTGGTCTGTCTTTCCCAATTTCTCCTTGCGATAGTACTGCACCTAGGGCGTATTTAGATGCGTCTGTCGTGATAACGTATGGTTCATCGAATTTGGGGTACTGTAGTATAGGTGCGTTGCATAATATTTCCTTGAGTTTTATGAAAGCGTTTTGCTGTTCCGTGTTCCAGGAAAATTTTGTGTCTTTTTGCAATAAACTTGTTAAAGGTTTTGCAATTTTTGCGAAATTATTTACGAATCATCTGTAGTAGCCTGCGAGTCCTAAGAATTCTCTTATGTTCTTGACGTTCTTAGGAGTTGGAAATTTTTGTACAGCTTCTGTTTTTGCTGGGTCGGGTTTTATACCTTTCCCACTTAGTATGTGTCCTAGAAAGCATACTTCCGATTTAAGGAATTCGCATTTTTCGGGCTCAAGTTTTAATTTTACGTCTCTTAATTTTTGTGCGACTGTGTTAAATCTCGTGTTGAGTTTCTCTAAATTTCCTCCAAATATTATGATGTCATCGATGAAAACAAAGCAAATTTTTCCAATTGAATCGCCTAATGCTGTGTTTATTACCCTCTGAAAGGTTCGTGACGAGTTTCTTAATCCGAAAGGTAAGACATTGAATTCAAATCGTCCCAATGGATGTATGCTGAAAGCTGTCTTATGTATGTCTCTTGGGTTCATCTTGATTTGATGGAAGCCTGATTTTAAATCTACTACGTGATATAGTTTTGCCTGTCCTAATTGGTCGAAGATTTCAGTTATATTTGGGAGTAGATATGGGTCTGGGATCGTTTTTTCATTTAATTTTCTGTAGTCTATTACCAGTCTCCATCTTTTCTTTCCCTCGGCTGTTTCCTTCTTTTTGACTACCCAAGTTGGGGCGTTAAAAGCACTTTTTGAGTGTCTGACAAAACCGTTTGCGATTAATTTTTCCGTTTCTTGTACCGCAGTTTCTTTTAATTTATGTGGCAAGGGAAATTGTTTTACATATACGGGTTTCTCGTCCGTTAGGTTAATTTCATGTTGTTCCGTATTGTAGGACTCTATTTTATCTCCTTCTAACCAAAATATGTCATTATTTTCTTCGATCAATTCTCTCATTATGGCTTCCTTATCTTCGGATAGGTTTCCTAGCCGAATTTTTTCTAAAAGTTTATCCCGCCGATTTTCCGTTTCTTTGCTTTTCGTCACAGTACCATTTTCCTTGTTTTCTGTAAAACTGATTTTTCCTACTTCTAATATTTCGCTTTCGTCTATTTCTGGTAGGTTTCCTGTTTCCTGAAATCCTTCCAATATGTCTTCTACATCGTATGCTGCATAGTTATATTTGTTTTCTAAAAGGTCAGTTTCGTTTTTGAATTTGATGCTTGTGTTTTCATCTACTTTTGTTAGAAATGTTGTGTAGTCGTACGACTCTATTTCGCACTTTCCTTCGTGGCTGTCGAGTACTGTATTTATACTGTTTATTATCTGTCCTGCGTATTTGTTGTCCGTTTCTAAATGTTCTTCGAGATTTGTTGACGTCGTCTGTTCCGTATTTATTGTTACGTTACTTGGTTCGTTATTTAATTTGTCCACTATGTTTAATAAATGTAGTATATCGTTATTGAAGCTATCGTCTGAGTCTCCTGTCATATTATCCGGTTGCGGAAGGTCTTGGTTTGCATTGTCAATGTCGCTCGAGTTTTCGCTGATTCCTGTTTGTTGCAGTGTTTCCGAGTCAGTATGTACGGTTGTAAGTGTGTCATTAGCATGTGTCGTGCCCTGTAATATCTTGTTGATGAAGCATTTCTGCTCATCTGTTAATTCCGATTTAACTGTTTCGACTGTTTGTGAAGATAATCTGTGATTTGTATTTGCTTCTCCTGACCTTAATTCAAATTTTCCGTTATTTATTTCTACGTATCCTTTGTCTAGTCTTAATTTTTGTTCGAGGAGTACTTTTATGCCTAATATTCCGTCGTAAGGTATTGAAAAGTCTTCTGGTGCTACGTGAAAGTCAAAATATTGGTAATTTATGGGTATTTTTGTTGCTCCTAGAGTTTGTAATGGTTTATCTGTAATGCCTGAAAGTAATATTTTCCTATCTTCTAGTATTGCGTTTGCTGGTATCTGGTCCTTTTTTATGATATTTAATTGTGCACCGCTATCGATGAGTAGGTTGCATTCCCCTCTTGTGTAAGGGTTTTCTATTGTGATGTATTGCAATAGATTTTCCAGTCTCAGTGAATACATTGCCATTCTTGTTGATATCTTTTTTTCGTTTATGTTTCGATTGTCGGGTAGTTTTGTTTCAGGAGGTTTTTCTTGTTCTGATTCATTCGGTTTTGTGTTGTCGTTAATTTTATATGTTTCGAGCGGCTCATCGTTACTTCTTCCTGTGCGCTCCCTCCAAGAAGAATCTATTCGTTTCCCGCTCTGTGCTGTTGATGATTCTGATTTCTGTAGCATTCCTCTGTTGTGTGATTTGTACTTTTGCAAAGGTTGCAGATATTTCCGGCACTGCTTTCCAGGCTTTTGAGTTTCCTACATGCGTCTATTTGGTGTCCTGGTTCTTCGCAGTAGGAACAGATATCTCTTTTTTGTACTCGTAATTGAATGGATTTAAGTTTTCTGCACTCTTTTATTGTATGATTTGGGGTTCTACAATAGTCACAAAATTTTCGTGATTCGTTCATTTGTCTCGGGTTATCCCTGTTGCTATTATTACTTCTGGAGTAGTTATTGTTGTTAAAATTTCCATTGCTATTATATTTTCTCTGGAAGTTATTGTTATTGTGGTTGAAATTTTGATTGTTTCCATACGAGTCATTCGATCTACGTTGAGGGTTTCTTGGTTCGTGGTAGTCTCTTGATGAGTGACCTACTTGATTGCAATTTTGGTATTTAATTTGATTTGTTCTCGTTTGGAACACTCTTGCCCCTTCGCATTCTTCTGCGTCATGGCCTTCTTCGTTGCAGTTTGTGCACATGATTAGTTGAAGACCATTGTCTTTCATTAAAGGGCATTGTTTTATGGTATGGCCCAATTTCTTACAAAGTGGGCACATAGGTGTTGGGCAATTTTCAGCTGTATGGTACTGTTACAGATTTCGCAAAGTTCCGTAATTTTTGGGAATTGCGTGCAGGTATTTGGGTCGTGACCAGTTTCTCTGCATTTCCAACATGTCTCATATTCTATTATAAATGGGCATTCGCTGACTGTGTGCCCCTTTACTTGGCAATATTGGCAGTGCCTTCCCTGTAGTTTGTTCATCTTACACGCATCTATTGAGTGTCCTGGAGCATTGCAGTGTGTACAGATGAGTTCTATTTTCCTTTTAGCCAGTTTGCATCTGTATGATATATGATCTTTGCTTTTGCAATATACGCATGCTGCGTTGTTGCAAAATAAGGCTTCATGATTTGGGTCCTGGCATATTTGACATGTGTATATTGTTGAGCTTGCATTAGGTTTTCCGAGATTGAATAGTATGCTAGCCGGTTTGCTTCTCAATATTTTTCGTTTTTCTAATTTTGTTTCTACTTTGATTGCTGCCTGTATAAGGGCGTCTAGTTCGTCTTTGTCTTTCATTTCTAGTCTGATTTCTGGTTTTAGTCCTTCTTTAAAACTTTTTTTTGCATCGATGTTTATCTTTTTGTCGAAATCTTGTATCTCTTGCTCAGTTATATCTGCTTCTGTTTTGTTTAGTTCTTTTATCTCTATTACTAGATCCTGTAGTCTGTTCACGTAGTTGAGTACTGTCTCGTCTGGTTCTTGTGTTAGTTCTGTTAATTTCCCATATAAGGTGTGTATGTTCTCGGTAGACGGGAATAATATTCTTATTGCTTTGATGAAATCATTTATGCTGGTAATGTGTGAATTTATTAGTGCTTTATGTACCTGTCCTTTTAGTTTTACTTTAACGATTGGAATTAGGCTCGATTCGTCTGCGGGTGTTATGCTGTTTCTGGCATACTTTAGATTTTCTATGTATTCCGCTACTGGCATATCTTTCCCGTCGAATTCGGGTACTAGTTTTGCTACATATTTCAAGGGTAATCTTACCGTTGGGGTTTGAATTTGTTGTTCCGTCATTTTTTTCGGGCTACCCCAAATGAGTGATATGTCTCCTTTGATATTTCCTTCGTCCGGATTTCCTATTAAGCTTGGCTGTTCTGTAATTCCTTCAATTTCAAGTAGGGATAGGTCGTTTTTGTAACTGTTATTTACTGTTTCGTTTAATATTTCGGTATTCTTTCTGTTATCTTGGGGACTTATTCGGATTAGTGGAGATGCGACGGTTTCTGTTTGTTTATTATTATTAGCTGAGTTACTTGGATTGATTGTCAATCCTATGTTTTTGTCTTGCCCGCTGGCACCTGCGTTATCGGTTTGGTTAGTGTTTATGGTTAGATTCTTTACGTTTTTTGTTCTGGGTATTGCACCTAATTCTGTATTCGCGTTTGATACCTCGGTTGTAACCTTTGGTGTGAAGTCAAATGTTCCTCGTTCTGTTGGAGAACGCGGTGTTTTACGGCTTTGTAAAAAGGCTGATGCGTGATTACGATCTTCTACAATACTTTTGAGTTCAGGATTTTCTTGTGTCCTGCTTCTTGTTAATCTATTTCCGTCCTTAATATTTTTGTTATCCGCTGGCTTAGAATTCTTATTATTCATTTGAAAGTTTCATTATTTGTAATTATTTAGTGAATAAATGAGTTAATTTTATGTTTAGGTGAATTTTATGTCTACTTTGTAGCAGTATCTCAATTAATTGATAATGTTGTATATTGAAATTGATTCGAAAGTGAATTTCTTGAATTTTTGTTGAAGTTGCAAACAAAGATTTATATTCTCGAGTTAGATTTTTTTTTATGAGTCTACCCTATATTACACGTTAGTAGTGCCTGTTGGCGTTCGATTCGTATCGGAACCACTGTAAAGTCGTGGAGTTCTCCCTCTCACTGAGTTCTCCGCGTACTTTTGTATGATTTAATCTACGTTGTTAGTTAGGTAGAGGTTCTTACTTACCTTTCGCTGGGCGAGGATACCTGTAGAAATAAGTCGTCCTGGTGGATGTAGACAGTAGGGTAGACGTTTAATTGAAGTTCACACACTTCCGAGCACAACAAATGTTTATTGGTAGTTCGTGCAGTTCTCAACTTGCGCGTGTTTTACAATTGACGAATTGCTCTGTCGGGTCTCTGGGTCCCGTAGCAGAGTCGTATTTTGCGGATTTTGTACGCGTGTTAGAATAAAATCCGGATTTGCGTTAACGGACTGGCCGATTCTGAACGAGTTTCACGGAAGTGATCGGGTCGCGATGACTTTTGAGTCTGCACTAAATTTGATCTGATACGAGTTCTGTACTATAGTTGGTCTGAACGCGGGCGGTTTTGTCTCGTTATTATATATTGATTAATGAGGTCGACTTTTGATTTGGCAATTCGGGTGAACCACCTCGTCCGGATCGTCAGCGTTCTCGCCGTACGACGACCCGGCTGAGTTGCTCACTCAGAATTTTTGCGGAGCGATGAATTTGGATGGTGCAATAGAAGTTCAAAGAATTTGTATCGCGAAATGTAAGTTTAAAGAGTTTGGGTGGCGAAATAGCGGCTTAAAGAGTTTGGGTGGCGAAATAGAAGTTTTAAAGAATGCGTCACAGGACGTGACAATAGAGTTCCAAAATCTGAGCCATAAAATTCCCAAATCGAGCCTGAGACCTACATAAATGAAATACAAGTCTCAGTCTCAAGGTACCATCCCAAATTCAAGCCAATACAGTTCCCAAGCTTACACACCAGGAATGACAAGTTCAAACCTGAACAAGATAAAACAAAACTGAACAGCTGATCCCACTAGATACGGGAACACAACATACAATAGAGTAATGTGGAATAATAAAAATAAAGTAAGTAAGATGGCTCAGGCAAACAAGCAACTAATATCAGTCCGCAATTTATGAAGTAAAATCATCAATAAGTAAATCAATTAATTAATAATTAAACAATTGGTTGAATTGTCATAGAAGGGCAGCATAGTGCCGATCATTGATAATAAAGCCGCAATAATAGCTAAGATAATCAAATGATTGTAAATGGCCATATCATAAGTTCCATCATTAGATTGACTGATCATGCATTAAGAAAAGAAGTGACAATGGAATAATTTAAAGGCCGTTAATGAATAAATAATTAAATGAATAAATACTCAGAAAATAACACAATGAGAAGTAGGAACAGTACGACCGAAAGGGTCTGAAGGAAATATAATTGCCTGTGAATGGATATACAAGGCACAAGAATGTGGTCACCGCGTAGGCAGCACAGCTGGCAACCCGATGGGGTGTCAACATAACACCACACCGCGTCCAACCAAGAATCAGACCAGTATAAATGAAGTACTAAAGGATCATGATTAAGGATAGTAAAGGAAAATTTATGCGACATGGCCACACGAAATGATAACGCCAGCCGCGTACAAAACCATCATCACAAAGCTGAATACAATCCCTACGTCAAAGTACTAAATAGTGTAAGGGGACAAATAGATTTGAGCAATCAATCGAAATGAGCTATGATAGAACTAAATTAAATTACATTAAATTAAACTAATTAAATGAAGTTATTAACGCGTAATGAAATAGGTTCGAAATCAAAATTACCCATCAACGTATCAGAATAATCAGTATATAAATAAATTAAATCGCTGTTAGATCAAAGTTCACAATCAAAATTGAAATTGAAGCCGAGACCAAATCAAGCTAAAATCAGGGCCAAAATCAAAACAAATTCAAAATCCTAATCACAGCAGATCAACCTGAGAGTATTAAATAGAGTCGGAAACCCCAATCAAAAGCCAACTAAATCTAGATCAAATTTAAGTAGAATAGAATCATACCTAAACTACCCAGAATTAACAAGTTAAATTAAAATTAAATTAAGTACAATGAAATGAAGGCTTAAGGCTTTAAATGAAATTTAAATGAGGTTAATAAAGTACAGATTAGATCAAACCAACTGCAGTTTATTATTACCGAACAAAATAATGAATAATGTGAAAAGTGAAAAGTAAGAAGGGTACTCAGCACATGGCTTAAAGTAAAATGTAGGAAATAAGGAGGGTAATTCCAAACCACCAGTCCCGATGCCAGCACGCCAGACAACCCCAAGGCATCGATAAATAAAAGGCAACCGCCCATAATCTAGAAACTACGAAATTCAACCCCCCTTTCAACAGAGAGCAATAGATACCCCATCAACAAGCCAGCAGTCAAGGGTCTTCTACCATAAATTACCCGGCTCAACTGGCCAGCCAGAGGCAACCCTCTGACCCGCAATAGCAGAGAGCAATTTGTCAAACATCAGATAAACAACCACCGTAATTAAAGGAAATAGAAAGAATAAGCAACGAGCTAGCAAATGCATAGCCGCATGTCATATCCATAAATTTGAATCCCATAATCCCGAAATCCTTGAGATGCCATAATACAAGCATAATATGTTTATAATATTAAAATATTAACGAAACAGGTTGGCACTACATAGGTTACAAGTGGAATACAATTGAGCAATAGAATCCCCAGCCTCAAAATAATACTATTGCCTTATCTGGATCATAAATTAATTAAACTCAGCCTAGAAATAAGCCTAAAAAATAAACCTAGCTCTAGAAATAAATAAATAAATAAATGTAGGTGAAATAACTGAATGAGCAAATAAGTACATAAAATAAGCCAAAATGAAGTTAGATCAGTTAAGTTACATTACTAACAATCATTAGTCAAATAAATTGACCGATACATTGGGCCACCGCTCACCAATCAGAGATCAACGATCACATCGACTATCAAACAATACATAATCATATTGACCACCAACTGACTTAAGTAAGATCAGCAGTTAATCGATCATAGAACAACAATTGGGCCCACAAGAAAGAACCTACGAAGTGTACGAGTACACCAGGGCAGAAAGATGAGGAAGAGACAGCGATAAGTCACCCAACTAAAACATAGGCACATCGCCAGAGCCGACACCATACAAAGCAAGCAACAAAGCACTATGATACCCTATCCCACCTCACGATCAGTAGTTCCTTAAAGGCTACCAAACTACACTAAAGGTAAACGATGAAGGTAAAAATAGAAAATAACATGAGATAAAGTAAAATAAAATAAAATAAATGATAAATATATAAATAGATAGATAATTAGAAGCAGAAAATCACTCATAGATGCATAAGCCATATAAAACTCGCATACAGGTGTACACTTAATATATGATGATAAAGAACGGTTAATAGTGGTAAACGAGCTAAGGTAGTAAAAAGATCATAAAACAGCTCCCAGCAGTTGTCACGCACAATATTCCAGAGAGCCGAAACAGCGGGCAAGCGAGTATATAGCAGCAAATCTGACTCCGAATTGAGGCCAAATCCAAACCAGCAGACCATGGATACAAACAAGAGTGTATAAACTGATTAATTTAATTATCAATAATCAGAAATGGAGAATAAGATCAGTACAGATCCAACCATCCCCGCTCATTGTTAAAGCCGCCACCGACCCTGAATCAAACAGAACGACCGTATCAAGTTTCACCCTTATGGGTCATTCGCGCGCGGCCAGATTGACGAGCCGATAGACTGAACAGCTTAAGATAAGACTTCCGGGAACAGAACAGAGCAAGAGAGAGAAGAGAGGGGTACGCTATTGCGACTAAATAGCGTAAATACCGACAAACAAAACGATATATTCCCCTGTGACATCTAGCACAAAGCGCCCCACGACTACAGCCGAATTATTATGGCGTCAGCCTTTAGTGCTGACCCAAACCATAACCAGTCTCAACATCAAGATCGTAAAATACATCACATTCTAAGTGAAGTCAAAGATGGATTACTAAGATTATAAAATTGTTATAAATTCACCACAAAATCATACCATCCGTGACCACAGTCAAATTGAACCATTAATTAATAATGCAAAGTAATTACTCAAGGTAAGTACGTACAGCTGAATGGATAGCGTCCATTCTTACGGATAATACATCAGCACACTGTTTAAATAATGAATTAAATAAATTAAACTACCCAGAAATAAAATACATAGATCGTCGCACGAGGGTCGCAACAGCCAGCCTTCGGTGAAAATAGATAGTGAGTGAAAAATTTCAAATGCTCCCCCCATGATTCCTGCCAATACCCATAAAACAATTGAGGTAAGAACAACGTTAACTATAAACAGTGCAATAAATAATTATTGATGACCACCCGAGAAATAATAAATATATATGTATAATAATAAATAATAAGTAGACCCGATTAAAAGGTCAAGATAGATTAATTGATTAAATAATAAAATTGAATCGTAATCATAACAATCAAACAAATAAATTAAAGTCAGAATCAAGATTGAATAAAATAATAGTAAAATAATAGTAGCAAACAGTATCACCAGCCAAAATTTGACCCTAATATTTCACCCACACCAACAAAATGATATAAGGGACCAGTAGGATAATATCAGCAACTTGAGATAAGTTAAGTCAGGATTACTTAAATAAATAAATAAATTAAATTGAATCACAGGGTAGGGAATAAAATGAAGTCAGGATCAAAGTCAGAACGAAATCAAGATCAGCTTCAGATACGGAATCACAGTAAATCAAGTCAAAGCAGAAACCAGAACTAAATAAATCAATCGCAATCGAAATGACAATCAAAGTCAGGATCAGGTCGAAGTCAGAGTCACAGTCAATTGGCTAAATCAACCAGAGGCGGTATCAGAGTCGACTCACAGTCAGAGTAAACCGAGTGAGTAGTGACATTATTAAAGTAATTTACAAAGGTCAAAAGGGTAGCCATACCAGATGGCCAATGGGCAATGAATAAAGGGCAAGTGAAGGTAATTGTAGCGAAAAGCACAGTTCAACCCAGTCAAGCTTATGGCAGGGTAATGCAGCCACAGCCAGATCAGATCAGTCAAAACAATGAAATTAAATTTCGAAATCAAGTGCGACCGTATCTAACATCATGATTGATGGCACAGAGAAGCCGAATCGAAATCGCAGCCAAAATCGGGGTTGAAGTTGACTCAAGTTAAAATAAAATCAATCAAGATCAAAGTCAGTATTGAAGTTAGAATAAATTAAGTAGCTAAATAGATAAGGTTCATCATCAATTCAAAAAAGGGGGGGTTACAATGGGATCATTCAAATTGGCTAGATGCCAGCACACCGTGCAAATGCGGAGGTCTACCTGCTATGATTTACTCCTCGAGTACAATGACCTAGTGATGATTGGTCATAATAGCTAATAATAGCTCGCCCAACAAAGAAGAGCCGAGGTCAAGCCCATGCAATGGGCCATGAACCCCAGCAAGTGCAATACGGATACGAAGTCACCCCTTCCACCTCCCCAGGTATCCGACCATGAAAGAAGCTTGCAGCGCATACAGAGTCCTCTAACAAGAGCGTTTGTCATCAAACATCGTCGTCACCCAGTCACTCAACCCGCCGCCAGGCGCCCCGAGAACAGCTACACAACCTAGGGAGGACATGCACCGCCACCTAGCGAGAAAGCCACCGACTGTCACAAGCAGTGACAATTTACTCAACTCTCCCGCCAGAGTGTGTAATGAAAAACATGCAATAGGAACAATATGTAATCCGGATCCAAAATTCGATGATAGTAATAATAACAGATAATACTGAGTAAATAAGTAGAGTCACAATCAAATCAAATCAGGCCAGAATATAAATCCAAATCAGAATAGATCAAATTAAACTCAATCTTAATTAAATCTAGATAAAACGTCGAAAAACGTCGAAATGATGAGTGGGCAGGTCGACACATTCTCCCACACTCCACCCCACGTCGCACCGCATTATGATATATAAACGGCTAAGAAAGAAGGAACTGAGGCGGTAGACCGAATCAAAAGTGAAATGCCAGAATAAAATACTACGTCGCTATTGAAGAGGAGAGTAAAGAAAACAAGTCGAATCCTTCAGTATCAATCAATCAATGAGACCGGTAAATAAGTAAATAAATAAATGGGCGAATGATCAAATGAATGACCATATCAATGCCAATGTATCAACATCATGGGAGGTAACTTGTATCGCAACAAAACCATGAAAGGATTACTCCGCCACTCACATCAAAGAGATTACCAGGCCCGAGATTTGTGGTTTAGAGCGAAACCTAAAATCATGACAATAATAGTAGAATATAATTAATAAGAAAAAGATCGCAACCAGTACACAAATACCATACAAGGCATAATATTGGGCAAGTCAAATTCAAGATGCAGACTATATAATAACTTGCGACACTCAATTACAAAATTACTAATCAGACCTATCATTAATGTATTTAAAGGGAAAACAAAACTGCACCGCAATACGCAAATGCAGCTGCACAAAGCCTCAAAATGACCGACCTCATGAACCCGCCATCCCCTAATGTACCCCCCACAGTAATGCAGAACTAATAATGTTTAAAATAGAGATTACCAGAAGTCAGTACATTGAGGCAAACAGTGAAGCAACGACAGAGCGATGCAGTGCAGGCAGCACATCAGATAATGGAAACAGTAATTGAGGCGAAACGAGACCGAAGTGAAACAATAGAATTACGACCATAAATATAACCATAAAACTGAGCTCCCACCACCGTCAGGACAGCCCATCCCCAACAGGGATCGCGATCCCATCCAAAATCAGGCTCCAACTCGCCGCATGAATAGGAGTCAAAATTATCGTTAGAAGTACAATTAAGAGTGTCAGAAGCATGATAAGTATAACAGTAAGCTAGATAGCCAGAACACCCTGTCTAGAAATAGGACAGGGAAGATTAATGAGTGCACACAGCACCCAATATTATAATCAATCATGGCCATGCCAATTTACTGCATTGAGTAAATGATTACATAATTATATACTGGATCCCAAATACCAAACCCGACCGGTAAGATATAGATATCAATGGATAGAGGGAGGAATACAATTCGCTAGAACGATTGATCAGTTAAGGTCAAAGACAATCAATCATTAGTCTTCTTAGTCAGCTGCCCCCCACCCCGAGTAAACTCAAAATTAACAGCAAGTCAAGATGCCAAATATTACATTACGTATGCCGGGTATAACTAAATATAAGTTAGCGTACTGACAACCAAAATTGAAATGCCAAAATCAAAATATCACCGCAAATAGCGACTAAGTCGTCTAACAGCCCACTACAACGGAAATTTCAGCAAGATGTTCGCGCCAACAGAACCAGCAGGACCAGTAGGTACAGCAATCAAT
Organism: Osmia bicornis bicornis; assembly: GCF_907164935.1. Taxonomy (NCBI): domain Eukaryota; kingdom Metazoa; phylum Arthropoda; class Insecta; order Hymenoptera; family Megachilidae; genus Osmia; species Osmia bicornis. The sequence continues at coordinate 153,740 of NW_025791454.1, read as the reverse complement.
AATAATACACCAATTAGCAATGTGATCCATTTATTCATCAAATTCAGCCGAACACATAATCCGTGCAACTCTCTTCCACGCTTTAGCCGAACCCCCGGTTCATGTAGGAGCAGAGGTAAACATGACCAATGACAAACAGCAAACGAGAAGACAAATGTAACGACCCAGAGTGAGTACGTCACTGCACCGACTTGTAGGGAGAGCGGTTCCCTTAGAAGGCGACTCGTATTCTGTATTATAGGGATTATAGGTTCGTGTGGTTTGCGGTTAAGGAGTGAAATCCAAACATTAATGTGCTAGAAACCGAATGAAAATATGTTTATTCAAAAATAAAAGGTAAGTGAATTGAAATATAATATAAAAGAAAATCGCTAGTATCACAATAAGTGCGGCTAGAAATTGGAATACAATAAGAAATATGTAATTAGTAATTAATATATGTAAGTAGAAATTAATAATAAGTAATTAATTGTAATAATCGATAGCGCTAACGCGAATGCGGCGTGGTCTTCCTGTACAGTCAATACTCTGTTTGGTTTTCAACAATGATTATGGAAACTAAATTCCAGAGGTTTGTGCTAGACTACTAGAATCCAGTTAACCTTTCCTATGGGTCGCAATCGGTTTCTGGTTATACCAGAGCTGTGTTAATCGCAGGCCGTTCAAGGAGCTCCGCTCCTCGCTAGCTCTTTACACTTAAATGTAGGCTTAGCGTAACACCTGTGTAACACGTTGCGAACCGCGGATAGGAGGTCCACTGATCTGCGGTACTGCATGCCACCAGTGGAAGAGTAGGAAATAGCTGTAACTCGCGCTCTATCGCTGCCTAAACAGTTCAGCGCAAGCTTTTCTCTACTGTTCAGTGTATTGTCTGCTTCAGACCGAGGCCTGAGAAGATCTGCATCTAAACTGTGCGGAACGCCTCTATTTATACTCAGATCTTGCTGAGTCGGCACTTTTTTTCCGCATAGAGTTCTTGGGGTAGCTGGGTTTTTCCCATCACGTGGTAGTCCAGCATCCCCACTCTAGAATTCTACCCCACCGTATGCTTACTGGGGTTACGCTGGCGCGTGCGCGGTCAGACGTCGATAATTTATCGATAACTGTTTTACCGTCTGACTTATCGACCAAACTTTTACCGACGAATTTAATAGACTTGGTTATCGACGAAAATGAAAATGTTTATTACAAAAATTTATACATTAAATATTAACAAAAAAATAAAATACTCTGTATGAAATATATAAAAATTAATTACAATAAAGAAAATAAAATGAAAAAGATATTGTTTTTTTTTTATTATCGGGTCGTTACACAAAGTAAAACTAAGTAATCACTTGTCAGGTAGCGACACACAGTGGCGCTCCAGAGAATCATCAGCCCGGTGAGCCACGAACTATACAACTCCGTCAATTTGAAATTTAAATCAAAATCTACTTCCTACAATCCAACCAGCTTCACAAGACTATTGACTAGATAATCAAATGGATTGAAAAAATGTAATGCGAACACGGAAGAGAATAAGCTATTTGCGTTTATATTTATAACCCATTATAATGTGATGCACCGCGTCGAACACCCATGCGACAATATATAATCTATCAAACATGAATGGAGGGAAACTGTATAGACACACAGCCACAAAACAATCAGTTGCTCGCTTAAGAGAGAGAGATTTCCGGAAGTCAGAATTCAATTAATTAATTAAATTAAATTAATCTTATAGCGACACAAGAAATTTAATCAAGAATAAATGACCAATAAGCAGAGGAGTGTAATCTAAACCTAAAGCAATGCAATAGAAGGTACAACTCTACCCTTGAGCAGATCAAACCCGAGACGCAAATCATATAATCAGTTGCAGAGTTGCCCCACCAATTGCTGTATTGACATAACAATATTACTATAAGTAGTTGTTCTATGCGGATTCTAAATCACTGGCGTCAGCATTTTTTGTAATTTGACACCACACCGTCAGCAGAAATATGATACCCCCCACCCCGACAACATCCACCCCTCTCCCCACCCTATGACCTTGAACTGAAATTTGACACCACCGTCAGCAGAAATATGATACCCCCCCCTCTCCCTCCCCCGCCCCATAACCACCCCCTCAGCAGAAATACCCACCCTATGACAACCCCCGCCCTATAACCACCCCCTCATCAGAAATACCCACCCCATAACCACCCCCTCGGCAGAAATACCCACCCTATGACAACCCCCACCCCATAACCACCCCCTCAGCAGAAATATCCCGCATGACCTTGAACTGAAATTTGTCACCACTGTCAGCAGAAATATGATACTACCTCCCCCACCACATGACCTTGAACTGAAATTTGACACCATCAGCAAAAATATGATACCCCACTCCCATGACCTTGAACTATTTTTGTCTTATCGGAAGACGACACAAGGCCCCACCCACTTTTCTACGTCTTGGAAGTGAGATTTTTTGTTGGCGCAGCAAATCTGACTCTGCAATTCGCGACTATAGAAGGTAGAGGTTTTGCTCATGACCTTGAACGAATTTTTCTACGTCTTGGAAATGCGGTTTTTTGTTGACGCTGCAGAGTGAACAGCAATTAAACACTTTCGTCAATGACAGCCCCACTTTAATAAATGGGAGAAAATTTTGCAATGTGTGTCATATGTAGTTTGACAATTAGAAGTGCAAGGCTACTTAACGTGTTTGTGGAAAAGAGAAATGGAGGCCATGTTACTGCAAGAACTCGAACGCATCACCGAATTATTGGCGCAGCGGACGATAAACATCAATACTGAAGATGAGCGTTGTGATTGCTTGATGCAATGTGACCAGTGCATCGAATTGATAGACGAACGATTACAAATGGGAGACGATTTATCAGTCGAAGGATGGCGAGATATAGAAGCATACAAAGAAAGAATCTACGCCTTGCGTAGGATATTGTATCGTGACAATGATCATCCTAGTGGTCAAAAGGCAATATTACTAAACGAACTTGCTTGTATAGAACAACTTTGACACAACGTATTGCAGTCATAAGTAGTAACGACGACCGAAACGCATGTCTGGTGCAATGCAATCAATGCATTGATTTAATGATAGAGCGATTGCAACTCGAAAAGGACTTATCAACTGGTTTGAAAAATAGTTTAACAGCCAGGATAGCGAGATTTAAATCGTTAAGAGCAGAGTTACACGGATCTGTAAAAATAGGCGAAGGTCAAAGGAGAACAGATGCTGAATCACGTGCATCATCATCTCTTATCTGGGAGAATGTAGAATCAGCTTTCCATAACCGGATAACTACAGGAATTATAATCAACACCGAGCATATTGAACCACGAAACTTTTTGGAAGATGCTAGAAAAATAGTATTCCAACGTCTAGCGGAAGTTTTCCTAAATCATTCATGCATAAAAGTGAATACGGTGTTGTATGGGGAGTTTACCGCTAATAATAAAACTGATGTGAAAAGTTTCAATGTAAGAAATAAACAATTATTTTCTACATCAAACTTGAACGATTGGTATGACAAATACGTTGTGAACTCAACTTTAACACTGATGGAAGAATTTCAGGAACGGGACAGTGGTAGGGCAATATCGAAAATTCTGCATTTGATGTTAAATATCAATAAATGCAATCCGATGCATGCTGGTTGTTACACAGACATACCAAAAACAATCAAGGACAAAAGAGCGGTAGTAAATGTAACAGTTGACGATGATACGTGTTTTGTCAGATCGATACTTGCAGCATTATATCCCGTCCATGTGAATGCAAATCGACCATCATTGTATCCCAACTATGACACCGTTTTAAATTTGGAGGGCATCGCATTTCCAATAACCCTTAATCAAATACCAAAATTTGAGCGCCAAAACGATGTTTCGATAAACGTTAATTTTTGGGACTTGAATGTGAAAAGGTGTGCCCCGCTCCAACTCACCACCAACAAAAGATTTCGTCACGTTAACCTGCTGATGCTTGAAACGCCCAACCGTAATGTGCGTCACTTTGCATGGATTAAAAATCTTTCCCGGCTTGTTTCAAACCAGCTGAGTGCACATAAGAGTAAAACTTATATTTGTGACAGGTTTGTATCATGCCATTACGATCTATTTTAGTGTATGCGTTTGTTCTTTTTGTACTAATGCAGTTACTTTGTTTATATGCAGATGCCTTCACTACTTTTATGCGGAAGAAAAGTTATTGAAACATACGAAGGACTGCATGAAGATGAACTGTACGATCGAAACTCTTCAACACGAACAGTTCCAATACTATTCTTTGTGATTACTACTTTGGGAAATTACGTATAAGATCTTACTTCGTCCGAGGTTCGAACAAGAGTGCCCGTCCTCTCAAAGTCAGTTCTCTTCGACCCGTTTCCCCCCTTTGATTTTAGATCTTTAGAGCGCTAACGAATTGAGAGCGATAAGGGCGAAGTTCTAGGAACGGACCGTGACTATCGAACGTTTCGAAAGGATGTTTGGGATTTGTCGACGCTGGTGTGGCAAATAATTATTCGGCATTAATAAATGGTAAAATAATAATTTATTCATGGATGCAAGGGAAAAGGCCCGAAGGCGGTAAAAAACCCTTGAAGATGTTTGAGTAAAATAAGGGAAAAAGCCCGAAGGCGTAAAAAACCCTTGAAGATTGAGTTGTGTGTGTGAATGTGTCGCGTGTAATATGATTGTTATGTGTGAATGATATGAACGTTCGACGTTCGTGTTTGCCGGCGGGACCTCAGGTTTGTGTTCAGGGACCAGTAAGGTCCCGGGCAATGTGTTTCAATTGTTGCCGCCGCGAGGTCTCGGGTTTACGAACCGGGTAAGGCCTCGGGCAGATGATTCGATTGTTGCCGACGGGACCCTGGGTTTGTAATCAGTGGACCCGGTAGGGCCCCGGGCGTTACGTGAGTTCTCTGTTGGCGCAACGAGGTCTCGGGTTTACGAACCGGGTAAGGCCTCGTGCACATTGTGTTTTTTAGTAAAAAACTGTATAATTGAATAAAAACACTCGATAGTAATAGAAACCGGTCGCGGCAAGACGCTATTGAATTCTGAACTGCGCATTTAAAAAAAAAGAAAAAAGAAGAAACAAAACTGTTCGAACGTTCGCGACCGTTGTCCGTTGGTGACTGTTTTATGGCGGCAGGACGACGCCCCTTATTCTCAAGTGCTTCGACGCTATCTATTTCTTCGAACGAAATTTCGATCAACCCATATCGGGCACGTTTTCTAAATATTTAATAATTGACGCGCCAACATCCTCCCCCCGTTGCGAGTAATGCGAGCAAAAAAAAATCATTAATTAGATACGGATTATTGTGTAATGTGTAAAGTGTACTGTGATTTGTGTAATTACATGAGACGATAACAATATGATACAATTATAATTATGTCGTATTCGGAAGAGGACACAATAGAGTCGCACTTCGTTGAAATGTGCCGTTGGCTGTTCGCACAGTGGCGACTCTGACGGCACCGTCGTTTCCAGGATGAACGTCCACAATCCGACCCAACTGCCACCGCATACAAGGTTGATTTTTATCCATGACGATGACCATGTCGTTAGGCTTTAAGTTGATGTCTGTCTTTAACCATTTTTGGCGTTTCTGAAGTTCGTTTAGATACTCAATGTACCATCGTCTCCAAAAATTCTGACGCGTCTTGGTGACAAGTCGCCAGGTAGATAAACGATTCTCTGGAACAGTCGAATAATCGGTTTCGGGTAACATGGTGAAAGGTCGACCAATTAAAATGTGTGCAGGTGTTAGAGCAATTGGATCATTAGGATCCGACGAAATCGGACACAAGGGCCTCGAATTTAAGATCGCTTCGATTTCGATTGCGAAAGTAGTGAGTTCCTCGTACGTAAACATAAGATCTCCCACGACGCGTTTAAAGTGATGCTTGAAACACTTTACAGCCGCCTCCCATATACCCCCGAAATGAGGTGTCAACGGCGGGTTAAAATGCCAGGTTATTCGCTTGCTCATTGCGTATTGATCGATTTGTTTTCTGAATTCGTCGGATTGTAGTAATGCGTATGCCTCACGTAATTGATTACTTGCTCCTACAAAATTCGTACCATTATCTGAGTATATGTTATTTGGGACGCCTCTGCGACCAATGAATCGTCTCAGTGCACCTAAGAAACTTTCAGTTGATAAATCGGATACGATTTCAATATGTATAGCCTTGACCGACATACATATGAAAATGCAACCGTATGCCTTGAGTCGTACCCTGTTTCGCTGTTTTTTCTCTTTAATAAAGAACGGTCCGCAAAAATCAACTCCGACATTACTGAAAACCGCGACTTCTTCAACTCGCGATTTCGGTAAGTCTGCCATTTTAGGCTGATTCGCGGTAGGTCGAAAACGAAAGCAACGCATGCATCGCCGGACGATTTTTCGCACCTGATTTCTGCCGTCCAATAACCAGTACTGTTGTCGTAACGTATATAACGTGTTTTGAATTCCCGCGTGAAGCGTCCTTTCATGCGTTTCGCGAATGAGAAGATCTGTGACGTGATGACGCGATGGTAATAAAATTGGGTGTTTTTGTGCGAAACTGATTTCCGCGTTTTTTAAACGTCCTCCGACACGCAACAAACCGTGTTCGTCTATGAATGGATTGAGATTAGCTAACCGAGAATTCTTCATTTCCTTTACATTTTTTAACTGATTGATCTCGTTTTGAAATTGTTCCAATTGTATGACCTTTATAATTTGTTGTTCTGCTTCCGCGATCTCTCGTACGCAAAGACTACCTTCATACGAATTCGCGCGGCGCATTCGACGACAATATGCTATGACCCGTAATAATCTCGTATACGAAGAAAAATTTGAAAAAATGTCCGTTCCAACGGTTGACGCTAAACATATGTTCTTCTTTAAGCCCGGAATTTCGGTAACAGGCGCATACGCGTTTAAAGGCCAAAGATGTTCAGGCTGTTGAAGCCACGATGGCCCCTCGAACCATAATCTATTTTTTAAGAATTCTGCAGGCAACTGGCCCCGTGATAAAGCATCGGCCGGATTTTGTTCGGTATTTACGTGACGCCATTCTATGTCGGGGTTGACACTCTGAATTTCAGCGACGCGGTTGGCCTCGAAGGTTTTTAAGACTTGTGGTGACTTTTTAAGCCAATGCAACACGATCATGGAATCTGACCAGAACACGATCTCATTGAGATCGAAGTTGAAAGCCGAACGCGATTCCTGATACAGTCGAGCGAGAGTTAGCGCGGCGCTTAACTCTAACCTGGGAATTGTTGTCGATTTTAATGGAGCCACCCTTGATTTCGCGCATGCAAGACGAATTAATACGCGTCCGCTGTTATCGCACGATCGCAAATATAGACACGCACCGTATCCGACTTTACTCGCATCGCAAAAGCCATGCAATTGAATATCTACCGGGTGGTCAAGAAGTAGACGACGATCTATGGATAGTTCACGAATTAACGGAAGTTGATCGCTGAATGAAATCCAAGTAGTGTGCAATGTATTAGGAACGGATTCGTCCCAATCGATTTGGGTTTTCCAACAGCTCTGCATAATCGTTTTTGCGGTTAATAATACCGGACCTAGTAATCCGAGAGGATCGAAGATCTTGGCTATTTCGGAAAGAATCGTTCGTTTTGTAATTTTAGAAGCCTTTTCGAGTGGCTTAACCGTATACAAAATTTTATCGCGTCGCGAATTCCACACAGTCCCGAGAGTTTTCAAGATAGGATTTTTCTCGACGGCGTGATCTGAACCCAATACCTTTTCGTCTATGCTATCAAGCGCGTGGTTATGATTTGACGCCCATTGCCTAATATTGAAATGACCGCGTTTTAAAAGCGCAATTATGTCGTCGCGAATTTTCAATATTTCTGTCAAGGAATTTGCTCCGGTCAACAGGTCGTCCACGTAAAAATCACGTTTCACGATTTGAGATGCGAGAGGAAAATCCGCGCTCTCGTCGTCTGCAAGCTGTTTTATGGTCCTAATCGCGAGAAAAGGCGCAGATGAGACACCGAACGTTACGGTGTTTAATTGAAAAACGGCAATTTTACCCTCATTATACCAAAAAACGCGTTGAAATTTCCGATCATCCGGATGTATTAGTATCTGCCTGTACATTTTCTCTATGTCTGCGGTAAGAACGAAAGTATGCATGCGAAATTTTAAAAGATGTTCGAATAGTTTTTCCTGGATCGTCGGGCCGACTAATAATTTATCGTTTAATGAAAAGCCTTTGTTTGATTTTGCCGATGCGTCGAAAACAACCCGTAACTTAGTCGTGGTACTTGTACTTTTAATCACGGCATGATGGGGCAAATAATATCCGTCGTCAGTTTCGTCTGTGGTTAATGACATGTGATTCAAGTCTATGTATTCGTTCATAACCCTTCTGTAATCCGAATCGAACATCGGATTAGACCGTAATTTTTTCTCTAGCGCGTGAAACCGTCGAAGCGCGCTTGTTCGTGATTCGCCAAAACCCTGATCGCGATCGCGAAATGGCAACCGGACCACATACCGCCCTGATGGTTCACGCGTCGTGGTTCGCGCGTAAAATGCTTCGCACAACGATTCCTCGGCAAGTTTCGACTCTTTCGTACTGATATTATCCTCAATCACCCAGAACTTCGCGATTTGTTCGATTAGCTCGCTTAAATTACACGTCACTCCTTTTGTCCCAAAAATTCCCTTCGCGCCACCCACTACAACCCAACCGAGTTGCGTTTTTTGCAAACAAATTTCGCAGTTATCTCCTGACACATTTATTTGTCCTATCGATAGTAAAGACGTGGTGACACCTGCTCCTATCAGCATGTCGACAGCCTTTGGCACATGAAATTCCGGATCGGCTAGACGTATGTGCGAAGGAATGCTAAGCGATTCGCGAGGAAAAACTTCATTGGGTACATTATCGGCAACCTTCGCGACTGTTAAAAATCTTAAGGTTTTCTCGAAATCGCTGTATAGCGACCGAAATGAAATATCGAGCGTTTTTTTCGATATGGTAGTCATCCCGCCGATCGCGCCTATCGGAATGCAGCACGATTGCATAGGCACATTTAAACTCTTTGCGAATTCTTCTGTTACAAAATGTGCCGTTGCGCAAGTATCTAAAAGCGCACGAGCTCGTACAAATTCGTTCTTAGAATTCTTCACTCTTACAAGGGCGCTCATTATTAACTGCGATCGCGGTGCACACGAGACGGTAGATAGCGAGATGTTCAATAGTCAATTTTTGTTCTGATTCGAATTTTGCGTTTTATTCGAATCAAGTGATGAATTCGTCGCGGTGACGGTGCTCGTATTTGACGTTTGAGATTTATAGCGATGTAGCATCGAATGATGAAACGAGGGGCAATGCTTGCAATGCATAGCTTTACACTGTCCTTGATGTGATCTAAGACAATTACGACATAACTTATTTTTTCCAACTACATCCCATCGCTGTGCGATAGACAGTTTCCCGAATGCTGGACAGTAATACAAAGGATGCGCCGACTGTTTACATACAACGCAGTTGTTGCTAACAAAAGTTACTAACGCTCGAGTTTCGGATTGCTCTCTACGTATTTTCATGGCACGAGTATCTATGGTTGAGTTTGATCGCTTGAAAACGTTTTCGCTCTTTTTACGCGTCTGTTCTTCCTCATGTGCGAGAATCTTGTATGCGGCATCCGAAATAAATTTGAAAATTTGATCGAGAGTAGGCATGGTATTCGAATTAAAAGTGTCTTCCCACTTATCGCGCGTCTCACTCGGCAAAGCTCTCTCGATTATGTGAACTACCAAGTTTTCGTCGACCGGAACGTCTAATGTCTTTAACACATTTGTGTGCTGCCGTACGTCATCGATAAGCTTCGAAAGACCTTTGTATGTAGGTTTAGTCTGTTTCGGTAAATCGAGAATGGAATCAAAATGCTTATGAACAATGATGCGTTTTCTTTCGTAATTTTGTTTAAGGAGATCCCACGCGAGTTTGTAATTATCCGCGCTTACGTCAAGTACCGAAATCTTATTACGCGCTTCCCCTTTCAACGAATCTCTCAAGTAAATGAATTTTTCTAAATCTGATATGTCCGGGCGAGCGTCGATTATTGACAAAAAAGTGTTTCTATACGATAACCAATTTTGTATGTTCCCATCAAATTTAGGTACTTCGGTAACCGGTAATTTAGCGCGTCGTTGTTTTTCTATCATCGTCGAATTCACAACACTCAAACTCCCGACTTGCGATGTCGACGGTTCTGTACCGTTCATGTTCACCATAAGACTCGCGATCTCATAGTATCTATCGCTAATCTCCTCTGTCTCATTTAATGCTTCGTTTTCCGGCTCGAGTATAGCTAGTTCGTCATGTAGTTCTTCATAGGCTCGAAATAATTCTGTAAGTCTATCGAACCGCACTGTAAGACCTACTTTGTCGATTCGACCGTGTGCATGAGCCTTTTGCCATGATGTTAACTTTGCCTTAAATGCTGAACGTTTTTGGGCGATGAATTTTACTCGACTCATGATCAATTGTGTATTTAACGTATTGAACAAAACAAGCTGCACAACCCGAGATCAATATTGCGCTCGTGAAGCGAACTAGGCTTAACAAGACGATAATTGTGATCGCTGTAATTTCCGAAAAACGAGAATTTTCACTGGTAACGCAGAGCAAGCAAATAATTGACCCCTTATTATTAATTGTATAGTACTTAACTTTTCTGAATCCGGCCACGTCGTCCTTGGTCGGCAGCAGTGGGTCGGAGGGGTTCTCCTTTGGGTGAAAACGAGATGCTGATGGATGATCTTCTTCAAGAGTAGATCGATGATAATTATGCGGACACACTTAAATTGTTTTTTATCACACGCGAACACAAACCTCACAGGAGGCACCAAAATGTACGATCGAAACTCTTCAACACGAACAGTTCCAATACTATTCTTTGTGATTACTACTTTGGGAAATTACGTATAAGATCTTACTTCGTCCGAGGTTCGAACAAGAGTGCCCGTCCTCTCAAAGTCAGTTCTCTTCGACCCGTTTCCCCCCTTTGATTTTAGATCTTTAGAGCGCTAACGAATTGAGAGCGATAAGGGCGAAGTTCTAGGAACGGACCGTGACTATCGAACGTTTCGAAAGGATGTTTGGGATTTGTCGACGCTGGTGTGGCAAATAATTATTCGGCATTAATAAATGGTAAAATAATAATTTATTCATGGATGCAAGGGAAAAAGCCCGAAGGCGTAAAAAACCCTTGAAGATGTTTGAGTAAAATAAGGGAAAAAGCCCGAAGGCGTAAAAAACCCTTGAAGATTGAGTTGTGTGTGTGAATGTGTCGCGTGTAATATGATTGTTATGTGTGAATGATATGAACGTTCGACGTTCGTGTTTGCCGGCGGGACCTCAGGTTTGTGTTCAGGGACCAGTAAGGTCCCGGGCAATGTGTTTCAATTGTTGCCGCCGCGAGGTCTCGGGTTTACGAACCGGGTAAGGCCTCGGGCAGATGATTCGATTGTTGCCGACGGGACCCTGGGTTTGTAATCAGTGGACCCGGTAGGGCCCCGGGCGTTACGTGAGTTCTCTGTTGGCGCAACGAGGTCTCGGGTTTACGAACCGGGTAAGGCCTCGTGCACATTGTGTTTTTTAGTAAAAAACTGTATAATTGAATAAAAACACTCGATAGTAATAGAAACCGGTCGCGGCAAGACGCTATTGAATTCTGAACTGCGCATTTAAAAAAAAGAAAAAAGAAGAAACAAAACTGTTCGAACGTTCGCGACCGTTGTCCGTTGGTGACTGTTTTATGGCGGCAGGACGACGCCCCTTATTCTCAAGTGCTTCGACGCTATCTATTTCTTCGAACGAAATTTCGATCAACCCATATCGGGCACGTTTTCTAAATATTTAATAATTGACGCGCCAACATGAACGATTGCGCAATCATTCTACCATCGAGTGAAGATAAAATAATAAAGTTTGATAATTTTTGTCACCGAGAACGTCATCCATTCATCGTGTACGCCGATTTCGAATGCATGCTTAAGAAGGTTAACAGCAATCAAGGACACTGCAATGCATACCAGCAACACGAAGCATACAGTGTGGGATATTATTTTCACTGTTCATACAACGCATCGGTGTGCGAGTATCGCGCGTATCGGGGTCCTGACTGTGCTGAATGGTTCGTGAATGAACTTGAGAGCCTTGTAAGAAAAATTGCACCATTATTTAATAGGAATGTGCCCATGACAAATTTGACGGGTGATGAAAGAGAAAATTATATGAATGCAACGCATTGTTATATTTGCGAAAAACCGTTCGACATCGACGAAACAAAAGTTCGAGATCATTGCCATTTCACTGGTCGTTACCGAGGACCTGCTCACCAGGGGTGTAATTTAAATTATAAAAATAAACGTTTTATACCAATAGTGTTTCATAACTTATCGGGATACGATGCCCATTTTGTAATAAAAGAATTGGTAACGATTATCGAAGGCTCGACATCAGTCTTGCCAATTACAAAAGAAAAATATATTTTATTTTCAACGAATCTAAAACGTTACAAAATTTCGCTTCGATTTATAGATTCATTCAAATTTTTAAATTCAAGTTTAGATAAATTGAGTTCATATCTAGGGAAAGACGATATGACGATTTTACGGTCACAATTTAATTTTTTGAACGAGATAAGATTCGATTTGCTTACACGAAAAGGCATCTTTCCATACGATTATGTTACCGACTACATGAAACTGAGCGAGACGACATTGCCGACATGTGACAAATTTTATAATCAACTAAGCGACTGTGCCGTTTCACAGCAGGATTATGACCACGCGATAAAAGTCTGGCACAGTTTTAATATAAAAACACTTGGCGAATACAGCGATTTATATCTAAAAACAGACGTTTTATTATTGGCCGACATTTTTGAAAATTTTCGTGGCAGCTGTTTGAGAAGTTACAAATTGGATCCTGCATATTACTATACTTTACCCGGTTTTACGTGGGATGCAATGCTGAAGCACGCGCGTATCGAATTAGAATTATTGACGGATATCGATATGCTACTTTTCATAGAGCGCGGCATACGTGGTGGTTTAAGTCAATGTTCTAATCGATACGCAAAGGCCAATAATAAATACATGGATTCATACAATTCCGAAGAAGCATCGCGATATTTAGTTTATTTCGACGTTAATAATTTGTATGGATGGGCAATGTCGCAGTATCTACCTTACGGCGAGTTTAAGTGGTTAGACGATAATGAAATTAAAACTTTTAACATTCATGCGATATCCGAAAATTCGGACATTGGATATATTTTGGAAGTCGATTTGAAATACCCGCTAGAATTACACGATAAGCATGCAGATTTACCTTTTTGTCCAATACGCGAGAAGCCTCCTAATGCCAAACACGAGAAACTACTCGCTACAGTTCAGGATAAGCAACGTTACATCATCCATTACCGCAATCTTCAACAATGCTTAAATCATGGTTTAAAAGTTTCTGTAATTCATCGCGTTTTAGAATTTAAACAATCTCCATGGCTTCGCGAATACATTCATTTAAACACGCAACTTAGAACTGCGGCTAAAAATGATTTTGAAAAGAATTTATTTAAATTAATGAATAATGCAGTCTTTGGCAAAACTATGGAGAACGTTAGAAATCATGTAGACGTTAAATTAGTTACAAAATGGGATGGTAGATACGGGGCCGAGGCCCTGATATCAAAACCAAATTTTCATAGCAGATCAATATTTTCGGAATATTTGGTCGCAATAGAGATGCGAAAGTTGGAAATTAAATTTGCAAAACCCATTTATGTTGGTATGTGTATTCTGGATATATCAAAAACATGTTTGTACGAATTCCATCATGATTATATTTGGCCGAAATTTAAACATCTTTGTAAAATATTATACACAGACACAGACAGTCTTATATACGAACTGGAATGTGATGACATATACGATGTAACGAAACGCGATATACATCGGTTTGACACGAGCGACTATACCGAGGACAATGTTTACAGTATGCCACGAGTAAATAAAAAAGTACCGGGATTAATGAAGGATGAAAATAATGGGTGTATAATGACTGAGTTTGTCGGACTTCGGTCGAAAATGTATGCTTTGCGCGTAGAGGGCAAACGGGACACGAAAAAAGTGAAGGGTGTCAAAAGTAACGTAGTTAGGAAAACTATTTCCTTCGATGATTATATACGTTGCTTGTATGAACGTTTAGAAGTGCATCGTGAACAGAGATGTATTCGTTCAAAATTGCACAATGTATATTCTATATGTGAAGAAAAGAAGGTGCTTAGTCCTTACGATGATAAACGATTCATAATTCCACAATCCACAAGAACATTGCCTTGGGGGCATTATAAAATAAATAATTATTCCTAAAAACATAATTTATTCTTTGCTCCATGAGTAAAATATTAATTTCCAAGTATCTTTATAAGCCTGTAGGGTTTCGAGTTCATGCAAACCTTGCAACTTCATGAGAGAGAGAAAGAGACTGGAGTTTTTACTTATCTCAGGTCTTAGAGTTTGGAGGGAGATGTTTTCACAGTGCTTTATAAACCCAAGCGTGTTCGTTTTATTCATTATTTTCTGTTCAACGATGACGGTCCCAAGGTTAGAATCCTTAGCATTCTTGGCAATTGTCAAACATTATCGTAAGTAATCTTCAACAATTACCCAAATTTTATTTATTTTTAACTAATTGTTTTCGTCTTAACAGCCATAGTAATGCCGGTCTTCGAAATTGCGCCGGCGGAGGATGACGCGCGACTACCCGCAAAGTGCCGCGAGCGGCAGGAGTGGCGGCGCGAGTATGAAGCGCGGTGGGCGGCTACTTGGACGGAGGTCGATCTGTTCGACCTCCGATATTTGTTCGGAGAAGAAATCGATGTAAGTTGCCTGTCCGATTTTATTTTGATTTATTAGATTTTTACTGCGTATTAATGTATATTTTATCTGTTATAGCCGGACTGGTGGTAGCCGCCTACATTTATATTTTTTTTGTTTTTACTTATTATATTATATATATTATTCAACGTAAAATATAAATATCTATAACCGTTATTAGTGTAATTTATTCTGTACCACACCCTTCCCCATACTCCATTAATGTAATATGAAAATAAAAAAGTATATAATCGTTATTAATGTAATTTATTTTGCCCAACCCTTCCCAATAATCATACTTCATATCCTTATATTTCTTCTGTGTGTCTGTATGTGACTGAACTCCTCCTAAACGGCTGAACCGATTTTGATGAAATTTTTTTGTGTGTTCAAGTTGACTCGAGAATGGTTTAGATTCACAATTCGGTCCACTACATAATGTGTTTCTAATTAATTTTTTATAATTTGTTGTTGATCTTGGAATGTTTTCCATGCGTGGGGAAGGGCGTGGCAAAAAAATACTTTGATTTCATCTTTACTATATATTTTATTAAAGGAAGTATAGGAAAGGGTGCGACAAAAAATAAATTACATTAATATTGGATATACTTGTACTTTATTATTATTATTATTCATATGTTTTTTAATTTTTCCTCCTATCACCAATCCGGCTATAACAGATAAAATAAAACATACATTAATACATAGTAAAAAAATCAAATAAAACAAAAACGTGCAAGTAACTCACATCAAGCTCCTCGCGGAACAATTGCCGCAAATCGAATGCGGCGTCCGCCCATATCTTTTCAGCGTTCCGTCGCCTCTCCGCCCGCTCCCGCCGAACATTTCGGAGGTCTTTCTTCCTTACAAATCCTAAACTCCTTAAGGTAGCGGCTGTTAACAAAAACGAATTAAAAATGAATAAAATTTACGCGCTAAAAGTAATTATTGAAAAAACTACTTACGCTGAGAGGCGATGAACGCCTGCAGAGCAAGGAATTGGTTGTTTGTGAAGTTCATTTTGAATAACGAAAACGCTGCGCTGATACGCTTATAAAGCAAACAGGGGAAACATCTCCCTCCATTTCTAACATTGAAAACCGCCAACACAATCTGAGATTAATCTGCCGGATATCTTACATGTTGTAACAACTCGGAATCGGCATGAAATTAAAAGGTTTGCAAGAACTCGAAACCCTGCATGCGTATAAAGATACTTGGAAATGCATGGCCAGCGAACACGTGCGAGTCAGTAAATACAAAGCCTTCATGTATTCGCAGCTTCGCCCGCTCTCATAAATAAAAACTTCAAGAATTTGAAGTAATAATTGTTGTATTATTTTTTGGTGATCAATCTCTAGTATTTCAGAAAAGTAGGTATTGCTGCCTGCAGAAACAGTAGAAAAGCGGCGAGCCATACTACATAATGCGTTGCCACGATCGCACACGAATAAGCAGAATTCAATGCGATAGTTTCCATAGTTTATTAAAATAATATAGCCCATGTCACTCCAGAGAAGGCATGGAAGCTACTGTTAAAATTTGGTATCAATCGGGCAAGTAGTTTTTGAAATTTTTCTGTACATACAAACGCTGTCTCTTTATATATATAATAGTACTAGCTGCGTTACCCGACTCTGCCCGGGAATTTTAATCAACTATTATCCCTACTTCCTTATTCTTATCCCTATTTCCCTGCCCTTATCCCTACTAATATATAAAAGTGAAAATGTCTGATCGTTTGTTCCTCTTCACGTTTAAATGGCTACACGGATTTTAATGAAATTTGCACTATTGGACTGATTATTCTTTTAAGATGGACATAGGCTATGTCATATTGCGATTTGCCCTTCCCCCCTACTTCATTAATGTAATATGAAAATAAAATTGCAAACCCGTTAATGCGATATGAAAATAAAATTATTCAATCGTTATTCTTTGCAACGTTCAAGTTTTTGCGAACCGTGCAATTTCATGAGAGAGAGAGAGGTGCCCGACTCGGAGTTCTTGCAAATTTGCAATTTCGCGAGATGCTGAAAGTCTAGTGTTTGGATGTATTAGGATTGGAGGGGATATTTTCTCGGTGCTTTATAAACCGATGAGTTTTCATTATCCGCTATTCATTTCGCATTAATCAGTTTACGATGGCTACCGTTCCACGACTTGAACTACTTGCCTTTAGGGCACTTATTGAACAGTATTGTAAGTAGTCTTTAACGATTACTTGTCTTGGTGTGTTAATTTTATTTTTAACTAGTTGTTTGTTAAAAGCTGAAAGGTTAGGATTAGTGCCAATAAAAAGATTCATCGAAGTGCGCCGGAAGCGAGCAGATCATCGGTTCAGCAAGATGTTAATGTGGGCCGAAGGTTGGAATCCGAATCATGAAGGTTTATTCGATTTGAGTGCGCTGTTTGGAGAGGAAATAGATGAGGGCCTTATTTGGGGAGATATTGTTGTGTATCACCACGTTTACCATACACGGAAAATTTAAGTGGTCAATAAATGCAATCCGATGCCGGTTGGAGGAGATTGATGTGAGTTGCCCGTCCGTTTATGTTTTTAATTTATTAGATTTTACCTGATGCGGGTTTTATTTTGTCTGTTATAGCCTCCACCTCCCAGCGAATTGTATTATTGTATTATGTATTATGTATTACATTTACGTATTAAAAAGTATTCAAAATTATCAATATAATTTATTCTTAGACCAATCTCCCTTCATTTATAAAATAGCATTCCCCTGTAATAAAAGTAAACACAAAATAAAGCCGAAAAATTATTTATTCATATAATCTGTATAATGACAAACATTTTTAAATATAGATTATAAAATATTGTTCGCTCCTATCCATGAATTGTGCGTAGAATCAAACCTCAACCATTTGACGAAAACTTTATTTCCCCTTCGTTGTAGAACCTTCTCCACTAAGTATACATCGTGATTTTTTACTTTTTGTAGCTCATATTCGTAGAACCCGCCAACCAACGGTTGTTTTTGCATATCTTGCAAGAGATACGTTACAGGATTTGTTCGTTGAATTTTAATAATTGTGAAAATTTCAGTAGTCCAATTCGGTGTATAACCCTTTGCGAATAAGGTTTTGTATTTACTAACTCGCACGTGATCACCGACCTTGTACTTGGCCGGAGCTGCAATCTTTATGTTAGAATATACGGACGATAAAAGTCTGTCCGCGTGTTCCGGTGTCACGTCGATGGGACGCATTCTAATCGTACGATGCCTTCTATTGTTATAATCTGAGACCAGCGTCGGTAAGACGGTTGTCCACGCATAGCTTCCATTAAGCGTGAACTTTTTCCACATTTCGTTTTTCAACGTCCTATTCCAACGTTCTATTATCGATGCTTTCATTACACTGTGCGTAGAGTAATGATTTATATCGTATTCTTTCATAAGATTTCGGAATTCTGCATTATAAAATTCCTTTCCCTTATCCGTTTGAAGATTTTTTGGTTTTCTTCCATCATTCAAAACGTTTAAAAATGCATCCGTAACGTTTTTTCCATTTTTTCGCTTTCACTGCTACGGCCCAAGCGTATTTAGATAAGACATCGATGACGGTGAGTATGTAATTGTGGCCATTGTTGATTCAGCGCATACTGTCGCATCTCTACGAGATCCGCTTGCCAGAGATCATCGTAACCCCGTACAATGACTCGTCTACGTCTAAAGTTACGTCTCGCCGGCGCGTGCAACTCATTGACCAGCTGTAGCTTCTCGCCCGTGATATGATTGCTCTTCACCTTCTTCATGTTTGCAAACTAACATCATGCTTTACGAACGCATCAATTTATAATCAACCCAGCTTCTCGAAGTTCTTCGATTATAAAAACGATCTCGTTGTCATGCCCCGTATGTCCTGCGGATTTCGAGGATACGAGAAGACGTAATCTATCGACGAGCTCGTTTGGGTCATTCCAGTGCACGTAGTCCACCGCGTTATCGTTAGCCACCATATCGAACGGTATCAGATTACCTCCACGCCGCTCGTTCTTAAGCAATTTTGCAATGATATATTTATACTTGTAACCCTTGTTACTTTTCACAAGCCCCGACGAGATATGGCTGCGTCTATGAGCGTTCGACGACTTTAATATTTCCGCGTATTTGTGTAAATCAGCATCGTTGAACAAGGTGTCATCAGGCATTCTCATGAATAGTAATTCGTACAAACCAGTTGTTCCTCTGTACTTCACCCCATTAATAATCACATCGTCGTTTTTGTTTACGTCGAAAACTGAACTTCCAAGCATTAATTTGTTGCGTTGTACGTATACTCCATACACGTCATCTATTTTCTTCTCACGATCGGTGAAGAGTAATTGAATGTATTTAGCTGCCAACGGCCCTAAATTTTCCGTGAAATGGCTACGTATGTTTTCGCTAGGGTTCTCCAAAATTCGCTGCATAGAAACATTAAGATTCTCGTCGCTGTCGCCGTACGTTTCAACGGCATGTATCGATTCATCACGATCTTTCGTCACATCCACCGTCTGTTCACTCGAAGATGTACCAGGTTCGGAATAAATGCGCGCTCTTGCAGTTTGTGCGCTTTGAGGGTTAAGAAAAGGAGTTGACGTCAATTTTTGCGGTTCTTTAATATTCAAAGTTGGGAATGTCGACTCGGATTTTATATCGATCGTGTCTGAATGTGGCGATACCGCTGATATATTCTCGATAATTCGTTCCAGCGGTTCTACCACGGGTCTCAATCATTTTTCGATGACTCTCTCTTCGTCGATGCTCTCCGATTTGAGAGCTCTGCGTTTTTTGCGTATAGCATCGCTTGTTTTAGCTATAGCATTCGCAACTTTACTCGATTCTTTAATATTACTATTATTCATTGCGAAGAGAAGACGTCTACTCGCTAAGCGTTCTATCGATGGACTAAATGTTTCAGAAAACGGCAAATTCGTTAAATCCTTTCCTGTAACGGCCATGTTCCATCGAGCTGTCCTTGTCGATTATTACGAAACCATATTTCTGTTCCCAACACTGCGCGCACAATTTACAAAAGTTTTCGTACGACATGTCTGTATTTACATGATCATTATAAATGTGGTGTAGATTCGTGCCATCTTGTTTGAACTCGATCAAAAGGTTGGCATTGTCGCGAATTAGGTGTTTCGGTATTCTCGCATAAGTCTGACAGAGATAAAAACAGTCCACGCGCGAGTGCCTACCCATAGCGAAATATTCTCTTATCACGTCTTGCTTGTCGCACGCAACGTCATCGAATATAAACACCGAATCGGGCAGCGCCTCGTTCGGTGGCACGACTTCGGCATTATTTGAAAATGAAAAGTATCCGATTTCAGGAACGTTTGTCAAAATTCGTTCGAGATATTTGTACTTTGGTTGTTGCAATGATTTTGAGTATACATATATGTTATTGAATCTTACACCGTTCGGGCTCACGATCAGACTGATTACGACGTTCGTTTTACCGCAGTTCGATGGACCGCAAATTATACCACGTATCGTATTCGGCAAGAGGGGCCCGTGTCGTCGCCGACGATCGTCCATGCGTGTTGTCCTCTCGTCTAAATCGAGAATAAGGATAGACAGGGGCTGCTTTGCGAAACGCATATCGTCTATATAATAACCATATATTTAATGATTCAGCCTCTTTATAAGTTGCGGAAAAGCTGCTTGTCCGCGTCGTGAACGCGCTTTAACCGCGGCCGTAGACGAGCTTTAACCGCGATTAACCCTTTTTCTCCGCGCCGATAACGCGCTTTAACCGTGATTAACCCTTTTCTCCGCGGCGCGGCGGCGGGCGGCGGCGGCGGCGGGCGAGCCATCAAATACGCATCCAAGCAACAACGTGACCGAAAGTCTGTCTCGACAATGCTCGCTCAATCTGTATCAGATTGCACTCGACACGTGTCTACCTGTAAACATTTCACCCTACCCCCTCATGTTAACCGCGTCAGCAAGCCGTCAAAGAGGCATCCAAGCAAAACGTGACCAAAAGTCTGTCTCGACGATGCTCTCTCTATCTGTACCAGATTGCACATCAACACGTGTCTGCATGTAAACATGGATTTCGCCCTACTCCCTCATGTCTTTGAAATAGAAGATCATTCCTTTTGTATCTCCTACATTGGAATATGAAACACAAACGTTACACATACAATCATTCTAGGTAAAACAACATTAAGACGCATAAAGTATATTTTTACTAAATAGATTTTATTATTTTACAGTAATGAACAAAATTAATAAATGATATTAAATGTTTCGTGTTTTAAGACAAATGTAACAATTTTTCTTTTTCGGTGGAGGTCCATCTATGTGCGTGTCATCCCCCGGCCGGTTATAATGTTCCATGCACAGCTCTTCATCTTCCTCCTTCCTTTTTTTTAACCACCATTCTTTTAATATCGATACGTTTCTCATAGCACATGCCCCATTGTGCGCGATGCATGCCATATGTTTATCCATCCATCCATCCTGAATATGCCGGCTCTTGGTTGGCAAATTCGGTAGATCGTCATCTTTGTTCAAAACCCCTATATTGATTGGACTGACTGAAGGATAAAGTTTCTTCAGCCATTTTTCTTTCTCAATGCCCTTGACGTATACGGATCCATGAATACTATCTTTCAAACACGAAGTGGCACACTCTTGAAGGCATGAATACGGCACGGTACCATCGTCCCACTCAAAACCGTGATGATTTTGCGTCAACCAGTTTATTTGTTTTAATTCTGCTTTCGACAATTTTTTCTTAGCAAATGGTGGCGCAAAGATGAAACATTGTACACGATTCCCATTCTGGAAGATAGCAAGTTCCTTTACGAAAAACTCGTTCGTATCGCTTTTGAAGCCTTGAATGTCCACGAATGTTGGTACATTCATTTTGATTAGTTGAATTTGTGGCGAAAAATGACCGCTTTTACTGCGGAATGATCATATAAACCCTCTTTCACTTAAGAGAGTTTGCGTACTACATTGGTCAGTGGATTGTACTGCACGATACGATCGTGAATGATCAAACAGTAGGCGCTAGTATTTTCAGGAACGTTTTCACTACACTCAAAATCGATTCTTACATCGATTGTAGCGCTTTTTATCGATTCGTTCTGATGCGAGCAATCAATGACAACGAATGGGCCGTAGCCGAAAAAGAGTATCTTATCGTATAGAGCTCCGTCATCACCATTACTGCACATTGCTCCGTAATATGACTTTCTGAATTTTGCATACATGTCGTAAAGGATAGAGTATCTATTTTTATTAAAGTCAAGATTCAAATTGTCATACGGATATGATTCCGAATTTAAATACAATCGAAAATTGGTGAGTTTGCAGCCATCAAATTTGGTGATATGTCTATTGAGCTTATTTTTTTTATCCGTTTGTAATGCAAATATTACATATCGCGGTTTTTCTAATTGCGTAGCTGCTTTAATGCTCCATGTATGTTTAGTGGTTGCTTGTAACATTGGATACTCGTATAAGTCCCAGGAACGGTAACTCATAATTATCGTTTGACCGTTTTCAAGGATACGCAACAATGAAAGTTTGTGTCTTTCTTCGAGCGTGACATGTGGCATCCTCCACTGTACTTTGTATAATTGCAGCGTGTATTTTGCACCATCTGTTCCATAAAGAGCATTTTTGTCGTATCGCGATCGAATCAGAATCAATTCATGATGCGCATTAATCACTATTCGTTTGTAATCTTCGCAGAAACCGAGCAGCATATTTAGAGGAACACAAAAGTCAAAGTAGCCTCCTGCATTGGGTATGTCTATCCAACCAGCGTTTTCAAGCATTTTTGATTTTGTCGTTGTCAACGATACTCCATTTTTTATCATAGTTGTTATTCCAACGTTTTTACAACGATCGATCTCCACGCCGTTTAATTCATATCGAATTTCATCAAACATAAATGCTGCGCAATTCATTTCTAGTCCAACTGAAGTTCCTGCAACATTCTCATCGTTGAGAATGAGTTTTCCTTCGACGTAAAGGTAACTCTCACTAGGAAACGTGTACAAATCTTGTTGTTGAATGGGAATTCGTATTTCATCATTGTTTCCGAACGTTGTGTTGGCGTATGGGCTGTAACTATGTAATTCGATCTTTGTAATTCGATCGTCAGAAATCGGTAAACTGGCAATGTTCAATGGGTCCATCATTTTCGTTTCTTAATCACAAAACCCAACGATTGCAGAAATTGCGTGTTATTGTCGCTCAAATCTTGCGATGTGTTCAGTGTGGAGATATTGTCCTTACTAAATGATTGTAAAGAGTCATCACCGTTTAATACATGATTATTATTCCTGCAACCGTGGTAATTGCTGCTGCTGCAAGTACAATTTGTGCGTTTGTGATTGAAGTTCTGGTTCCATCCATTTTCTAACGATCCTTTTAGCAACTCGTTCAACGGGGTGCTCAATAATGCATTCGGCGGATTGTTGATCGGTTGAGTTTTAGCATCTGTAACGACCCAGAGTGAGTACGTCACTGCACCGACTTGTAGGGAGAGCGGTTCCCTTAGAAGGCGACTCGTAATCAATGTGTGTTAGGGATTATAGGTTCGTGTGGTGTGCGGTTAAGGAGTGAAATCCAAACACTAATGTGCTAGAAACCAAATGAAAATATGTTTATTCAAGAATAAAAGGTAAGTGAATTGAAATATAAAAGAAAATCGCTAGTATTACAATAAGTGCGGCTAGAAATAGGAATACAGTAAGAAATTATAATTTGTTCGCCCTAAATTGGGAATACAATAAGAATGATGTAATTAGTAATTAATATATATATAAGTAGAAATTAATAATAAGTAATTAATTGATAGCGCTAACGCGAATGTGGCTTAACTCTTCTACCACAGTCAATACTCTGTTCAATTTCACAAATAACTTAGGAAACTAAACTCCAGAGGTTTGTGCTAGACTATTAGAATCAAGTTAACCCTTCCTATAGGTCGCAATCGGTTTCTGGTTATACCAGAGCCGTGTTAGACGCAGGCCGTTCAAGGAGCTCCGCTCCTCGCTAGCTCTTTACACTTGAGTGTTGGCTTAGCGTAACACCTATGTAACACGTTGCGCACCGCGAATAGGAGGTCCACTGATCCGTAGTCCTGCACGCCACCAGTGGAATAGTAGGAATTAGCTGTAGCTCGCGCTCTATCGCTGCCTAAACAGCTCAGCGCAAGCTTTTCTCTACTGCTCAGAGTATTGTCTGCTTCAGGTCGAGGCCTGAGAAGATCTGCGATGAAACTGTGCGGAACGTCTCTATTTATACTCAGATTTTGCTGAGTCGGCACTTTTTTTCCGCATAGAGTTCTTGGGGTAGCTGGGTTTTTCCCATCACGTGGTAGTCCAGCATCCCCACTCTAGAATACTACCGCACCGTATGGTTACTGGGGTTGCGCTGGCGCGCGCGCGGTCAGACGTCGATAATTTATCGGTAAACTGTTTTACCGTCTGACTTATCGACTAAACTTTTATCGATGAATTTAACAGACTCGGTTATATTGTGTTATCTCTCACACACAATGCATTTGCGATATTTGGAGTTTGTTGTGTCATTTTCCTGTAACGGAAGTTATTTGTTATAAGATACTGAAAATCTTAAATTGTATCATCTATGCTTACTCTTTTCTCCTTTTGAACAATCTTTCTTCTTTTTTTTCTTTCTTTCCTTTTCTCTTTCTACTATTTTGCTCAGATAGCGTCACTCTTACGTGCTTTTCTTTAGTGTACTTTGCACAATATGGCGGTAGGTTTAAAATTCTGCATGTGCGCATGCGCATGTTCCGAAAATTACATAGACTAGTATATCGATTTTCATTTTTGATCTATGTTGTAGATTGGCCGGTAGGCCCTCTTTAGTCTATCTTTGTGAACTATCCTAGTCTTTTTGGGACCTATTTGCAATTCTATATTATTCTTTTCTATGTTTCTTAATACTTTGTATGGTCCGGTGTATTCTTTTTGTAATTTACTTTTTCTTGGTGGGTTTAATAACATAACTTCTTCTCCTGTTTCGTAATTAATTGGTCGCATTTTTCTATCATAGTAGTATTTTTGTCTATATTTGGATTGTTCCAGATTTGCTTTTGCTGTTTGCCTAATTTTGTGTAAATTTTGTAATAATTTGTCTACGTAGACTGGATATGTGTCTAATGTGTCAGTAGGTGTAAATTTTGAAGGTAATCTTGCTCTTCTTCCATATACTAGTTCATGAGGTGTGAATTTTGTTCCCTCATGAACGCTTGTGTTATATGAGAACATTGCTTGTTGTAGCCATTCGTCCCAGTGTTCTTGTTTGGATATGTAGTGTTTCAAGTACTCAACTAGAACGTGATGGCTTCTTTCCAGGGAACCGTTTGACTGAGGATGGAAGGATGATGTACGGTACGTCTGGATGTGGAATATTTTTGCTAGCTTCTTGATAAGCGAGGATGTGAAGCATGTTCCTTGGTCGGTGAGGATAGCTTTAGGACTGCCGAATTGGCATATAAATGAATTAGTAAATGCTCTTGCGACGTACTCTGATGTAGCTGACACAAGTGGAACTGCGACGGAGTACTTGGTCAAGTTGTCCTGTATGGTGAGGATGTAACTGTATCCTTTTTGCGTCATAGGTAAGGGTCCAAGAATGTCTAGGGACACCTTATCGAATGCGTCTGAAGGAGTGTCTGTGATGACCATAGGCTCCTTATTTTTCATCCTTACTAGCTTGGTTCTTTGGCAGCTAATGCATGATCTAATATAATCGGTAATTTCTCTTTTCATGTTTTTCCAATAGTACTTGTTCCTGATCCTGAGGTAAGTTTTTCTAATTCCTTTGTGTCCTGCAACTGTGCTTTCATGATTTTCTTTAATTATATTTCTTCTTTCATCCTTAGGTGGAGTTTGGATTGTTCCTTTGCAGATGATGATGTTGATGTTTGAATCTGCAAAAATTACTTGAAGAATTGCTTTTAACCCTTGCTTATCCGGCATGCTGCATTCCTGGATTCCTTTTTGAATTAACATGTGACGAAGAGTTTTAATTTTCTGTGGTAATGTTTCTTTATAATCTATTAATATTCCAAAAATTAATTTATTTTTAATTTTATATTCTGTGATACTGTCTTGTGGTTTAGAAATTTTAATCTTTTCATTTTCTATTAACTGTTTTGATTGGTAATCTTCAGGTTGTCCTTCTTTGTTAATGAATACTACTGCTGTACCTCTTTTCATCCATAGCTGGTCCTCGGTTTCTTCTATTTTGAATGTGACTGGTCTATTGCTAATTATTTTTGGTTTAATCTGTTTAATCGTAGATGGTTGTTTAGGCTTTTCTTTTTTAATTTTGATAGGTGTGATAGGTGCTGATAATGTGTCACTTGAGGTTTCTTTTTCTACCTTCTTTTTTATTATAGGAGATTTTTCTCTTGTGCTTGAAGAGGAATCGATTCTAGGTGGTTCTCTGAAGATGTGTTTAGGCAATATCGTTTCTTCATTATAGTCTTCGATTTCGTCTCCAATTATTACAGGTTCTTGAGTTATAGGTCGTTTCTGTGGGATGATGTATTTCTTTTCTTGCGGTGTTTGATGTATTTCCACAGTGACTTGTTGCTCGTGGGGTTTTCTTTTCTTCTTGATCTCTTCAGAGGAGTATATCTTTGGGTTTGGATTCGTTCTCTTTCTTGATTTTGGTGGTTCTTCAGATACATCAGTTTCGTAATATTGAGACTCGTCTGAACTTGTACAGTCTTCTTTTATTCTTTTTCTTGTTGTTCTTTCTCTTTGAGATGGGCTTCTCTCTCGTATTTTATCTTTTCGGTATCTTTTCCTTATTTCGACATCTGTAGAGTCATCACGTGGTCGTGTTAAATGTTTGTGGCTGATTTTTCTTTTCTTAATTTCTCGTGAACTGGATGAGGTTGTTGGCCTTGGTCTTCTTGGATACTGATGCCATTATTTTTTTTTTTGTGTTCTTCAGACTCAGTTGTAGTTGTTGATCTAGGTCTGGTTGGATATTGATGTGTTTCTTTTTCTTTTTAAATTCCCTAGATTCTGATGTTGTTGTTTGTCTAGGGCGAGTGGGATATTGGTGCCACTCCTTTATTTTTTTGTGTTTGCCCGATTCTGAGGTGGTCGTCGTTTGTCTGGGGCGAGTGGGATATTGGTGCCACTCTTTCCTTTTCTTACGCTTCTTCTTTGACCCAGACGTAGATGAGTGCAGTCTTTTTGCATTTATTTGTAGAGCGTTTATATCTTCGACAGGATTTCTAGATAAAGCATCAGCGTTTATGTTTTGTCTCCCTGGTTTGTATTTAATTTCGTAATCATATTCGCTTAATCTTAATTTCCATCTCATGAGTCTTGATGTTGGATCTGAAAGACTGTTTAACCATATTAAAGGTTTGTGATCAGTGATTAAATAGAATTTTCTGCCGAAAATATATGGTCTAAAATGATTTATTGCGAATATTACAGCAAGTAGTTTTCTTTCTGTTGCGGAATATTGTGTTTCCGGCTTATTCATTACTCTTGACGCATATGCTACTGGCTGATCCTTTCCTATCTCTCCTTGACTTAGGACTGCTCCTACTGCTGTTCCGGATGCGTCAGTGGTTATATTGAATGGTCTCTCGAAGTCAGGATATTGTAAGATTGGCTCTTCGCATAGTACGTTTCTCAAGAATTCGAAAGCTTGCTGTTGCTGGCTGGACCATTCAAATTCTTGCTCTTTTTTTGTCAGGTCGGATAATGGTTTAGCAATTTTAGAGAAGTTTTTAATGAAACGTCTATAATATCCACACAATCCTAGGAACTGTCTGATATTTTTGACAGTCTTCGGAACGGGGAATTTTTGGACCGCTTCAACCTTTGCTGGGTCAGGTTTTACACCGTCTTCTGTAATTATATGACCCAGGTATGCCACTTCTTTCTTTAAAAATTGGCATTTGTCAGGTTGTAAGCATAAGTTTGCTTCTCTAAGCTTCGTCATCATCCTGTTGACTTTTGTCTCGTGTTCTTTTAGCGAGCTTGCATAAATTACAATATCATCGATGAATACGAATAATTCCAGTCCTTGTAGTCCGTCTAGGACGTTGTTCATCAGGCGCTGGAACGTGGCTGCAGCATTTTTTAAACCAAAAGGCATTCTATTGAACTCGAAATGCCCGAACGGTGTTGAAAATGCTGTCTTATGCTTGTCTTCTGGATGCATTGGTGTTTGATGAAAGCTAGATTTTAAATCAAACACGGAGAAGTATTTTGCGCTTCCCACTTGATCCAGGATATCCGTAATGTTGGGTAGCGGATAGGCATCACTGATTGTTTTTTCATTTAGTTTTCGGAAATCAATCACTAATCTCCAGCATTTGTTTCCCTTTGAATCTTGCTTTTTTGGTACTATCCATAAAGGTGAGTTAAATGGTGACGAGGAATGCTTGATGATTCCTTTTCCCAGGAGATCATTTACTTGGTGATTGATTTCATCTTTTAACGCATGAGGATATCTGTATTGTTTAACATTTACAGGCATCTCATCCGTCGTGATGATCCTGTGGTAGATTTTATTTGTTGCTGGGAGTCTGTCTCCGTCAATATAAAATCTATCGGCGTGCTCTTGTACTATATCCTCTACATTGGCAAGTTCTTCTTGATTTAAATGATTTGTCTGTAATTTTTCTAGAATTTGCTGGGCTCGTTGAGGTTTTTCGTGAATTGTTTCTTCATTTTGCGGTGCCTCTTCGTATTGCTGTAATTCAACTGTTGGCATACTAATTTCAATGTCTTCTGCTCCAACGTTGATCGCATATAGGAACGCTATACCATCACGATTCGTAACTACAGCATTTCCCATATACATTTGTGGGTGAAGCTGTAATTTTGGGACAAAACCAGTTTTGATTTCAGTGTTTGATACTCTTATAGGTATCATGGTTTTTGTCCTAGATGGTATTACCACTGCTGGTTGCTTGAATGGTATTATATTGTTATTTACTATTAGTATAGACTTCGCGTAATTGATGCTGGCTCCACTGCTTTTGAAATACTCTGTTCCTAAAATTCCGTCTTGTTCTATTGGTAGTTCTTCGATGATATGGAATATGGATTCAGTTTCCAGTATCTTTACTTTGATGTATCCTGTTGTATAAATGGAGCTTTTGGTTATCCCATTCAATTGAAAAATTATATCTGTATTTATAATAACTTTGTTTGATATTGCTTGTTTTTTAATTATGTTAATGTCTGACCCTGTGTCAACCATGAATAATGCTTTTTGTTCACTGAAGCTTTCGCTTAATAGTTCGACACTGGGAGACTTACATATTTCTCCTAAGTTTAGGTACAAGTTTGCCTTTTTACGTACCTGTTGTACTTGAGGAGTCTGTTGGGGTTTCTGGCTCTTGATACGCTCTTGATATGCCTTTTTCCGACATTCCTGAACTGTATGGCCTATGTTTTGGCAGAATTCACAAATTGGAGGTCTTGCTCGTGTCCAATTTTGACCTTGTCTCTGCGTAGGCTGGTTTCTATAGGCCTGGGTTGGCTGCGCAAAGTTCTGAGGGACTCCCGGTCTTGCTGGTTGGTCCTTAAACCAACAGGTCTCCACGGTGTGTCCGGACCTCTGGCAGTGTTGGCAGTGTTTTGCCGTCCAGCGGGCCCTTGACATTGATTGTCCTTGGAATTGCTGACTGCAGCATATACTAGCATTATGCCCATATCCAAGGCAGTTTTCGCATTGATTGGTCATAGTGAATCCTTGTGATAACTTAGCCTTGGTCTGGCTTTCTATATTTTCTGCCTCGGCTACAATTGCTGCGCTTATTGCTTCATCGAGACTATTAAAATTCTGATTTTTCATCCGACCATATACTTCCTGTTTTAAACCGGTGAGGAAGGCTTTGATTGTATTATTTTCCGAAGATCGGTTGTATCCTTCGATGTTATCTGGGAATTCTATTTCGTTGCAGCTCTTAATTTGTAGCAAAAGTCCTGAGACGCGGCTGCCGTAGTCCACGACTGCCTCAGTTGGACCCTGTGCGATCCTTGCCATGTCGCCGCATAGCTGCATCGAAGTGAAGAGCGGTGCGAACCGTGATTTTATTACGGCAATCAGTTCTTCAATGGTGTCGTAGTCTCCGTTTAGTACCACTCTTGCTGCTTGCCCGTAGAACTTGTTCTTAATCAATTGTACCAACCCGTACTCAGCATTATATTCTTCGCTTTGAAACAGCTCTTTGCAAACTGGTAGACTGGTATGTTGCGGCCGTTGAATGCTGGTACGATATCTGCTGCATCACGAATACTGATCGATCGGCTTCCTTCAGTCGATCCGTTGGCTGATCCGCTGGCTGATGCGCTGGCTGGTTGATCGGTTGTTCCGTTAGGCATCTTCATTCTTGCTTATTGATATAGTATATATGTATGTGTATATGTATTATATATATTTGTATTTTTTTTTTATATATATTACTACTATATTTTTATTTTCCTTTTTTTTTTTATATTATTCTTGTATTTTACTCTTTATTTGTATTTGTCTGTTTCTAGGCTAACCATTAATGTCCGCAGAGATACGATTTCTCCTTACCACTCGAACAATCCCACCGCTGTCACCAAATTTTTATTATCTAACTACGTGTAACGACCCAGAGTGAGTACGTCACTGCACCGACTTGTAGGGAGAGCGGTTCCCTTAGAAGGCGACTCGTAATCAATGTGTGTTAGGGATTATAGGTTCGTGTGGTGTGCGGTTAAGGAGTGAAATCCAAACACTAATGTGCTAGAAACCAAATGAAAATATGTTTATTCAAGAATAAAAGGTAAGTGAATTGAAATATAAAAGAAAATCGCTAGTATTACAATAAGTGCGGCTAGAAATAGGAATACAGTAAGAAATTATAATTTGTTCGCCCTAAATTATGAATACAATAAGAATGATGTAATTAGTAATTAATATATATATAAGTAGAAATTAATAATAAGTAATTAATTGATAGCGCTAACGCGAATGTGGCTTAACTCTTCTACCACAGTCAATACTCTGTTCAATTTCACAAATAACTTAGGAAACTAAACTCCAGAGGTTTGTGCTAGACTATTAGAATCAAGTTAACCCTTCCTATAGGTCGCAATCGGTTTCTGGTTATACCAGAGCCGTGTTAGACGCAGGCCGTTCAAGGAGCTCCGCTCCTCGCTAGCTCTTTACACTTGAGTGTTGGCTTAGCGTAACACCTATGTAACACGTTGCGCACCGCGAATAGGAGGTCCACTGATCCGTAGTCCTGCACGCCACCAGTGGAATAGTAGGAATTAGCTGTAGCTCGCGCTCTATCGCTGCCTAAACAGCTCAGCGCAAGCTTTTCTCTACTGCTCAGAGTATTGTCTGCTTCAGGTCGAGGCCTGAGAAGATCTGCGATGAAACTGTGCGGAACGTCTCTATTTATACTCAGATTTTGCTGAGTCGGCACTTTTTTTCCGCATAGAGTTCTTGGGGTAGCTGGGTTTTTCCCATCACGTGGTAGTCCAGCATCCCCACTCTAGAATACTACCGCACCGTATGGTTACTGGGGTTGCGCTGGCGCGCGCGCGGTCAGACGTCGATAATTTATCGGTAAACTGTTTTACCGTCTGACTTATCGACTAAACTTTTATCGATGAATTTAACAGACTCGGTTATCGATGAAAATGAAAATGTTTATTACAAAAATTGTTATACAAATTAAGCGAAGTATTAACAATGAAAATTAAATAAAATACTCTGTATGAAATATAAAAATTAACTACAATAAAGAAAATAAAATGAAAAAGATATGGTTTTTGATTATCGGGTCGTTACACATCTGTGTACAACAGCATTATTTCTAGTAATGTTTAGCATAAGTGCCGCTTGTTCTCTTGAAAGGCGATTAAATGAACGGATATATAACGTATATTAAACGGTCGCGTCGTCGGAGCGTTTGACGACGTGCTTTCGCGATGTGTCCGATTTGGATATATTCCCTCTACTGAATGATTGTATAATTGTTATCGTTTTTACATCATTATCCTTACTGCAGCTGCCGTAAAATGTTCAGCATGCCGTTCGAGCTGTTCAACGGGCCATTCGAGCCGTTCGGCGGGCCGTTCGAGCCGTTCAACGAGCCGTTCGAGCCGTTCGAGCCGTTCAACGGAAAGCCGTTCGAGCCGTTCAACGAGCCGTTCGAGCCGTTCGAGCCGTTCAACGAGTCGTTCAGCGGGCCGTTCGAGCCGTTCGGCGGGCCGTTCGAGCCGTTCAACGAGCCGTTCGAGCCGTTCGAGCCGTTCGAACCGTTCGCTGGCCGTTCGAGCCGTTCGTGCCGTTCAACAGGCCATTGATTATTATGTTTATATTCATGTTATTTTTTACACCGCCTAATATGAAGCCTCACTGTCAATTCTTCTCCACGGAAATTTATCAGATTATCGTTTTGATCGGTAATGCGTATACTAAGGTGATCAATGGCTCTCACGATAACTGGAAGATAAATGACGTTCGTAGGACTTTCCGAAATTTTATATCCTGGTGGCACGCGCGGTGAAAACTCATGAATGGTATGAACACATTGACCGTTGCTATACGCGCCAGTCGTAATATTACATTCGATCCTCAGCACATTTACTTTCATAATATTTACGGGTATATCCGACTCGTGCCATTGCCCCGGCGGTAATATGCGATATGTAGAAAACCCGAGAAGCGATCCTATATTATTTGGTTTGGTAAAATCGATTGTATAATCACTATATATTTCACTTTTCAAAGTGCTGTTATTTGTACGAAATAAAATGATTTTTGTCTTGTCCATTATTTTCTCTTGCAAGTATTTATTTAGCGCTTCGAGTTCATACGAACCATCCGGTATCGTGATCTCACCATCGGCATCAAAGTAAAATTTATTGTTTGTAAAGTCAACGTTTGGTATTGTGTTGAAAGCTTGAAAATCAACGAGTCCGAGTTCGTAATTATCATCCTTCAAGTCTATAGGTGGAAAGTAATCAGTGCTAAGCACAGAATTTTTTCCGCTTAACGTAAACGTCAACGACATCTTTGCAACTGTGAAGACTATGTGCATTGAAACTATTTTTATACATTTCCAGCTAAAAAATGCAAGCAGAGTTGTCCACATACACTCGTATTGAATTTTTGATACTGCGTGTGATTGTATAAAATCGTTACATGCTTTCCGAAGTAGTTTATTAACTCTGTCGGTGGTCTCAGATTTCCAAAAGAATCGAAATATTTAACACAATTACCCCGCTTTACGTAAGCTACCCAGTGTGTACCAGGACCTTCCGATTTATCTAAATTCACGATACCGCATTCGTTTAAGAACGATTTAGAGGGTAAATTTGTACGCATGAAAACACCTCGAAAATATGGAAAGTTCAACTTTCGTGCAAAGTTATATAACTGTACATTTGTCATTGCGCCCTTTGGAAGCGTTACAATTTGCCGAAGCGCTTCTTTTTTTTTTTTCTTTAATTCCTTTTCCCCGTTTATATGGTGCAAGGTAAAGTCCATGTCCTTCCATAACACGATTGTGCCGTTTCACTTCCTCTAATGTTTTCCGTGCTGCAGATGCATCGTTGACTGCCTTGGCGATACCTGCTGCACCGCCAGCCACCGTGCCCAAAGCTGAAAGGCCTGCAAAAATAGGTACAAGTGCTGGAAGAAATCCCCCACGTTTTGCAACTGGAAGTTTGCGCGACTTCGTCTTCTTCTTCTTGTTACTTTTCCGCGGTGCCATTACTTTCTTCTTTGGCTAACAATATTCCAGCAACGTGCGCAGACAAAAGTATTTTCCAATCTGGTGCGAATTCTTTTTGTGCTAATTCGAAGATCAAATTTACATATGCACATCGTACGGCTATCGTATAGGAAGTGAAATTTTTCCTGGGATGTTTGGGTTTATATAGGTAGAGAGAGAAGTTGCAAATGATGCAATACATTATGATTTATTAAAGTATAATTTCTAACATAATTTGTAACATAATCCTTTTTTCTCTGTTAAGATGCTGCTGATGCAGCTGTTATTATTGCCTGAATACCTAAAGCTACTAATTCACAATCGATAATTGAATTTGGATCATAAATATCAGTTTCTTTGATATGCTGCACAACCTCTGCATGCACTTTTACATCTCCATATCCCCGAACTAATGCAACAAACTCTTTAAATTTTTGTTCCACCGAATACAGTTTATCATATAATGCATTATGCATTTCAATTATACAATCATTTAAAATTACCATTTTCTCAAATGTTTTTTTCATCATGCACATACATATATCATTGCTAATCAGTTTAATTACTTTTACGCCATATAGCACTCCAAATTCAACACTTATATCATTAAAATTAATATTGTCGCGTGTATCTTTTGAATCGTCAAAGAAGCTGCATACGTTGTCCGCTTCGGCTACAATCAGCGACCACGTGACTATGCTCAGCTCCAGGCGGTTGTTTCGGCTGTCTGATAATATGAGTTGCGGGTAGAAATTGTCGCCAAGTATATTTATGCCGATTTCCAAATGCTTTGTACAAGAATCCGTCAATGGATATTTTCGACACAAAATTCGACATGATAATTGTGGTGCGATTCTAGAACAAATAAATACCGTTTAAATATGTTATTGGAACAAATAAATACCAGCAGCGTTAAATGAAATGTGTTTCGAACACTTACTTCACGTCGTCCTGATGTTTTGTCATTTTTTTGCGTGCCTCTTCTTCTTGAGTAGAACTTGCGGGGCGCTTCCTTTGGCAAAAAAACTCTTTGAAACTTTGAGAATACATATTTCACTTTTCACAATACAATCTCGCGAACGATGCGCTTGCGGTGATGGTCAATTTGGTTTTGCGTATGCTTGAAACTTTAGCAAACCCCCTACCTTCTATAGTCACGAATTGCAGTGTCAGATTTGCTGCGTCAACAAAAAACTCATTTCCAAGACGTAGAAAAAATCATTTTCAAGACGTAGAAAAAGTGACCTTCCGATAAGAAAAAACAGTTCAAGGTCATGGAGGGTGGGGGTAGGGTGTTATATTTCTGCTGACGATGTCAAATTTCAGTTCAAGGTTATGGGGTGGGGGGTTGTCATGGGGTTGGAGTGTCAAATTTCAGTTCAAGGTCATAGGGTGGGGAGAGGGGTGGATATTGTCGGGGTGGGGGGTATCATATTTCTGCTGACGGTGGTGTCAAATTTCAGTTCAAGGTCATAGGGTGGGGAGAGGGGTGGATATTGTCGGGGTGGGGGGTATCATATTTCTGCTGACGGTGGTGTCAAATTTCAGTTCAAGGTCATAGGGTGGGGAGAGGGGTGGATATTGTCGGGGTGGGGGGTATCATATTTCTGCTGACGGTGTGGTGTCAAATTACAAAAAATGCTGACGCCAGTGTTTTAGAATCCGCATAGAACAACTACTACTATATTTATAAATGGAAGTAAAACACCACGCCACACTGTATAAATGCGACTGTACATGGTTCCTAAAATAAGCTACATCATAAACTCGTATCCCTTCGCATATCCTTTAAAGTAGTACGAAACTGACAATGTTTACCAATAAGAATTGCCAAAATAAATGGGTAATTGCATTACCCTATAGCGAAGTAACGGTAGGGTAATGCAATGTAGAGCAATACAACAAATATTAATAGTGGAAAACAGCAATTGAAATGAAGTAAAATGAGATAGAATAAAAGAATTAAGACCGCAGATAAATAAGATTAACTAAGACTAAGATTAAACTATGACACCGAACTCCTAACACTCCCAGGATACCATTTCCAGTCACGTCAAAACCAGATTACAGCCAAAGTCAGACTCCCACTTACTGCATGAATAAGAGTTGAAGTTAAGTTGACGATAGGAAAACAAACAATTAAATCAGAGTATAATAGGTATAATGATAAATTGAGATAGCTAGAACACCCTGTCCGAAAAAATAAAACAGAGAATATTAAATAAACGCGCACCGCAACATTTTAATACTATATCCATTACGGCCATATAAAATTCTGCCGCATTGAGTGAATAATTACCCGATTAATACTAAATCCTAAATACCAAATCCAATCAATATCAATAGATAAGAAAACGAATGCAATCCGTTAAAACAATTGGTCAGTTAGGATCAACAGACAATTAATCACTAGCTCTCTCAGCTAGCTACTTTCCACTCTGAACAATCTCAGAATTAGTAGCAAGTCAGGATGCCAAACATTACATTACAATGCCGGATACAATCAAATATAAATTAGTGCACTAATAAACAAAATCAGAATGTCAAAATCAAAATATCATCACAAATAACTACCAAGTCGTTTAGTAACATAATACAACAGGAATTGCAGCAGGTTACTCGTATCATAAAGATCCACAGGATTAGTGGACAAATCCATTAACTCCATTGACTCAATCAATCAATGTCTCATCTCAATTCAGTTCCAAATCAAATCCCAACCCTCCAACCATCCTCCACATGTCAACCGGGCACCGGCAGCTGTAGAAGCAAAACAAAAATATAACCAACAAACATTGTAACAAGGGAAAGAAACATACACAAGTAAATCTCGATAAGTAACCGTACATATCAAAGAAAGTAAAGAAACTCAACATGCAACAATATTAACGAAATTCAGTAAAATGAAAAGAAACGAGATAGAGGAAATAAATTAGGGTCACGGCGATACGACTAAGGTCAGGCTTAATCCCGTTGCTAGACCGAATTCCCGTATCGATCAGAGAAGGCCATTCTCCGGCCGCATTAACACCGAAATCTCAGTCGAAATCAGGGTGAGACCCCGACCTGTCACAGAAATCAGTTTAACGTTAACGTCGAGGGCAAAATTAAGAAAGATCCGCACTAAGAGTTATACCATTAGCAGAAAACTTAATAGTTAGAGCTAGAATACCCTATCAGAGATAATAAATATAATATAATAGAAGATAAGCACGCATAACAGTGTTATGATCAATAAGACCGTGCAAACCCTGTAGTATTGAATAGTTAATCAGTTGAATAATAAATAAATCAATAAATACAAACCCCCACCCGCTTGAGTAAAATGCCGATAAAAGAAGGAAGGAATGCCACCTTAGACAGCTAGTAAGAGCATTCGAGCAATCAAGGTCATAAATATTCAGTCATTGATTCTCTCAGCTCGCCGCATTCCCACTGAACAATTTCAAAGGTTAACAGCGAACCGAGATACCAGATATATTACAGACATCGTATATAGATAAATCATATATATCATAATTTAGTAATCCGCGATTAGTGTAATCATGCTCATGATCAGAATATAAAGAATCAAAGGATCAAAGGCATCACCGTAGCTAGCGACAGGTCGTCCTGTGGCATAGTGCATCAGAAATCGTAACAGGTTTCCTGTATCATAAAATTCACGGGACTATAGGACAATCTATTGACTCCATCAATCAGCAGCCCATCTCAATCCAGTCCTAATCAAATCCAATCCCTCTAACCATCCTTCACATGTCAACCGGGCACCCGATACCTGTAGAAGCAAAGCAACAATGTAACCAACGAGTATCGTGTCAAGAAAGAAAAAGTTCGCATAAATGAGTCTCAATAAGTAGCAGCATGCATCAAGAAAATGGAACACAACATGTAACAATATTAATGGATTCAATAAAGCAAAATGAAACGGAACGAAACAAAACGCAATGAGCTAAGCCACAGAGATACAGCCATGGTCAAACCCAACCCCGCCGCATGACCGAGTCCCATATCAATCAAAGAAGGCCATACTCCAGCCGTATCAGAATCCGAAATCCCAGTCGCAGTCAGGGTGGGTCCCCACCCCACCACACGAACAGGAATCAGTTCAACATTGACGTCGAAGGCAAATTTAAGAGAGAACCGAACCAAGTTATAAGAGTAGCCGGAAATCGAATAGCTAGCCTGCCCTATCAGAGTGAATAATCATAATAGAGGATAGGCGCGGATAACAGTGTTTCAATGTTATAATCAATAAAACCGTGCAAACCCTGCAGCATTGAATAGAAACTTGATTAATAATAAATAAATAAATACAAAACCCAACCGCTCGAATAATTAAGAAAAGTAGGAAGGAAGGAGTGCCACCTTAGGCAACCGGCAAAAACATTTGATCAATCAAGATCAAAATATTCAGTCATTAATTCTCCCAGTTCGCTGCATTCCCACTGAACAATCTCAAGGTTAACAGCGAGCCAAGAAACAAGTACTTTACAAACATTGTATATAGATAAACTGCTGTAATTTAATAATTTAGTAATTTAATAATCTAGTAATTCAGTAACTAGTATAATCAAGT
This sequence comes from Osmia bicornis bicornis, assembly GCF_907164935.1. Classification (NCBI taxonomy): domain Eukaryota; kingdom Metazoa; phylum Arthropoda; class Insecta; order Hymenoptera; family Megachilidae; genus Osmia; species Osmia bicornis. Next base: position 115,466 of record NW_025791454.1, on the reverse strand, counting down.
TCATAATCAAAATGTAAGAATATAAAGAATATAAAGAATCAAAGATATCACCGTTGCCAACGGCACAAGCCGTCTTGTAACATAATGCAACAAAATTGCAACAAGTTTCCAGGTTCCCGCATCCTAACGATTCACAGGATTACTGGACAAATCTATTGGCATCGTCGACCAGCAGCTCATCCCAATCCAGTCCAATTCAAATCAAATTCAACCCCTCCAACCATCCTTCAATGTCAACCGGGCACCCTGTACCTGTAGAAGCAAAGCACCAATATAGCCAACGAACATTGTAACAAGAGAAGGGAGCGAACGCATAAGTAAATCCCGATAAGTAGCAGTGCGTATCAATGAAGGTAAATGAAACACAATATGTAACAATATTACTGAGATTCAATAAAACAAATGAAGTAAAACGAAAGTAAAACGCATAAGTTAGGGCCACGAAGATATTCCAAGGCCAAGTTTTACCCCCATTATGAGACTGAATCAATCAGAGAAGGCCATTCTCCAGCCGCATTAGCACCATAATAACAATTGCAGTCAAGGAAAGGCCCTAACTTATCGCATGAGCAGAAATCAATCAATCAAAATGTTAACGTCGGAGGCAAATTAGGAAAGTTGAGGCAAGAGTTATAGTAGTAGCAAGAAGGTCAGCTAGAATAACCTGTCAGAGAATGAATATAATGGAAAATAAGCGCGCATAACAAAGTTCCAATGCTGCTATAATAAGACCGTGCAGGATCCTGTAGCATTGAGTAGATAGTTAATAAATAAATAAATAAATAAATACAAAACCCAACCGCTTGAGTAATTGTCAGATGTAGATTGCCGATAAAGAAAGAAGAAGGAAGGAGTGCCACCTTAGACAACTGGTAAGAACACATAAGCAATTGAAGTCAGAAATATTCAGTCGTTGATCTTTTCTCAGTTCACTGCATTCCCACTGAACACCTCAAGGTTAACAGCAAACTGAGATACCCAATACATTATAGACGTCGTATATAAATAAGCCACGTATAAATTAATAATTTAGTAGTTTAGTAATCAATGTAGTCATGCTCACCATCAGAATGTAAAAATATAGAGAATAAAGAGAATAAATGATATTACCGTAGCTAGCGACACAAGCCATCTTGTGACACAGTGCAACCGAAACTGCAACAGGTTACCTGTATCATAAAGATTCACGGGATCATTGGACAAGTCTATTGTCCCGATCGATCAAATCATCCCAATCCATTCCAAATCAAATCCAATTCAATTCCTTCAACCATCCTCCACATGTCAACCGGACACCCGGCACCTAGTAAACAAAGTAGAATAAGAAAATGAATGAACGTTGCATTACTGCGCATAAATGCACCTTTGCGAATTCTGAAATGAACAGCAGCATTATGCACCCCACAATATTAACAGACCATATATCATCCAGAACAACACCAGACAGGTAGTGAGTAAAGATGTTAATAGAATTTAATAAGATAAATAACGAATGGGAGAATAAGTGAGATAAGATGACGAGTGCATGCAGTACAAATAATAGATAGTGGTGGACGTAGTTGAATTGAATGAGTGATACTAAGAAACCAGCTATAAGTGAGCTTCCCGTTGTAATCAAATAGATCATTTCCCAGTCAAGTAAAGACTGGAATCATGATCACAGTTGAGATCAGACTCAGTTTGCGCTAAAATAAGAGTGAAAGTAAAGTTAAGTTAACGTCAGGGGTACAGTAACAGAAAGACAGATAATTAAAGTACTTTATGAGAAATAGTTAAATAAATCAAAGAAACCTTGAAGAAAACATTGAAAGTAGAGTACCCAATCATACCAATAACGTAATGTAATCAATTAGAACCGTGCGAAATTCTGTCGCATTGAGTAGGCGACTGAATTATTAAATAACTACTAGATACCGAACCCAGCCAACCGAGTGCACATGCAAGTAAGAAAAAGGTTACGACTTGAATTATTTGTCGGAGAAGTTAAGATCAAACAGCAATCATCGGCTCTCCCAATTAGCCGCAAACGACAGTGACCAATCCCAAATTTAACAGCAAATTGACGTACCAAACACTACATTGAAAGGGCTCTGAGTGAGCTGACTAACAGTAAGTATAAATACAGCTACGAATCTACATATAGAGTATGATCAGAATCAATTAAAATCAATTAAAATCAAAGATATCACCGTCAATAGCCGTCGATAGAAACACAGTCGCCTTATATCGCAATGCAACAGAAATCGCCCAGGTTACGCACTCCAACAGGATTAGCAGAATCAACGAATACAGGGATCTGTAGGTAAATCAGTTCAACAATTTAACACATAGATTATATTAAATCAAATCAAATCAAATCAATAGCAATTGAATTCAGCTCAATTGACGATTGACGATTCAATCGAGAAATAACTGAGAAGCCGCACAATTCCCCCCAACCTCCACGAGAATCATAAACATGCTCGGAAAGGAGTATGCAGCAAACATAACCAAAGGGTGCAAAAACACGCAAGATAGAAAACCCCAAATCGAAACGTAGTTGACAAGTAGCGACCCGCGGCAAAGCGGTGGATCAGCAAACCAGAATGACAGCGAACCATAGATTATACAAGTCCGCCATCTTGGAGTTTAAAATCTCAAACCCCAGATCTATGCCCACCCCATACTTGCTTATTTAAAAGATATCAACTATTAACTAAATTAAATGAGATTAAGAGAATAATAAATAAAATAAAATAAAATGAATGAGATAAATAAAATAAATAAAATAAAGCATACCTCGCTCAAATAATGCCTATTGATATTGATTTATAACACCCCATAATGCAGTGTCCCATGAAAGGAAGTCTCAATCAAATCAAACATTGACATGCAACAAACATAAACTTAATTAGCACACTCATAAAACCATCAGTTGTTCACCTCAGAAATCAATAGGAACCTCAGAATAAATAAGTAAAAGCGAGGCCAAAATTAGAGCAATAGTATATGATGAACATAGAAAATATTGTTTGATACTGAGTGTAGCATTATCCAAGTCAGTTCAGATTCAGAATGTAGATTACACAATAGATTATAGATCCTACATCACTATTCCCTCGAAACAACTTAATGCATAAATAAGGTAGAAGAAAATGAATGAACGTTGCGTTACTGCGCATAAATGCAACTTTGCAAATTCTGAAATGAACAGCAGCATTATGCACCCCACAATATTAACCAATCACATATCATCCAGAACAACACCAGACAGGTAGTGAGTAAAGATATTAATAGAATTTAATGAAATATAAATAACGAATAGGAGAGTAAGTGAGATAAGGTGACGAGTGCATGCAGTATACTGCAATGCAAATAATAAATAGTGATAAACGTAGCTAAATTGAATGAGTGATACTAAGAAACTAGTTATAAGTGAGCTTCCCGTTGTAATCAAATAGATCAAATAGATCATTTCCCAGTCAAAAGGAGACTGAAATCATGATCACCGTTGAAATCAGACTCAATTTGCGTTACAATAAGAGTGAAAGTAAAATTGAGTTAACATCAGGAGTACAGCCACAGAAAGACAAATAGTTAAAGTACTTTATGAGAAACAGTCAAATAAATCAAAGAAAACTTGAAGAAAACATTGAAAGTACAGCACCCAATCACGCTAATAGTGTACTGCAAGTCAACTAGGATCGTGCAAAATTCTGCCGCATTGAGTAAACGACTGAAAATTAATTAGCTGCTAGTTACCGAACCCAACCAATCGGGTGCACATGCTAATAAGAAAGGTTACGGGTTAAATTATTTGCCAGAGCAATCAAGATCCAAAACAGCAATCATCGGCTCTCTCAACCCGCTGTAATCGACACTGGCCAATCCCGAATTCAACAGCAAGTTGATAAACCAAACACTACATTGAAAGGACTCTAAGGAAACTAACTAACGATAAGTATAAATACAGATACGAATCTACATATAGAGTATAATTAAAATCGATTAAAATCAAAGATATCACCATCAATGGCCGTTAATAGCAACACAGTCGTCTTGTATCACAATGCGACAGAAATCGCACAGGTTACGCACCACAACAGTGTCAGCAGAATGAACGGATACCGCAATCTGCAGGTAAATCAGTTTAACAGTTAACAGTTTAACGCATAAATTAAATTAATAGTAACTGAATTCAATTCAATTAACGAATCAATTGAGAATTAACTGAGAATCCACACAATTTCCCCAACCTCCTAGAGTATAAACATGTACGAAAAGGAGAATACAACAAACATAACCAACGACTGCAGAAACTCGCAAGATAGAAAACCCAAATACCCGAATCGGATCAAAGTCGACCGGCAGCGACTCGCAACAGAGCGGCGAATCGGCGAACCAGTATGGCAGCGAGCCATCGATTATATAAATCAGCCATCTTGGAGTTTAAATCTCAAACTCCAGATGTACACCCATCCCATTTGTTTATTTAAAAGATATTAACTATTAATAACTAAGTTAAATGAGATTAAGAGAATAAAGTATAACATAGTGTAGGAGGGAGAAAGGCGTTTCGTCTCGGGATCGTCTGTCAGACTCGTCAGTGGGGCTGACAACAGACGATCCCTGCCCCAGACACCTATCGTAACGCCGTTCGGAACTTATATATATCCGAACGGCATGCCGGGAGAGCACTTGCGAGAGAACACCGATCTCGTCGCCACCTAGTGCTCCCCGGCCCGAACTCAAGGCGTCCGGGGAGACGAAACTCTCTCCCCTCCACTAAACGCCTACAATAGATAAAATAAAATAAAATAAATAAATAAATAAATAAGATAAAATATACCTCGCTCAAATAATACCCATGATATTGATCTATAAAGTACCGTAGTGCAATGTCCCATAAAAGGGAGTCTCAATCAAATTAAACATTGATATGTCACAAAACATCATCAAACTCAATTAGCATTCTCATGAAACCATCAGCCGTTCATCTCAAAATTCTATAGGAACCCCAGAATAAATAAGTCAGAACAAGGCCAAACTTAGAGCAATAGTGTACGATGAAAATAGAAAATGCAATTTGAAAATGCAATTTGATACTGGATGTAACATTATTCAAACCAAATAAGATTCGCAACGTAGACTACACAATAGATTATAAATCCCGAATTACTATCCCTCAAGACACCTTAAAGCATAAAGATAGAATAAGATGGGAATAAGTAAATCAGTGAACGCTACATTACCATGCACAAATGCAACCCTGCAACTCTGAACCACCATGCACCCCACAATATTAACAATCACAAATCATCCAAAACACCAGCTAGTGGTATGTAAGGATGTTAACAGGACTGATCAAATAAGTAACGAATAAGAGGGTAAGTGGATAAGTAAAATAAGGTGACAAAAGCATGCAGTACCCCGTAATGCAAAATAATAGATAGTGGCGAACGTGCTAAGAAACAATTATAAGTGAGCGTTCCGTTGTAATCAAATAGATCATTTCCCAGTCATGTGGAGACTGGAATTATGATCACAGTTGAAATCAGACTCAGTTTGCGTTAAAATAAGAGTGAAAGTAAATTTAAGTTAACATCAGGGGTATAATAACAGAAAGATGGACAACTAGAGTACTTCATGAGAAATAGCCAAATAAATCAGAGAACCTAGAAGAAAAAACATTGAAGGTACAGCACGCAAAACATACTAATAGTGTAATGTAAATCGATTGGAATCGTGCAAAATTCTGTAGCACTGAGTAAACGACTGAATAATTAATTAGTTAACCGCTAGATACCGGGCCCAACCAATCGGGTGCACATGCCAGTAAGAAAGGTAACGAGCCAAACTACTTGCCAGAGCGGTTAACCCAAAACAGCAATCATCGGCTCTCTCAATTTGCTGTAATCGACACTGGGCAATCCCAAATTTAACAGCAAATTGATAAACCAAACACTACATTGAAAGGACTCTAAGTAAACTAACTAACGATAAGTATAAATACAGATACGAATCTACATATAGAGTATGATTAGAATCGATTAAAATCAAAGATATCACCGTCAGTGGCCGTCAATAGCAACACAGTCGTCTTGTATCACAATGCGACAGAAATCGCACAGGTTAGGCACTCCAATAGGGTTAGCAGAACAACGGATACAGCAATCTGTAGGTAAATCAGTTTAACAGTTAACAGTTTAACGCATAGTTAAATTAATAGTAACTGAATTCAATTTAATTAACGAATCAATTGAGAATTAACTGAGAATCCACACAATTTCCCCAACCTCCTAGAGTATACACATGTACGAAAAGGAGTATACAACAAACATAACCAACGACTGCAGAAACATGCAAGATAGAAAACCCGAATACCCGAATCGGATAGAAGTCGATAGGCAGCGACTCGCGACAGAGCGGCGAATCATCGAACCAGTATGGCAGCGAGCCATAGATTATATAAATCCGCCATCTTGGAGTTTAAAATCTCAAACTCCAGATCTACACCCACCCCACATTTATTAATAGAAGATATCCACTATTAATAACTAAATTGAACCAATTAATTAATTAAATGAGATTAAGAGAACAAAGTATAAAATAATAAAACAAAATAAAGTAGTATACCCTGCTCACAAATAATGCCCATTGATGCTGATTTATAACACACCATACCATATTGCAGTGTCCCACGAAAGGAAGTCTCAATCAATCAAACAAACAGTCCCGATCAAATCAAACATTGATACGTAACAAAACACCATTGAACTTAGCTAGCATTCTCATGGAACCATCAGTTGCTCACCTCAGAAATAACATTCAAGACAAACCAACAACAACAAAACCATGCATCATCCATGCATTTGAATGGACAGAATCGCCTGTCAGCACAGAGGAAAGAATGAAATTAGTGTAAAACAGATCAAGTACTTTAACCACAATCAGATGAATAAGCAGTGAACAAGAACGTATGAATAGATGAATGAATTATGAATGCAACCATGACAGTTATAAAGATTAGGAAAAGAAATGAGAATAAGGATATAGGGATATATAAGGATATAGGATATAGTGGAATGTTATACCAAACATACCCAACAATGCACTGTAATACAGAATAGAATACACCATAAAGTTAATTAAGTTCCACTGAAACACTGAAACAAGACAGCACGCTTATTGGCTCCATCGCCACCACTTTGTAAATTATATTACAAATTGTGGGTGACTGCGTCCATACAAATGCGAATAGAAGTAGAGATTAACAACTGAGGACTGAATAGTGTATAAAGATATTAAATAGAGGCAATAAATAAATCAGATCACTTGTAAAGTGCGTGGTTCAATTAAACACAGACTACCGTATAATATAAGAATAAAGAATAAATCAATAAATAATAAGTAAATATCTAAAATGATATTTAGAATGATACCTAAATGATAAACTAATAACAGAAACCACGCACCATCAATGCCTTTGAATAGACACAACCTCTTATCAACACAAAGTAAAGGTCAATCAGAATAAAATAATGAAAACCTTTAACTTTAATCAAATCAAAATGAAGCAATGAATAAGGAATGAAAAATAAATGGATAAAGGACAGACAATGAGTGAATGAATAATGAATGCTGAATGCGAGCACAACAGTTACAGAAATTAAGAAGTTATGAAAATAAAGAGAGAAAATGAAATGAGTATGTAAGGTGTAACGTTGTAATGTTGTAACCAAACATAACCTACACAATGCACTGTCATATAAACAAAATAAAGTATAAAATAAAATAAAGCAAAATAGACACACTGGATTAAATTAAATTTCACCGAAGCATGACAGCACGATTAGTGGTTCCATCACCACGTCCCCCCAAATAAGCAATTATGCCCATATAGATGCAAATGGGGAGTAGAACTTCATAACCGAATAATGTATATAGTTAATAAGTAAGAGCGACAAATAAATCAAATCAAATCAAATGTAAGGTGCGTGGTTTAATTAGACACAATACTGCTGTATAATGTAAGAATAATAAGTTAAAGCTAGATATAAAATGATATTTTAAAGATAAACTAATAACAGAAACCACGCACCATCAATACGCCTGAATAGACAAAATCTTTTGTCAGCACAGTAGAAAGAACAAAATTGGAATAAGATAATGAATCGTTTAACTATAATCATAATGGATAAGCACTGAATAAGAATGAATGAATAAATGCATAATGAACGAATAACGAATGCGAGCATAACAGTTGTAGAAATTAAATTGAGAAAATAAAGAAAATAAAGAAAATGAAGAAAATGAAGAAAATGAAAAGTGGAATGTTGCAACCAAACACAACCAACACAATGCACCATAACATAAAATAAACAAATAGAATCAACCATATAATGAATTAAATTCCACTGAAACATGACAGCGCACTTATTGGCTCCATCACCATCACTTTGTAAATCATAAATTATGACTTGTGAGTGATTATGTTCATACAAATGCAAATAGGAGTAGGAATTGACAACTAAAGCTGAATAATATGTAAAGATATTAAATAAAAGCGACAAAATCAAATCAAATGTAAGGTACGTGGTTTAATTAAACACAAACTACTGTATAATATGAATAAATAAATCAATAAATAAGATATATAAAATGATATTTAAAATAATACTTAAATGATAAACTAATAACAGAAACCACACACCATCAAAGTATTGATTAAACAAAATCGCTTCACTTGTCAATACTGAAGAAGAAAATAAATCACATAAGTCAAATAATCAAATAAATCAAATCAAATCCGTTACTTTACTCTAATCAATCAATACAATGAATAAGAATAAATAATGATGAAATAATGAAAAATGAATGAATGGATGAATGCAAGCAACACAACAGATATATAATTAAGTGAGTAATTAGGTAAATAAGAAAAACATGAAAGCGAGAATGAAAGTGAAAATGAAATGTAATGAGCAGAATAAAAGGAATGAAAGGAAAGGAAACCAAGTTAAAGAAGAGGGAAAAATGAATTGTAGGATTGAAGAATAGCAAAGCCAACGCGCCCAACAAAGAAAAAACACCCATCAACAACAATCACACATCGCACAACACCACTGAAACAACATTGGAACAGACTAAAACATCACTGGAACAAATGAACAAAACTGAAACTGAAAACTGAAAGCTGAAAACTGAAAACTGAAACAAGAGGAAATTAAAGAAAACACATAAAATAAATCACATAACCCGAATCGTCCAATTTATTCACTTAACACACTAGATTGCTTTTGCTGCATCGTCACGAATAAGAAAATTAGACAAACCCAAAATATTAGAATAACGTAAAATAGAGACATTTAGCGAAACAGGTAACTGAAAAACGGCAATATGCAAACCGCGTAAACCATGGGACACGATGTACCATTAACAATGAAACGGTGAGAACGGTAATTAGGCCAAAAATACGATAATGCGTGAAATTAAACATAACTAATAAATAAATGTCCGGATAACAGAATAGCCTGTTGTTGGCGAAATTCCCTACGTACACGCAGCGTGACGAAGTTGGCAGCGAAAGTAATTCGTTGGTGCGTCGTTACCGATAGCGGCAGCACCTCACGGGCCCCCTTTGTCCACGCGGTCCCCTCTCCACGCGGAACCGGCACGATCGACGCCATCATCGATTTCGTCCTTCTTGATCGAACGCTCAGAGTACACGCACGCGTTTCGTTTGTTTTCGCTCTCGCTTAGATCAAGCTTTCATTGTTAATATAACAATCTTTTTGACCACGCATTGTCCACGCTTTCACTTGTGTAAAGTGCAAATTGACCACGCTTCGACCACGCGCTATTTCTGTACGTTGACCACGCGGTGTGATCGTGCACGTTTTGTGTTTGTACGTGAATTGTAAATAGTTGACGCGCAATAAACGAGTCGTGTTTGTTGCAAGGTGTGTCTCATTTATTCTATCCACTCAGACCACGTAAACTCGCAAACATTTTTTGGTCCTTCGAGCCGGATAGAGGCACACTCGGTTTCGAAGAAACGTGTAACGGTCGAAGCCGCCATTACGCGTAACGGCCACGCCCGTTCAACGAACACGCAGTGCCATTTTGAGTGAGGTGTGACAGGATTGCAGTGACTCTTTCAAGCTTCCGTGTCGTTCGCATTTGTGCAGTGACCACGCAGTGAATTTCGACAACATGCCGAAATCGCGAGACACCTCACCGGCTTCGCACGACAGCTCGGCCCGCTCCAGCAAGGCGGACGAGGAAACGACCACGGCGCCCCCGCTTCTAGAAGTCCCGGAAGAGACGACGCAGCCCTTACAGCCCACGCGCACACGCTCTCCAGCACGCCTCTCCTCTGAGCTTCAGGTTCGTGCGAAGGTGCAGGAGGAGCGCCTGGACACGATGTTGTCCATTGTCGAAGACCTTCAGGCCTCCGCTGCAAAGGAGCCGCTCTCGATCCTCGCGTCCGAGGTCGAGATCACAAAGACCACGCTGATGGAGATGCACCTTCTTTTCCATCAAGAACACCAGGCTCTTAGCCGTCTCTGGCCGGTGTCCCAGCTCGAGCACGGCTACTACAAGGGCAAGGTGGCTTCGCAAGAGGAGAAAGTGGTGTTGACCGCTCGAAAATTAATAGCGCAGCTGGAACACCGTCTCGCGCCAAGCACGCCCACGCAGCCCACGACGTCCACGCAGTCAACCTCGACCAAACGATCACGCTTGCCGGAAATTGCACTCCCAAAATTCGAGGGGGAGTACAACAGATGGCAGGCCTTCAAGTCGGCGTTTACGTCGGTGATTTTGGAGCGTGACGACCTCGCCGACGTTGATAAGCTCCACTATTTAAAAGGAGCAGTCTCAGGCAACGCAGCCCACGTTATTGAGCACCTTCCTGCAACAAACGAGGCGTTCCAAAAGGCTTGGAAGCTCCTCGATGAGCGGTTTGAAAACAAGCGGCTCAATGTCCAGTCCTACATGGACCGGATTTCAGATCTGAAGCCGATGAAACAGCGACGGGCCAGTTCGCTGATTAAGATGACCAATATCATCGGCGAAACGCAGGAAGCGTTGACCACGTTCGGGCTCAATGATCCACACTCCTGCTTCCTGTTAAACCACCTCGTCAGGCTGCTCGACTCGGGCACGCGAGAACGCTGGGAGTCCTCGCTGAGCACTCAAACAGATTACCCAACGATGTAGCAGCTCACGACATTCTTGTTGGGACGCGCCCGAACACTCGAACAGCTGGAGCGGGTGGCCGAACAAAAGCAGACGCAGAACACGCAGACCTCGTCAGGACGCCCGGCCAGTCGCGACATCCGGTTGGTGCAACAGAGAGCCTCCGTCCACGCAGCCGCCGCAGCGCAGCCCACGCCAACGACGACACAATCGTCCTCTTCACGCCCACGCACTTCAGCGCTCTATCCTTGTGCGCTCTGCGCCAAGGACCACTTTCTGACAGCGTGCCCTGCGTTCAGGAACAAAACCGTGGAGGAGCGGATAAGTGTGGTGAAGGCTCAACAGTTGTGCGTTAACTGTTTGGGCCACCATAATTTGAGAAGCTGCCGTACTGCACAACGGTGTAAGCTGTGCAATGAGCAGCACCACACGGCGTTACATGGTGGCAACCTCATAAGGGTGTTGGTGCCGTTCCCTCAGACCTCGCAGCCCGCGAACGCCTCCACGTCTTCGCAGCCCACGGCGAAGGCATCACAGACCACGCAAACGCAATCGACAACACATTGAGATGTCGGTGCAGTCGTCGACGCCCACGCAGCCTGCTCAGCCCACGCATTAAAGGACCACGCAGCCCACGCACTCAGACCACGCAGACCACGGACCACACTTCTAGCAACAGCACTCGCAAGAGTGCACACTGACCTCGCAACGCAGCAAGTAAGAATTCTGGTCGATTCAGGCTCTGAAGTTTCTCTTATTTCAGAGTCTTTAGTTAATCAGCTTAGACTCAGACGGAAACGCTCCTCATTGGATGTCCACGGAGTTGGTGGAGCAAGGACCTCGCAGACCAATGGAGTGGTCAATATTACCCTCCATTCCAACTACAGACCATTCTCAGTCACCGTTCAAGCACACGTGCTTTCAAGAGTGACTACTTGCCTGCCATCAGCACCACCATCTCAGCCCACTCTGCCAGCGCATTTGGACAAATTGAATCTCGCAGATCCTCAATTTCTCGTATCCAGACCGGTAGACATCATCCTCGGAGCAGACGCATACGGGCAAGTCATCAAGCCAAATATTATTCGGAACACGTCATCACCGTTGATCGCTCAACTCTCGATTTTCGGTTGGCTCATAATCGGGCCCCTCGAGGGCACTCAGACAATTCGCAGGACTTCTCATCAAGTGACAGTCAATAATACTGATCGCCAATTGAGTGAGTTACTCAGCCGCTTCTGGACGCAGGAAGAGCCACCGCAGGACACGGCACCCTTGCTCACGCCAGACGAGCAAGAGTGCGAAGATCATTTCAAGACCACGCATTCAAGAGACTCCGCTGGAAGATACATCGTGCGATTGCCGCTCAAACTTCATCCTCGAGCACTTGGCAATTCTTATCAGACCGCGCACAGTTGCCTTCAACGGACTCTCAGACGACTCAGTAAGGACGCCCAGTACAATCAGCTGTACACCAAGTTCATGCTCGAGTATGAGCAACTTGGTCATATGGTAAGACTGAACAACGACTCAATAACTAGTCCGTTTCAGTACTTTCTTCCGCATCATGGCGTTCTGAAGTTGGGCAGCACGACCACCGCATTGCGTGTGGTTTTCAATGGCTCCAGTCCAACTTCATCAGGATACTCGCTGAACGATCTTCTACATACTGGTCCAAATCTGATGCTGAATATCGCAGATCTTCTCATTTGGATACGAAGATACAAACATCTGTTTGCAACTGACGTCACGAAGATGTACCGACAAATTAAGGTGCATCCAGATGACTGGAGCTTGCAGCAGATACTCTGGCTTGATGACACGCAGAAAGAAACGCAGTACCAGCTGACCACGGTCACGTACGGAACGAAAGCTCTACCGTACTTGGCTGTCCGAACACTCTTGCAACTCGCTGACGACGAAGGGTCGAAATATCCCCTTGCCGTGGAACCCATCAAAAATGGCAGGTATGTCGATGACATTTTTGGTGGCGCAGACACCGCAGAACATCTACAGGACGTTGCAAATCAGCTAACGCAGTTGTGTCAAGCGGGTGGATTTCCACTCGCAAAATGGCACTCCACAAGCAAATCGTTGCTAGAAGACCTCGCACCAGAACAGACCAACGCAGTAATCTCATTCGACGACTGTGCAACCAAAATTCTCGGAATTAAATGGATTCCACAACAGTACACGCTCAACTTTTCGACCATATCAGCCACGCAGCGCACGCAATTTACAAAACGCCTCATTCTCTCCGAAGTAGCTCAACTCTTTGATCCACTCGGTTTTGTTGCACCTGTAATTATCAGAGCTGAAATTCTTATTCAAGAGCTTTGGTTACAGGAACTCAGTTGGGACGACATTCTGCCACTTCACATTACTCAACGATGGTTATGCATCAGGGAAGATCTAACCAGCTTGGCCAAGCTTTCCATCCCTCGATGGTTCAACACCACGACCACGTCTACAGTTGAACTTCATGGCTTCGCTGATGCATCAGTCCTCGCAATGGCAGCCGTCGTCTATCTCGTCGTACACGCACCGTCCACGGGTACCCAAGTTTCACTTGTCTGCTCGAAAACGCGAGTGACACCACTCAAACGTCTGACCATCCCGAGGTTAGAACTCACAGCAGCGCTGCTACTCTCTAAACTGATACGTCATGTTCACGCTACTTTGAACATGAATGTTTCTCAGACATTTTTGTGGACGGATTCAGAAGTCACGCTTGCGTGGATCAAAACGCACCCCTCCAAATGGAAGGATTACGTTCGCAACAGGGTAATCCAGATCCAGGAGATCACGCAGAACTTTCACTGGAGGCATGTACCAGGATCATCGAATCCAGCTGACTGCGCGTCAAGAGGCATGACGACAGAACAGCTTCAACAGCACTCGCTCTGGTGGACGGGACCACCGTGGATCACGCAACCACAGAACGCATGGCCCACTCAGACCAGTGTAGACGCAGACGAGCTAGGAGCTCCAGAAGCTCGTGCTGTGGTTTCACTGCACACGTCTAACGCAAACGCAAAGGAACATTCATGGGAACTGATCTATAAATATTCTTCCTTTCACAGACTACTCAGAATCACCGCTCTTTGCCTCAAATTCGTGGACAAGCTGTTCAAACGACAGGACGCTTCGCCCACGCATTTTATCTCAGCAGCTGATATAGAGAAGGCCAGAATCTACTGGATTCAGGTCACGCAGTCCGCATTCTTCAAAGACGAACTCGCTGCACTCGCCAAGGGAATAACGCTTCCAACAACTCATCCATTCACGAGGCTCACCGCTTACCTCGACCATCAAGGAATCGCCAGGGTAGGCGGACGCCTCCAACATTCAGAACTCTCGCACGATGGCAAACATCCTGTTATTTTGCCTCGTGATTCACGACTCTCTGCACTGCTCATCGACCACGCACATCGTCAGACCATGCATGGAGGTACGCAATCCACCCTCGCTTTTCTCAGACAACGCTACTGGATTCTCGGTGGACGAGCTCCAGTGAAAACGCATATCCTGAGGTGTGTGAAGTGTGCTCGGCAGAGGGGGATCCGTGCCCATCAACTGATGGGCCAACTACCTCTTTGTCGGGTCACTCCATCACGCCCGTTCACCCACACAGGGGTGGACTACGCAGGACCGCTCACGCTGAAGACTTGGAAAGGCAGAGGAGCCAAGACACAGAAAGGGTGGATTTGTGTATTCGTCTGCTTCGCAACATCAGCTGTTCATCTGGAAGTTGTCACCGATTACTCAGCCGACGCGTTCATCGCAGCCTATCGCAGATTCGCAGCAAGGAGAGGAACTGCAGCCTCTCTCTACTCAGATTGCGGCACCAACTTCCAAGGAGCAGACGCGCAGTTGCAGAAACAGTTCAAGGACAGCACACGCGAAAATCAAGACCTCGCAGCTTTACTCGCCAAGGATGGTACGCAGTGGCACTTCAACCCTCCTGCCGCTCCACACATGGGTGGAAAATGGGAAGCGGTGGTCAAGTCTCTCAAATTCCATCTGAAGAGAACGATTGGGGATGCCTTGCTGACGTTCGAGGAATCAATAACATTGCTCGCGCAGATCGAAGCCATCCTCAATTCTAGACCGTTGGAACTACTCAGCGATGATCCAGACGACCTCTCAGCCCTTACACCAGGACATTTCCTGATCGGATCGCCGCTCAACGCAGTGCCAGAGCCCACGCTTCTCGACGTCTCAGTCAACCGATTGTCAAGGTGGCAATTTCTGCAACAGCGTCTCCAACAGTTTTGGAGGCTCTGGTCCACGCAGTATCTTCAACGACTCCAAGCAGTCTCGAAGTGGCATCACCCGTCAAATGAGATCAAGGTAGGCACTCTTGTTCTTATTACTGATGAACGCTTGCCCCCAGGAAAATGGCCCATGGCACGGGTTCTCAAACTCCTACCAGGCAAGGACGGATTGACCAGAGTCGTCGAGCTCAAGACGGCCACCACGACGCTCACACGGCCCATCACCAAGCTGGCCATTCTTCATCAGCCCTCTCAGGACGACGCAGACACGCAGACCACATCATCGACCAGTCGCTGATGGCAGGGGGGAAATGTTTGCGAAATTCCCTACGTACACGCAGCGTGACGAAGTTGGCAGCGAAAGTAATTCGTTGGTGCGTCGTTACCGATAGCGGCAGCACCTCACGGGCCCCCTTTGTCCACGCGGTCCCCTCTCCACGCGGAACCGGCACGATCGACGCCATCATCGATTTCGTCCTTCTTGATCGAACGCTCAGAGTACGCGTTTCGTTTGTTTTCGCTCTCGCTTAGATCAAGCTTTCGTTGTTAATATAACAATCTTTTTGACCACGCATTGTCCACGATTTCACTTGTGTAAAGTGCAGATTGACCACGCTTCGACCACGCGCTATTTCTGTACGTTGACCACGCGGTGTGATCGTGCACGTTTTGTGTTTGTACGTGAATTGTAAATAGTTGACGCGCAATAAACGAGTCGTGTTTGTTGCAAGGTGTGTCTCATTTATTCTGTCCACTCAGACCACGTAAACTCGCAAACATTTTTTGGTCCTTCGAGCCGGATAGAGGCACACTCGGTTTCGAAGAAACGTGTAACGGTCGAAGCCGCCATTACGCGTAACGGCCACGCCCGTTCAACGAACACGCAGTGCCATTTTGAGTGAGGTGTGACAGGATTGCAGTGACTCTTTCAAGCTTCCGTGTCGTTCGCATTTGTGCAGTGACCACGCAGTGAATTTCGACAACATGCCGAAATCGCGAGACACCTCACCAGCTTCGCACGACAGCTCGGCCCGCTCCAGCAAGGCGGACGAGGAAACGACCACGGCGCCCCCGCTTCTAGAAGTCCCGGAAGAGATGACGCAGCCCTTACAGCCCACGCGCACACGCTCTCCAGCACGCCTCTCCTCTGAGCTTCAGGTTCGTGCGAAGGTGCAGGAGGAGCGCCTGGACACGATGTTGTCCATTGTCGAAGACCTTCAGGCCTCCGCTGCAAAGGAGCCGCTCTCGATCCTCGCGTCCGAGGTCGAGATCACAAAGACCACGCTGATGGAGATGCACCTTCTTTTCCATCAAGAACACCAGGCTCTTAGCCGTCTCTGGCCGATGTCCCAGCTCGAGCATGGCTACTACAAGGGCAAGGTGGCATCGCAAGAGGAGAAAGTGGTGTTGACCGCTCGAAAATTAATAGCGCAGCTGGAACACCGTCTCGCGCCAAGCACGCCCATGCAGCCCACGACGTCCACGCAGTCAACCTCGACCAAACGATCACGCTTGCCGGAAATTGCACTCCCAAAATTCGAGGGGGAGTACAACAGATGGCAGGCCTTCAAGTCGGCGTTTACGTCGGTGATTTTGGAGCGTGGCGACCTCGCCGACGTTGATAAGCTCCACTATTTAAAAGGAGCAGTCTCAGGCAACGCAGCCCACGTTATTGAGCACCTTCCTGCAACAAACGAGGCGTTCCAAAAGGCTTGGAAGCTCCTCGATGAGCGGTTTGAAAACAAGCGGCTCAATGTCCAGTCCTACATGGACCGGATTTCAGATCTGAAGCCGATGAAACAGCGACGGGCCAGTTCGCTGATTAAGATAACCAATATCATCGGCGAAACGCAGGAAGCGTTGACCACGTTCGGGCTCAATGATCCACACTCCTGCTTCCTGTTAAACCACCTCGTCAGGCTGCTCGACTCGGGCACGCGAGAACGCTGGGAGTCCTCGCTGAGCACTCAAACAGATTACCCAACGATGTAGCAGCTCACGACATTCTTGTTGGGACGCGCCCGAACACTCGAACAGCTGGAGCGGGTGGCCGAACAAAAGCAGACGCAGAACACGCAGACCTCGTCAGGACGCCCGGCCAGTCGCGACATCCGGTTGGTGCAACAGAGAGCCTCCGTCCACGCAGCCGCCGCAGCGCAGCCCACGCCAACGACGACACAATCGTCCTCTTCACGCCCACGCACTTCAGCGCTCTATCCTTGTGCGCTCTGCGCCAAGGACCACTTTCTGACAGCGTGCCCTGCGTTCAGGAACAAAACCGTGGAGGAGCGGATAAGTGTGGTGAAGGCTCAACAGTTGTGCGTTAACTGTTTGGGCCACCATAATTTGAGAAGCTGCCGTACTGCACAACGGTGTAAGCTGTGCAATGAGCAGCACCACACGGCGTTACATGGTGGCAACCTCATAAGGGTGTTGGTGCCGTTCCCTCAGACCTCGCAGCCCGCGAACGCCTCCACGTCTTCGCAGCCCACGGCGAAGGCATCACAGACCACGCAAACGCAATCGACAACACATTGAGATGTCGGTGCAGTCGTCGACGCCCACGCAGCCTGCTCAGCCCACGCATTAAAGGACCACGCAGCCCACGCACTCAGACCACGCAGACCACGGACCACACTTCTAGCAACAGCACTCGCAAGAGTGCACACTGACCTCGCAACGCAGCAAGTAAGAATTCTGGTCGATTCAGGCTCTGAAGTTTCTCTTATTTCTCTATGTTCACGCTACTTTGAACATGAATGTTTCTCAGACATTTTTGTGGACGGATTCAGAAGTCACGCTTGCGTGGATCAAAACGCACCCCTCCAAATGGAAGGATTACGTTCGCAACAGGGTAATCCAGATCCAGGAGATCACGCAGAACTTTCACTGGAGGCATGTACCAGGATCATCGAATCCAGCTGACTGCGCGTCAAGAGGCATGACGACAGAACAGCTTCAACAGCACTCGCTCTGGTGGACGGGACCACCGTGGATCACGCAACCACAGAACGCATGGCCCACTCAGACCAGTGTAGACGCAGACGAGCTAGGAGCTCCAGAAGCTCGTGCTGTGGTTTCACTGCACACGTCTAACGCAAACGCAAAGGAATATTCATGGGAACTGATCTATAAATATTCTTCCTTTCACAGACTACTCAGAATCACCGCTCTTTGCCTCAAATTCGTGGACAAGCTGTTCAAACGACAGGACGCTTCGCCCACGCATTTTATCTCAGCAGCTGATATGGAGAAGGCCAGAATCTACTGGATTCAGGCCACGCAGTCCGCATTCTTCAAAGACGAACTCGCTGCACTCGCCAAGGGAACAACGCTTCCAACAACTCATCCATTCACGAGGCTCACCGCTTACCTCGACCATCAAGGAATCGCCAGGGTAGGCGGACGCCTCCAACATTCAGAACTCTCGCACGATGGCAAACATCCTGTTATTTTGCCTCGTGATTCACGACTCTCTGCACTGCTCATCGACCACGCACATCGTCAGACCATGCATGGAGGTACGCAATCCACCCTCGCTTTTCTCAGACAACGCTACTGGATTCTCGGTGGACGAGCTCCAGTGAAAACGCATATCCTGAGGTGTGTGAAGTGTGCTCGGCAGAGGGGGATCCGTGCCCATCAACTGATGGGCCAACTACCTCTTTGTCGGGTCACTCCATCACGCCCGTTCACCCACACAGGGGTGGACTACGCAGGACCGCTCACGCTGAAGACTTGGAAAGGCAGAGGAGCCAAGACACAGAAAGGGTGGATTTGCGTATTCGTCTGCTTCGCAACATCAGCTGTTCATCTGGAAGTTGTCACCGATTACTCAGCCGACGCGTTCATCGCAGCCTATCGCAGATTCGCAGCAAGGAGAGGAACTGCAGCCTCTCTCTACTCAGATTGCGGCACCAACTTCCAAGGAGCAGACGCGCAGTTGCAGAAACAGTTCAAGGACAGCACACGCGAAAATCAAGACCTCGCAGCTTTACTCGCCAAGGATGGTACGCAGTGGCACTTCAACCCTCCTGCCGCTCCACACATGGGTGGAAAATGGGAAGCGGTGGTCAAGTCTCTCAAATTCCATCTGAAGAGAACGATTGGGGATGCCTTGCTGACGTTCGAGGAATCAATAACATTGCTCGCGCAGATCGAAGCCATCCTCAATTCTAAGACCGTTGGAACTACTCAGCGATGATCCAGACGACCTCTCAGCCCTTACACCAGGACATTTCCTGATCGGATCGCCGCTCAACGCAGTGCCAGAGCCCACGCTTCTCGACGTCTCAGTCAACCGATTGTCAAGGTGGCAATTTCTGCAACAGCGTCTCCAACAGTTTTGGAGGCTCTGGTCCACGCAGTATCTTCAACGACTCCAAGCAGTCTCGAAGTGGCATCACCCGTCAAATGAGATCAAGGTAGGCACTCTTGTTCTTATTACTGATGAACGCTTGCCCCCAGGAAAATGGCCCATGGCACGGGTTCTCAAACTCCTACCAGGCAAGGACGGATTGACCAGAGTCGTCGAGCTCAAGACGGCCACCACGACGCTCACACGGCCCATCACCAAGCTGGCCATTCTTCATCAGCCCTCTCAGGACGACGCAGACACGCAGACCACATCATCGACCAGTCGCTGATGGCAGGGGGGAAATGTTGGCGAAATTCCCTACGTACACGCAGCGTGACGAAGTTGGCAGCGAAAGTAATTCGTTGGTGCGTCGTTACCGATAGCGGCAGCACCTCACGGGCCCCCTTTGTCCACGCGGTCCCCTCTCCACGCGGAACCGGCACGATCGACGCCATCATCGATTTCGTCCTTCTTGATCGAACGCTCAGAGTACGCGTTTCGTTTGTTTTCGCTCTCGCTTAGATCAAGCTTTCAGTTGTTAATATAACAATCTTTTTGACCACGCATTGTCCACGATTTCACTTGTGTAAGTGCAAATTGACCACGCTTCGACCACGCGCTATTTCTGTACGTTGACCACGCGGTGTGATCGTGCACGTTTTGTGTTTGTACGTGAATTGTAAATAGTTGACGCGCAATAAACGAGTCGTGTTTGTTGCAAGGTGTGTCTCATTTATTCTGTCCACTCAGACCACGTGAACTCGCAAACACCTGTGTAAACTATTAGCAACGCGCTAAAAGAACAAACCGATGCACATAGCAACAAAATAAATAAATAAATACGGTGCCGCACCGCAAATGACATAAATAGCATGAGATATGAAATATGAATATGAATAGATGATAAAATAGCATAAAATAAAATAAAATACCATAAAATAAATAATATAAAATAGGATAAGATAAAATAGGTTAATATGAAATGAAATGAAATAAAATAAAATGAAACGAAATAAAATAAGATAGAATAAAATAAAATAATGTAAGATAGGATAAAATAGAATAGGATGAAATAGATTAATATGAAATGAGATAAAATGAAATAGAATAAAATGAAATGAAATAAGATAAATAAAAGGAACCACGAAAGATAATGAATAAGATATGGAATATAAATATAACATATGAACTATGTACCGAAACTGGAATATACAATATGAAAATGAAAATACGAAATATGTAATCATACGACGAAGCAGCAATATTGCAATGCAAGCCACGTAAACTAATATACTACACCACCGATATTAAACCACCGAAAGTAGCAAATAATGTAAAATACCAGCGGTGAATGCGATAAAACGATAAAACGATAAATAAATAAACTGAACAATTAAACAATAAATCAACCAATTAAATCGCGTAGCGATACACAAGTTGCGCAGATTTAGTAAACACATTATAAAACTATAGGCAAAGGAAAATAAAATATAAAACACTGAATAATGAAACGAACCAGGAAATAAATTATATAAATTAGATTAAAACACAGTAAAATACTGACAGATAAGAAAATGAGAAATACGATAGATAAATAAGCGAAAAGAACTATACCGCAGAAAAACACCGGAAAACCGGATAATCGAATAATCGACTAATAATCGACTAATTGACTACGTTAATAAATAAATAATTAATTAAATTAAATAAATTAAATAAGACAACAGAATAACGTGCCGGCCAAACATATGCCACGAGATAGCAATAATAAAGTAAATTAATGAAGTAAATTAATATCACGGACACAATAATTATAAAACATCAAAAATATCGAAAAATAACGAAGCACTTTCACACAAGAACGCTTAATACACTTAATAAATCCGCGCAACAGACACAAAATGGTAATAATAGAATAAAAAACAAATAAAGCTAATACGTCACCGAACCGTTGACCTAATTTCACATCGTCTGTCCTCTTCTATCCAAGGCCCTGGCCGCGCGTGCAGCCGTCTGTCCTTCTTCAACTACAGCGGCCATCTTGAAAACCTGTCAGTTCTTGCATCCACTTCCTTAACCAAATTAATCGCAAAATCACTCAAAAAACGCGGAATTACACAACGAAACGTTCACAATTAATCAGAATTATCCTTAAATAATGTCAAATGTTTATAATTAGCACCACGAGCACCGGAAACACGACATCGAAATGCCGCGTAACACGCACACCACGTTTTTATTGATTATTAATAAATTAATACAATATTTAATTGAAAAACGACACATTAGTACTTCCGAACAAACAATAAAATGATTTTAACAAAAAACGCGAATATCTAAGCAACTATCCACCGCGTTGCAAATCTGACCGCGGAGCGACCACGAAACACGTCCGCTCTCCTCGACGCGTCGAGCGGGAATCACCAACCTAATCTAACCTAACCTTTTTATTTATTTTTTATATATTTTGACAGCAAGAAAATACATTCACGTAAGCGAGGAACCCGTCGGGTTAGGAGGGGTCTCGGGCAGTGTGGGACTCAAAGGTACATACCAAAACAAGTTTCCCTGAGTTGGATCGTTACAGTACCCCAATACCCACTAAAAACTTGCTCCGTATCAGCCACAGACACCTCCGGCAACCTCAAAGGGCTTTGATGGAGAGCATACTGTGTAGCCACGATGTTGCTCACCCATCGACCGGCTCGAACGACCTAAAGGCGTTCAGTCGTCCAAGAACGTCGCGGGTAAGCCCCAGCGCACCTCCGCTTATAACGCAAGCTATTTTGACCGGCGGTGATTTCATTTAGCCACAGAAGGTATAGAGTGCGTTGGTGGACACTCTACAGCCGCTGTGCGTACACACCGCCGGAACTGTGCATTATCCTTGCAGAATCATTTTTCCCTACCCGTATGTTTCCGCAGGAGATGTGTAGGATTGAGCTGAGCCGCTTAGTCACCAGAGGCCGCAACACACATTTGGGCGAGCTAAGCCCCTCGATGGGCGGATCTCAGCCTGGGAGAGGTCGCGAAAACGAAGGAGTGCACGCATGAATGCGAGAGATAGGAGAGACCAAGCCGCCTGGACGCAAGCGACCGCTTCACACATTTGGGTGAGCTAAGCCTCTCGATGGGCGGATTTCGGGCCTGGAATTGGTTACGCGCACTGAGGAATGCACGCATGATAGCGAGCGAAAGGAAGTCTTGGGTTGCCTGGACACCATCGACCGCAACACACATTTGGGACAGCTAAATCTCTCGATGGGCGAATTCCGGGCGTGGGAGAGGACGCGAAAAATTTTTCGCACGAAGGAATGCTCATGCGAGAGCACGCGGTAGCGCTCGGAACGCTCGTGTCGTTTGTCACATGCATTCATCCATCCATTCAGTTCATTCAATTCTATACTTTCTTTTTTTATATTTTGACAGCAAGAAAATACATTTACGTACGCGAGGGACCCGTCAGGTTAGGAGGGGTCTCGGGCAGTGTAGGACTCAAAGGTACATACCAAAACAAGTTTCCCTGAGTTGGATCGTTACAGTACCCCAATACCCACTAAAAACTTGCTCCGTATCAGCCACAGACACCTCCGGCAACCTCAAAGGGCTTTGATGGAGAGCATACTGTGTAGCCACGATGTTGCTCACCCATCGACCGACTCGAACGACCTAAAGGCGTTCAGTCGTCCAAGAACGTCGCGGGTAAGCCCCAGCGCACCTCCGCTTATAACGCAAGCTATTTTGACCGGCGGTGATTTCATTTAGCCACAGAAGGTATAGAGTGCGTTGGTGGACACTCTACAGCCGCTGTGCGTACACACCGCCGGAACTGTGCATTATCCTTGCAGAATCATTTTTCCCTACCCGTATGTTTCCGCAGGAGATGTGTAGGATTGAGCTGAGCCGCTTGGTCACCAGAGGCCGCAACACACATTTGGGCGAGCTAAGCCCCTCGATGGACGGATCTCAGCCTGGGAGAGGTCGCGAAAACGAAGGAGTGCTCGCATGAATGCGAGAGATAGGAGAGACCAAGCCGCCTGGACGCAAGCGACCGCTTCACACATTTGGGTGAGCTAAGCCTCTCGATGGGCGGATTTCGGGCCTGGAATTGGTTACGCGCACTGAGGAATGCACGCATGATAGCGAGCGAAAGGAAGTCTTGGGTTGCCTGGACACCATCGACCGCAACACACATTTGGGAGAGCTAAATCTCTCGATGGGCGAATTCCGGGCGTGGGAGAGGACGCGAAAAATTTTTCGCACGAAGGAATGCTCATGCGAGAGCACGCGGTAGCGCTCGGAACGCTCGTGTCGTTTGTCACATGCATTCATCCATCCATTCAGTTCATTCAATTCTATACTTTCTTTTTTTATATTTTGACAGCAAGAAAATACATTTACGTACGCGAGGGACCCGTCAGGTTAGGAGGGGTCTCGGGCAGTGTAGGACTCAAAGGTACATACCAAAACAAGTTTCCCTGAGTTGGATCGTTACAGTACCCCAATACCCACTAAAAACTTGCTCCGTATCAGCCACAGACACCTCCGGCAACCTCAAAGGGCTTTGATGGAGAGCATACTGTGTAGCCACGATGTTGCTCACCCATCGACCGACTCGGACGACCTAAAGGCGTTCAGTCGCCCGAGAACGTCGCGGATAAACCCCAGCGCACCTCCGCTCATGACGCAGGCTCGTTTTGGCCGACGGTGAAATCATTTAGCCACAGAAGGTACAGAATGCATTAGGTGGGCACCCTGCAGCCGCTGTGCGTACACACCGCCGACAGTGTAAAATTTTCCTTGAAGAGTTGCTTTCCCTATCCGTGTGTTTGTTACGCAGGAAATGGATGGGATAAGCTGAGTTGCTTGGTCGTCAGAGGCCGCAACGCACATTTGGGCGAGCTAAGCCTCCCAATGGGCGAATTTCAGCCCGGGAGAGGTCGCGAAAACGCAGGAGAACTCGCAAAATTGCGAGAAATGGAGAGCCTGAGCCGCCTGGACACCAGCGACCGCATCACACATTTGGGTGAGCAAAGCCTCTCGATGAGCGGAGTTCAGGTCTGGATTTGGTTACGCGCACTGGGGAATGCACGCATGAGAGCGAGCGAAAGGAAAGCATAGTTTGCCTGGACACCAGCGACTGCTACACACATTTGGGCGAGCTAAGTCTCTTAATGGGCAAATACCAAGCATAGGTGGACTCGCGAAAGGACATTGCCAGCGCGCAACGATGCCCTTTAAAACGCGTACCGAACCGACCTGGATCGCCTGGACATCTGCAGCCAAAACACAGTTTGGGTCGATGGGCGAGTTCCAGGTTAAGGATAGAGCGCGTAGGGTAATTCGTCTCCGTGGGAAGCTCGTGTGAGCTCGCGACAGGTAAGGCCGAATCGCCTGGACATCAGGGGCAGCAGCACCGGGTTAAGTGAGCTGTCCTCTTGATGGCCGAAATCCGGATTCAGGGATGGAAACGTAAGGTATCGCGTGATCGAAGGAATGTCGGTGCGCGAGGGTTCCGGGTCGCCTGGACACCAGTGACAGCAGCACCCGTAAGAGTGAGCTGAACCATCCGGCGGGCGAATTGCAGATGAAGGAGAGGATGCGAAGCGTAACGCGTAAGCGAGGGAGTGCTCGTGAGAGCCCGCGAATGGGGGATGCCCTGGTCGCTTGGACACCTTCGACCGCAACACACATTTGGGTGAGCTAAATCTCTCGATGAGCGAATTCCGGGCGTGGAAGAGGACGCGAAAAGTTTTCGAACGGGGGGATGCTCATGCGAGAGCACACGGTAGCGCTCGGTAGGCTCGTGCCGTTTGTCGCATGCATTCATCCATTCATTCAGATTCATTTCATTCGATTCTATACTACACGTATCTGAGGGTACCGATTCAATTCTATACTACACGTATGTAAGGGTACCGTAAGCGGGATGCTACGTATAGTACGTATGCAGTCGGAGAATCTGTGGAGAAGAACGGTTAGGGTCGTGGTTCGCTAAGAGTCGGCCGGCGAGGAGAAGGATCAGGCCGGCCAGTCTCGATCCACTGCCAACGGGTACAGCGAGAGGGACCGTTCAAGCTTGGGATGCTGCGAGGAGCGAGCGCAGGGGATGAAAGAAGAAGCCGCGAATTCAGTAACCGGAGGAGAGCCGATACGCGAGCGTAATATATCCGGGATTCGAGGTCGCTGATTGGAAATTGCGCGGGCGAAAAAATTAAAATTTTAATTAAATTAATAAAATGTAATTTGAAAAGTGTAATAAAGTACAAAATTTATCAAAATCTGAGAATTATCAGGAGGCTAGAATTGATGATTTGTAGTTAAAAAGCAAAGTTGAGATTATAATTGAGAATAGATACGTGTCGAAACTAACTTTTAGGATTGTCGTGAAGATTAAATTAAATCTAGAGGTAATTAAATACGATTTTCGCGAAATAAGGTTGATACAGATTGTTTTCAAAATTTGAAAACAAAGGGAGAAGTAGGTGTTCGGGCGATAAAGCATACGTTAATTTGGTTTTCAAAGTTTGGATTTTAGAGCCGGCGCGAGAACTGTGAGATTTTAGCG
This sequence comes from Osmia bicornis bicornis, assembly GCF_907164935.1. Lineage (NCBI taxonomy): Eukaryota > Metazoa > Arthropoda > Insecta > Hymenoptera > Megachilidae > Osmia > Osmia bicornis. Next base: position 89,083 of record NW_025791454.1, on the reverse strand, counting down.
TCTCGTTGGGTGGATGGGAGGCGCGTGCAAACGGGCGATGCGCGGATTGCGTCACCCGCTCGCAGGTAGTGGTCAGAACTGGGTCAATGAGTCAGCCAGCGGCCGGTATCCGAAGGGTTGCGAGCGAGCCGCGTTTGTGTGCGACGGGCTCGTCGTTGTCTACCTGAAGGGACTTCGCGCGCGGTTCCTTTTTAGTCGCCTTTTACGACAAGCCAAGGAGGCTGGAGACGTATTCTGTAACCCCCCGTCTCCAGGGGAGATTCAATTCTATACTACATGTGTGTAAGGGCACCGTAAGCGGAACGCTACGTATAGTGCGGATGCAATCAGAGAACCTAAGGGGAAGAGTAAGAAGGGTCGCGGTTCGCCGAGAGTCGGCCAGCGAGAGGAAGGTTCAGGCCGGCCGGTCTCGATCCACTGCCCGGCAGGTACAGTGATTGGGAAAGATCGAGCTCGGGATGCTGTGAAGAGCGAGCGCGAGAGAGGGGATCAAAGAAGAAGCCGCGGGTCGGAATCCGGGAGAGAGCCGAGACGCGAGCGTAATGCGTCCGAGATTAGAGGTCACTGATTGGGGATCGCGCGTCATGTTAATGCGATTTTAATAGAATTTAATTAAATTGATGAAATGTAAAGAAATTAAAATGTAATAAAATTCAAAATTTATCAAAATCTAAAATTTACAGAAAACTAGAATTGATGTTTCGTGTTTGAAGAACCACATTAATATTATAATTAAGAATTCATACGAACCAAAACCTTGAATTTTAAATTTGCCATGAAAATTAATTTTAAAGGTAATTAAATACAATTTTCGCGAAAGAAAGTTGGTGCAGAATGCTTTCAAAATTAATTATCAGAGAGAGAGGTAGATGTATGGAAAATGTAGCATGTATTAAAATTGGATCAGCGAAATTTGGATTTTTAGATTAAGCACGAAAGCTAGCAGTTTTAAGCGCCTCGTTAGACGGGTGAGAGGCGCGTACAAGCGGGTGATGAACGGATTACGTCACCCACTCGCAGGTAGCGGCCGAAACTGGGTCAGTGGGTCAGCCGTCGGTCGGCGTCTAAAGGGGGTGCGAGCGAACCGTGCTCGTGTACGAAGGGTCCGATGCTGCCGGTCTGAAGGGGCTTCGCGCGCGGTTCCTTTTTAGTCGCCTTTTACGACAAGCCAAGGAGGCTGGAGACGTATTCTGTAACCCCCCGCTTCCAGGGGAGGATGGGATGTAGTCTTCCACAGTAAATGTGTTAGAGCTAGAAGTTTCCAGGATTTAAGATTAGTGACAAATTAAGCTTTATGATTTGGGGTTGTGAAATTGTGTTGATGTTAGACTTGACACCCGGGAGGAGTTCTGGATTTGGATTTTAAATTGAATTTAAATTGAGGGTAGAGTTGATCGCGGGAATCGTAGTCTAAAAGTAATTAAATATAATTTGTGCGGATGCGATGTAGATGAATAAATGCTCGTTATCTTAGAATTAAAGTTATGGGGAGGCTAAAATGGGTGATCAAGGAGAAGAATTGTACTTGAAATTAAGGGGGTTCTGAGAATCTTGAATTAAGATAACATAACACATAGAAACTGAAAGTTTAAAAGTAAAAGCAGATGTGTACAGTAAGAATGGGTGTGGATCCTGAGCAGAATGTAAAAGGTGAAAATAGTGGAGAAATAAAAACATAAATAAAGAAATAAATGGAGGAATAGGGAAAAAGGACGGTAGAGAACAACGAAAAACAGCCAGAAACAGCTGTAAGCGGAAAGTTTGTAAAGCGGCATACGGTACATTTGGAGTTAAGCTGTACCAGGTGTCGGGTAGGGTAGGCGATAAAGTAGGTGATGGGTAATAAACGGGCAATGAGGAGCAAGGCGCTAAAGGAGGCGACGTAGGATAAAAGCGGTGCGAGTTCGCAAGGAATAATAGAGTAATAGAGTGAAAGTACAGTGAAGCAGTAAAGCAGAGTAAGGCAGTAGCATAAACTAGGAGGCCTGCTCGAGCGACCAGAAGGAGACAAAGGAGAATGGAAACAATCAGGAAAATAAAGAAGTCGGAGTTTTATTGTTCACGTGAAGCGTAGCTGACTAAAAATAAATATGCAGGGGCACGCTGACGGGCGCGGGGGTCATGTCGGAAAAGTACCCGTGCCTAACTATCAAGGTGTAGTGGATGCGTAGGAGATGCCGCATGGAGGGAGCTACAAATTCGCGTACAGCAGGAGGGTCCAAAAAAATAGAGTAGATACGATCATGGTTCGTCGAGAGTCGGCCAGCAAAAGGAAGAATCGGGCCGATCGATCTCGCTCCACTGCCCAGCAGGTATAGCAAGAGGGAAAGATCAAGCACGGGATGCCGCAAAGAACGAGCGCCGGGGGGGAGATCAGAGAATAAGCCGCGATTCGGGATCCGGAGGAGAGCCGAGACGCGGGCACAATGCGTCCGAGATTCAAGGGAGCTAACTGGAGATCGTACGCCGCAGAAAATGCGATTTAAATTAAATTTGATTAAATTGATTAAGACGTAATTTGAAAAATGTAATAGAGTTTGTTACGGTTAATTCCGCCGGGGTGCCGACTCAGTCGGGGAGTCCGGGGTTCGGGTAAGAACTGGTGCAATGATTAGCGGAATAACGTGGTTTATTATAGTGAGTTCGTTACAGTATACTTAGCCCAGGTTCGCGTATTTACAACATGCTTATTCTACAGTATGCTTATCCTACAGTATGCTTATCCTACAGTATGCTTATCTTACAGTATGCTTATCCTACAGTACGCTTATTTTACAGTATGCTTATTCTACGGCCCTGAGCGTCCTTCCAATCTAATGAACTTATCCTACGGCGCGGTGTGGTCGCGGCGCGGTGCGGTACGATCGCGGCGCGGGTGTGACCCGGCGGATTGTGGCGGAGGCGGGCGGATGATACTCCGGGAGCGGGTGGAGATGTCCCTGAGGCGGACGACCGCAGTGCGCGTCTCGTCCTGCCTCGACAATCGGAAACAAACCGTGGCTCCGGTGGGCGCTCGGATACCGTGTGCGTCCAGGCCGGCGGTCGGGATGCCGTCCGGGAGAGTCCCCGGCAGTGGCTGGTCGGATACAGTGGAGCTTTCGACGGACGACCGCGGTACGCGTCTCGTCCGACGAACACTGTTGGAGGAGGTTTGTAGGAGCCCAAAAATGACGTTGATCGTACTTCGTTATCGCTTGTCGTGAGACTCGCTTCGGAGAGTAGATCTGCCTTTCCCTGGTTCGCGGCGCGGTATATGTATGCTCGCGAGGCCGTCTGTCTCTCGAGTTCCGCGGTTCTCGCGGTCGCCGCCTGGTGTTCGCGCCGCGAACCTGGGCGCTCGCGGTCTCGCGGTTGCGGGTCCGCGGGGGCCCGCCATTTCGCGTTCGGCCTTTACATTACACTCCCCCCTCCCCTCCTACGACGCGAAATATCCGGAGTGTCAGCGGTGTAGTGACGGTACGGGTGGTTGCTACTTGATTTATTATTATAATACAAACTTAACCTAAGCTTATCCTATTCTTATATTCTACTGGCCTTAGTCTACGGGGTGTTGTCTGGCGCTGGTGGGGCCTGGTCCGTGGGGCCGGGTGGCGGTGCGGTCCCTGGTGCAGACCTTGCCTGCTGACGGATCCGGATGCGGACGTGGTCCGATCGTAGTCGCAGTACTGCGACGGTCGTCCCGTTCCCCAGGGTCATGAGGACGGGTCTCCTTCTCGACAGGCTGTTGAACCTAAGGACGGCCTCGTCGGCCCGTCCTGGTGTGACGGTGTACGGGGCTTCAGTGCCCCGTTGGGTGGGCCTGGTTGTGGTTGGCCCTGGTGGTGTAATGCCCCGGGTTGCTGGGCCTCTCCCGGGTCTGCTGGTGCCTGCTCGGCGTCGCGGGGTGCCGCGGAGGCCGGATATCGGCGGTGGCGATGTCCAGGCCGGCTGTGCTGGTGGGGCCGCTGTGTGCGGTGGCACGGCTGCTGTGGGTGGCGGTGTGGCCGCTGCGGGCGGCGGTATGGCCGCTGCGGGCTGCGGTGTGGCCGCTGTGGGCGGCGGTAAGGCCGCTGCGGGCGGTGGTACTGCTGCTGTGGTCCTCGCAGCTGTCCGCTGTGTTGGCCTGGTGGCCTTCCGTTTGGGCGGCTGTGGCGGTCGGGCTTGGTTGGCCTGGTGTGCCACCCGTGTTCGGCCTGGTGGCGGCTGGCTGGTTGCCGGTGGCGGGTTTGGAGCGGGCGGCGTTGCCTCGGTGGCCTCCATCAGTTCCTCCCCTCTGCTTGGCTGTTGGCGGGCTGGTGGCTGGATTCGTGGCGGTGGTCCCACGATTCGTATTGGCCACGTTCCGGCCTTTACTTGTCGGATCCGTGGCCGGGCCGCGGGTCGCGACGGCCTAGCGGTGTTGCCTCTGCCTTTACTTTAATTTGTGACTTTCGTGGCATGTTGCTGATTGATTGCCTATCCCCGGCTGAGCCTGCTTTATATCCTGTTGCGGGGCTGTTTGTCTCGCGGGATCGCGACTCGCGTTGTAGCCCTCTGGTGATTGTACCGGTATTTCGCAGTTCGCGACTCGCGGTTGCGTTTTCGCTGGTGGTGGGGCAGGGTTTTAGGTCCTGTACGTGCGCGGTGCGCGATTTACCGTTACCCTCGTGCAACCGTATTACCGTTGGGCCGAGGCGTTCAATCACTTTGTAGGGGCCGGCAAACTTTGGTGCGAGTTTCGCGTTGAACCCGTCCGCTGCGGAGGACAGTGGGTGTTCCCTCCGCATTACTAGGTCCCCGATCTTTGGGGCCCATGGCCGTCTGCGCAGGTCGTAGCGTTTCTTGCTGGCCAGGTGAGCTTTGGTCAATGCTCGTTGTGCGAGTGTGATTGCGTCTCGGAGTCTGGCCAGTGCTTCCTCGCGGTCTCCTGCGGTGCTGAGGGGATGGTGTTGCTGTCCCGGCATGGCTAGTTCCCGGCCATAGTTAAGGTAGGCCGGTGTTTGTTCTGTGGCCTCATGTTTGGCCGAGTTGTAGGCGAAGGCCAGCTCTGGCAGCCATTCGTCCCAGTCCCGGTGGTTGGTATTTGTTGCCTGGGCGATCATGGTTTTGAGTACCCGGTTTGTGCGCTCGACCGGGTTGCACTGGGGTGTGTATGGTGGTGTTTTCCGGTGTTTCACCCCATATTTGGCGAGGAGTGTTGTGAACTCGCGGCTCTCGAATTGGCGTCCATTGTCGGTGATGATCTGTTTGGGTTTCCCGAACCGCATGGCAATCCTTTCCCGGAATGCTCGGGTGATGGCCGGGGCGGTGGCCTGCCGGAGTGGTTGTAGTTCGACCCACTTGGTGAACTTGTCCTGCATGACCAGGAGTGCCGTGCATCCCTTTTTCGATCTTGGGAGGGGTCCTACGAGGTCGCCGGTGACCACTTCCCATGGCTCGTTTGCTGGTGTGGAGTGCATGTTCCCGGCGGGTGCCTGCTGTAGCACTTTGTGTGCCAGGCAACTCGGGCAGTTCTGCACGTGGCGGGCGGCATCCCTGAACATCCCCGGCCAGTAGTATTTTTGAGCCAGCCGGGCGTTGGTTTTCCATATCCCTAGGTGTCCAGCGGTTGGCGTGTCGTGGTTTTCGGTCAGTATTTCCTTTCTTCTTGCTTTTGGAATACATTCTTTCCATTCCAGTTCGGGGTGCAGGCCGGTGGTGTCAGGTAGGTGTCGGTACAGTTGTTCTCCCTGGAGCCGGTATTCGGGGTGCTTGGCTGGTGCGTTTTGGACCGCCTGTCGCGTTCGTTCGTACCACGCGTCTTGGGTGTGGTGGTCCACGGTATCGGCTTCTCCGGTGTGTCCGTCCGGTTGGCGGGACAGAGCGTCGGCGACGAGGTTAGTTTCGCCTCGTTGGTATTGGATATCGTAGTCGTAGTGTTGGAGTTCTAGACTCCATCGGGCCAACCGACCGGACGGGTTGTCGATGGCTTGCAGCCACTTTAAGGCCTGGTGATCGGTGAGGATAGTAAATCGGTAACCCTCTAGGTATGGCCGCATTTTCCGGATCCCCCAGACTACGGCGAGGCATTCTCGTTCGGTAACGGAATAGTTGCGCTCGGCTTTGTTGAGCGTCCGGCTTGCGTAGGCGATGACCCGCTCTTCTCCGGTATGGTTTTTGGTCAGGACTGCTCCTAGTCCGAGGTTGCTGGCGTCGGTTTGTAGCGTGAACGGCTGCTCGAAATCTGGGCAGGTCAGTACTGGCGCGGTGGCGAGCTGGTGCCGTAGGGTCTGGAAAGCGGCGTCTTCGGTGGTGGTCCACGCCCACCGTTGTCGCTTTTGTAGGAGCCGGTTGAGTGGTGCCGCTAGGTCGGCGAAGTGGGGGATAAATCTTCGGTACCATGATACCATCCCCAAGAACCGGTGGAGCTGTTTTAGGTTAGCTGGTGCCGGTATGTCTCGGATGGCTTGTACCTTTCCGGGGTCTGTATGTATCCCCTTGCTGGTGACGGTGTGTCCTAGGTAGGTAAGTTCCGTTCTTCCGAAACTGCATTTTCTGGGGTTCGGCCGTAGGCCCGCTGCACGGAGTCGGCGGAAGACTTCCTTGAGGTTGGCTAGGTGTTGCTCGAAGGTTCTAGCGAGGACGATGATGTCGTCTAGGTAAGCGAACGCCCATGGTGCTAAGCGGGGTCCGATGACTTCGTCGAGCAGTCGTTGGAACGTGGCGGGTGCGGAGTGTAGTCCAAACGGCATTGTTGTAAATTGGAAGAGGCCCCGGCCTGGAACAGTGAAGGCGGTGAGTGGGCGACTTTCAGGGTGGAGGGGGACCTGCCAGTATCCCTCCGCGAGGTCGATGGTTGTTATCACCTTTGCCTCCCGTAGCTTCTCTAGCGTTGCCTTTACCTGGGGGAGGGGGTAGGCGTCCTTCTCTGTCCGTTTGTTGACCTGTCGGAAGTCGATGCTGAAACGGTACTTTCCGTTTTTCTTCCGGACCAGTACTACGGGGGAGCTCCATGGGCTTTGTGATGGTTCAATGATTCCGGCGGCCAGCATACGGTCGACCTCGCTGTCTATGATGGCTTGCATGGCCGGGTTCCGGGGCGTATAGCGATGTTTAACTGGTTCGGCCCCTGGTTTGAGTCTGAGTCGGTGCTGGGTCCAGGTAGTGGTCGGCGGTAGTTGTCGGAACTTGGGCAGCTCCTCGTCCAGGAGGTGTTGCAGTTTTTCCTGCTGTTCTGTCGTCAGGGGGGATGGTCCGGTCATCTCGAGGGCCTCGTGGTCCTGGCCGCGCTGCCATTGTTGCTCCCCGATTTGGATGGTTGTTCCCAGGCGGCCCAGTACGTCAATACCCAGGAGCATGGTGTGGCTCATGGTAGTGAGCACGGCGTACTGGTGGTGGAGCCTCTGGCCGTTGATGGTGGCCGTCAAGCTGACAACCCCTGCGGTGGCGGTCTGGCTTCCGTCGGCGACGCGTACTGCTTGCGGTTCCTGGTCCCAGGAGTCGCCGTGCCAGTGGCAGTACTCGGCGAGGTCACCCCTGATGTAGGAGCGGGTAGCCCCGGTGTCCAGGAGGGCTCGTCCCTGGTATCCGTGCACCGTGATATTGACGTAGATACGTCGGTCCCCTTCTATTGGCTGGTTGGAGGCGTCAGTGGTGTGGCTGGTCGGACGGCGCCTCGTGGGCCGACCAGCGGTCCGTTTCCCGTCCGGGGGTGGCAGGGACAGTCCCGGGTTAGGCGACCCTCGGTTCCGCAATGACTACAGAATAGGCGACTGGGGCGGCGGCATTCTCGGCGGGAGTGGCCTCGTTGTCCACACCTCCAACAGCAGGTCTCTCGATTGTACCCTGGCCCGATCTCGGCGGCTTGGTTTCGGGGTGGGTCGGCTCTGCGGGGTGGCGGGGCGATTTGGCAGTCTCGCTCCAGGTCCTCGTACTCCGTAATCTGGCGGAGTAGGTCCACGTATGTACTGATAGCGGCGCGCCGGATATAGCGCCGGTAGTCTAGGTTGAGATTGCGGTAGCACCGGCTGAGCCGCTCCTCCTCGAGGAAACCCCCATGGCGGCGTAGCAGGGTATCTATGGCCGTTAGGTAGTCTCGGCCGGATTCACCGGGCTGCTGTTTCCGCTGCAGGATCTGGTCCAGCAGTTCCTCTGGTTGCTGGTGTGGTAGGTACGCCTGGCAGAAGATGTCCAGGAACTCCTCCCAAGAGGTCCAGTCGGTACGGTGATTGTGGTACCAGGTCAGGGCCTGTCCGCGGAGCAAGCCGGGGAGGTACCGCAGGATGTGGTCATCGGACAGGCCGTAGGTCGTTCGGAGGTCCTGCAGCCGGTCCAGGAAGTAGTCTGCCCCTTTCCCGCCATCGTAGAAGATTCCGCTTTTGCGGAGCTGGTCAAGGTATGCTAGATCAGCGGGTGGTGAGGTAGGGGTGGGGTTGGGGCGAGGTTCGGGGCCCCCGGTGGTGGCTGACTGACCCTCCTTCGGTTGTGCGGGCATCGTGCGGTGGTGGTTGACGATTCGGGCTCGCAGCTCATCGATCGTTCCGGTGGAGTCCAGCTGTTCCTCGGTTGCGATTTGGATCTACTCGGCTTTTTTCAGGCCGTAGATCCACCCTACTCGGTGCATACGTTACTCCGCTAATTTACACGGTCCCTGTTCGGGCGCCAATGTTACGGTTAATTCCGCCGTGGTGCCGACTCAGTCGGGGAGTCCGGGGTTCGGGTAAGAACTGGTGCAATGATTAGCGGAATAACGTGGTTTATTATAGTGAGTTCGTTACAGTATACTTAGCCTAGGTTCGCGTATCTACAATATGCTTATTCTACAGTATGCTTATCCTACAGTATGCTTTTCCTACAGTACGCTTATTTTACAGTATGCTTATTCTACGGCCCTGAGCGTCCTTCCAATCTAATGAACTTATTCTACGGCGCGGTGTGGTCGCGGCGCGGTGCGGTACGATCGCGGCGCGGGTGTGACCCGGCGGATTGCGGCGGAGGCGGGCGGATGATACTCCGGGAGCGGGTGGAGATGTCCCTGAGGCGGACGACCGCAGTGCGCGTCTCGTCCTGCCTCGACAATCGGAAACAAACCGTGGCTCCGGTGGGCGCTCGGATACCGTGTGCGTCCAGGCCGGCGGTCGGGATGCCGTCCGGGAGAATCCCCGGCAGTGGCTGGTCGGATACAGTGGAGCTATCGTACTTCGTTATCGCTTGTCGTGAGACTCGCTTCGGAGAGTAGATCTGCCTTTCTATGGTTCGCGGCGCGGTATATGTATGCTCGCGAGGCCGTCTGTCTCGCGAGTTCCGCGGTTCTCGCAGTCGCCGCCTGGTGGTCGCGCCGCGATCCTGGGCGCTCGCGGTCTCGCGGTTGCGGGTCCGCGGGGGCCAGCCATTTCGCGTTCGGTCTTTACATTACAAGTTCAAAGTTCAACAAAATCTAAAATTGGCAGGGAACTAGAATTGGTGATCCGCAGTTGAAGACCGCGATAATATTATAATTGAGAGTTGATACGGGTCAAACCTTGAATTTTAAACTTATCATTAAATACGGAGGTAATTAGATACAATTTCCGCGAGAGAAAGTTGGTGCGGAATGCTTTCAAAATTTGTTTCCAGAGAGAGAAGTAGGTGTTCGGAAAAAGGAGCATACCTTAGAATTGTGTTATCAAGATTGGAATTTAAGATTAGACGTGAGAGCTAGAAGTATCAGGGCGCCTCGTCAGGCGGGTGAGAGGCACGTACAAGCAGGTGATGAGCGGATTACGTCACCCACTCGCAGGAAGCGGCCGGAACCGGGTCAACGAGTCACCCATCGGCCGGTGTCCGAAGGGATGCGAACGGGCCTCATCCGTGCATGTCGGCTTGTTGCTGCCTATCTAGAGGGGCTAAACGCGCGGTGCCTTTTAAGTCGCCTTTGATGACAGGCTTGGGAGGCTGGAGACGTGTTCTGTAACCCCCGCCTCTAGGGGAGACTTGATTCTATACTTCCACAGCAAATAGGATCTGATATAATCGAAAGTCTGGTCTGTGCTTTATTAAGTCAGCACCCTTGACCGTTATTGATAAGTGAGTGCAATTGATTTAATGTAATTTATTCACGTCATTAATGTTGACTTGATTAGGTCCTTTCATCGAAGGCTTGGTAAGTTTTGGGTTGCCGGGCTTTGTTGAAGACGACCACGAGACCCCTGCTTCGATCGAGGGGAGGCGAGAAAGCGAGGGGAGTGTGCCGAAGCGCGTGTCTCGAAAGCGAGACTCAAGGGTGAGGGACTACCCCTCGCAGGTTCCCCCAGCCACAACGATTGCCGGCCGCTCTGGATATAAATTGGGGCACCTCGTAGGGGCCTTCATTTAGTACATTTCTAACTGGGGAAGTCGCTAGTTCGCGCTGTTTGTGCTGCTCCGAATCGAAGCTTGGAGCAATACGCGTGTGTCGATACGTGCGCCGTGGTGCAGTGAGGGGTTATTGTGCATAACTAAGCGCAGCAGATCAGCACAGCACACCACAGCACACTGCTCATCCTCGCAGCGAAAACGACCCGCTGTCGCCGACAACGCCCACGCGCCAACGCGTCTATAGCAGAGGCGGGTGAAGAAGAAGGGGAAGGAGGAGTAAAACAGAGGAAGAGCGACGCAGCCAATCACTATCAGTCATCCTGCGACAAGCATCGCTGAGTAAGTAAGTATTGAGTGATCATTGGTCGATTAACGATTATCACACCATCCTTGTTTGTTCAGCCTGCCCGTTTAAACACTACTATTGTTGCTGATGTTGGTGTTAGTTCCGCTGCCGTTGCTCCTATTAATACGTAGCTGGTTAGTTCTTGATTGTCAACCATGCTGGATATTGGCCGAATGCCGACTGTAAATAGCTGTTCGGTTTGCCGGAGTCCTGATACTAATTGCTTAGTTCTATCCTTACTCTTGATGAAGTTGATTGAATTAGTTCGATCTTGACTAGCTTAATTAATTAAATATATTCAGTTAATTCCTGGCTTGGCTTGACTTCGCTTCACGTTGTCGAGTGGTTCCATGACTTGTTCCTAAGTCGGGTCAGGTCAGCCCGCTGTCCCGCTTCATCCTTGGATTGGGTTGCGTGAGTTGAATTAAGTTGATAGGGCAGGGCGGAGAGGGAGGGCGATGCACGCAGATTGATGCGAGTCAGTTGAAACAATCCCTTCCGTGCTATAGTTGTTCCCTTTTCTCCCCCTCTTTCCCCCATTTTTTCCCTTCCCTTTTTCCTTCCTTTCTCTTATTCTCTGTCCCTTCCTTTCTTTTCCCCCTTTTGATTCAGATTTAAGTTATAGATCATAAGTAATTTGCTTTGCTTTCCGAACCCATGTTACTCATTGTTTACTGTGGTTTAGGATCCTTGTACCGTCAGGGTCATAACCGGGGTTGTCATTGCCGTCACAAGTCGCAGTAAGTGTTGATCACTGCCATGTCAGTTCATTTCGACTTAAATGTAGATCCTTGTACTTAAGAGTGCCCGTTTCCTTTTGTTCCGATAGCTACGTTACTGTGCTGCTAAATCTCCGAGCCGAAGAAGAAAGAGAAGAGGAAAACATGTCTGCGTTCAGCGTACTGCAGATCAATTTAAACAGATGCCGCGCGGCACAGGATCTCTTGTGGCAGGCCGTGAACGAGGTTCGCGCGGATATAGTCGTCATCAGTGAGCCGTTTAATCCTCATCCGAATTGGCATCAGGACAGGAGCAGCTCAACCTGCGTGTGATATACGAATCGTCCTAGCTCCGACATGGGGGTGACTAGAAAGGTGTTTGAGACAGACGGATGCGTGGCATTGGAGACTCGCGAGTTTGTGATAGTGAGTTGTTACTTCTAACCATCACTGACTATAGAAAGCTTTGAAGGTCAATTACGGGGTCTTGCGACATGTCTGTCAAGTGTTAGGAAACCGATTATAATCGCCGGGGATTTCAATGCCCGCTCTCCGCACTGGGGATCAGATCGCGTGGATTCACGCGGTCACCGTATGATGAATTTGATCGAGCAAGCAGGGCTGATGCCCGTGGCAAGTCAAGGAGGCCCGTCATTCGAGCGTGGTGGCGTGGGTTCCCGAATCGATGCCCTTGCGTGTAGCCGCAGCCTCCACGGTCGAATATCTAGGTCCACAGTGTCCACGCGCTATTCGGGGTCGGATCACGGCTATCTTGTTCATCGATTTAAAGCGAGACCAGAGGCTATTGGTTCGCCCGAGGATTCTCTTTGGGAGGCGAGACTAGGTCGCCCGGACATGGAGGCGTGGAGGGAAATAGTGAGCGGCCAGTTACCGATGCCAGGATCCCTGGATCCAACAGTTCAACGTAGTCAAGAGAGAGGAGCTGCAGCAGCCGGTCCATCGGAACAGTCCGCGCTACCGCCGCTGTGCACCGTGGCCGAAATTGATGAAGTGATTGAGGAGTTAAAGACGCTCTTTCAGGCAACCCGTCCACCATTGCCGACCCGCCAGAGGAGGAAAATACAAACTGTACCATGGTGGAGCCAGGAGATAGCAGATCTTTGTCTGCAAGCAAAGCGTCTCCGCCACCGCTGGCAGAAGGTGGCACGCCGGAGCCCGACGGCAGCACGACAGCAGGCGCACCCGTATCGCATGGAGATGCTGGAAAGCCGACGTGCCTTATCCTCGGCATTGCGTCGAGCTAAAGAGGCATCGTGGAGTGAGATGGTCTCGACTATCGAAGAAGATCCGTGGGGGAAACCCTACAAGGCGGTCATGAATCGTCTGAAGGGGAAGTCGCCCCTGGTTCGCCTCAACCGAGAGGAGTTCCACGCAACGGTGTCCGCGCTTTTCGTGGTGGAGCAGGAGCGACAAGAAGAGGCTGCCATCCCAAGGAGTAGTGCAGCAGAAGAAGAGGAGGAAGACGAAGCAAGAGGAGAAGAAGCAGCGCAGGCTTCATTGATCTGGCCTCGTCACGAAGGAGCGTCAACGTCGTCGGCATCCAACGCACGCGAGATCGTGGGGGTAGCCGCAGGGTCAAGCGCTGTTCCTCCTAACACCAGAAAGAGATGCTGAAGCCCAGGGGAGGGCACCTCGCGTCAGGGGGACCTGTTCACGAACGAAGATGTGAGGTACGCAATGGGGATGTTGAAGAAAGGAAAAGCTGCGGGCCAAGATGAAATCCCTGGCGAGTCCGTTCACGTTCGGCGTAACGCTGCATCCGGCTGGGTTTGTGCCCTTTTCAATTCCTGTCTGAGGCTAGGATACTTTCCAAGGGCTTGGAAAGTAGGGCGTCTGGCTTTAATACCGAAGGCCGGGAAAGCCTGTAATTCTCTTTCCGACCTTCGACCGCTTTGCATGCTGTCAGACATGGGGAAGTGTTTCGAATATGCTTTGCGCGTGTTAATGCTAGAAGCGATTCGCCTGTCTGGAGGGCTGTCGGTGCGTCAATTTGGGTTCACGGAGGGCAGATCAACTCATCAGGCGGTGAAGGTGGTCATGTCGGAGTGGGATCGTGCGCGCAGAGGGCGAAATGACTGTCTGCTAATTACCCTGGATGTGAAAAATGAATTTAGTACAGTGCGTTGGGACCGCATCCTGGCTGCAGTCGAGTGCCGTGGGTTTCCGACGATAATAATGGACATGTTACGTAGCTATTTAAGCGAGCGAAGAGTGGGAACCCGGACGCCAAGCGGTGAGTGGGTGGAAGCAGCTGTATTTGGTGGGGTGCCACAAGGATCAGTGTTGGGACCACTGTTGTGGAACCTATCGTACGACGGGCTGCTGGAGGTGCTGCTGCCACCAGGCGTGACAACCGTGGGTTTCGCGGACGATATGGCGCTGCTTATAGTAGCCCGATCATTAGACAGAGTGCGCGAGCTGGCAGAATATGCCTTACGTGTGGTGGGGCGTGGTACGAGAGAGAGAGACTGTTTCTCGCGAAAGAGAAAACTGAAGCAGTGCTCTTAACTGGGCGGCGCGTACCCGACGGTCTTGTACTATCGTACGAGGCCGCGATAATCAGGACATCGCGCTCGAAGGTACCTTGGTGTGATGTTCAGTAATAGCAGACTCTTTCATAGTCAAATGAGCCGGGTATGTTAGAAGGCAGTGAAAGTAGCGCAGCACCTCTCGTGGCTGCTACCGAATCCACGAGGATGCGGTCCGAAACCGCATTTGCTGTATTACCGAGTGCTAGAATCTATTAGTTTGGTATGCGTCTCCGGTATGGAGCGAGGCGGTGGAGTCCGGATGTGTGAGACAGCGATTGACATCGACACAGCGGTTGGGGTTACTGCGCGTGACACGCGCGTATCGTACCGTTTCATCAGAGGCATTGTGCGCGCTGTTAGGTTGCATGCCGTGGGACTTGTTAATAAGGGCCGGGGCCGCTTTGTATGGGTACGAGGAGGCGGAGGATCCGGAAGAGCGCGTGAATCTGCCGCAGGTGGTGGAATATGACACCTTTGATCGCTGGCAAACTCGATGGACAACCTCGGAGAGCGGCGCCTGGACTCGCAGGCTGATTCCCAACATCGAGGCGAGGGTGGAGAGCAATTCAGCACGTTACCTAACCTATAACCTGGCACAGGTGATGACAGGTCACGGATGCTTTGCTCATTATCTCCATCGGATAGGAAGAAGTCCGTCACCGAGCTGCTGGTTTTGCGATCCTCCAGTGGACGATGATGCGTGCCACACAGTGTTTGTGTGTGATCGTTGGGCAGTGCAACGAACACTTCTATACCTGGAGGTAGGGGAGCTGACTCCAGAGTGGTTTGCAAGCTGTCTTCTGGATACACGAAGGCGACGCTCTCTTATATCGTTTGTAACCGAGGTGATGACCAAAAAGGAGAGTGTGGAGAGAGCAAGAGAACGCGCAGGGTTAATGGTGCCTCGTCGAGTCCGCCGGCGAGGCTCCCGTCCCTCCCGCGGCACACGCTGATCCCGGGCGAGTGGTGGCCGTGGGCGTCGGTGAGGCCAGACCGGCGAAATTAATGGCATTACTGAGGGCAAGCCAAACGCACGCACGTGCTCAACCCGGCCACCTAATTATGTTTACGAGTATGTGAATTAAGTATGTGAGTTTAGTATGTCTATTATTGTATCTGCGAGTTTATCTGTGAATTTATATGTCAAGAAAACATTTGTAAGGGAAGGTAAGTAGTTACGTAGAATGTTATTAATAAATGGACGCCTTGCAGGCATTATTGCTTGTTCATAACTTAATGTTTGTGTTTACCCAGTCCAGTAATAGGAATGCTGTACTCGGGTCATAAAATAGGGCACATACACAGAAGTTCGAAGGTAGGGTTTGTAACGGATAACCGCCGGGGGGGTTGCCGGCTCAGCCGGTAAGTCCGGGGTTCAGGCGAACGAATGAATAGAGTCGGTTGGTAGTGGGTAAAAGTAAGTATATTTTCTTAACTCTAGTCTCTAAGGTTACACGAGTACTTAATCCTACGGCCCTGGGGTCCTTACAATCTAGTGGTCTTACTTCTATGGCGCGGTACATAATCCTACGGTACTTAATCCTACGGCGCGGCGCGGTCGTGAACGCGCGACGGAAAGTTGGCCGTCGTTAGCGCTGCGTTTCGGTGCGGCGGGGGTAGTGGGAGGTCAGGGTGATCGGGTGTCCGATGCCTTCATGGGCGGACGGCCGTAAAAACAACCCGTCCTATACCAAGGCAGTTAGGGGACCGTGCTCCGGTGGACGCCGTGGAGACGTAGTACGTCCGGGCCGGCGGTCAGGAAGCCGCCGAGAGCGAGCTCTCGGCCGTGGCCAAGGATACAGCTGACTTTATCGGAGGACGGCCGTAAAGACAACCCGTCCTACCGAACGCTGCTGGAGGATTCGAAGGTGCCAAAAATCGTAGCTGATCGTGTCTCTTTATCGCTTATCTAGGAGATTCGCTTCCGAGTACAGATCTGATTTCTGCCGTGTCGCGGCCCGGTATATCAATACTGGCGAGGCCGTTCGCCTCGCGAGTTCGCGGTACGCGCGGTCGCCACCTATCGGCGGCGTCGGTACTAGCGCGCTGGAGGGGCCCGCGGTTTCGCGGCCTCGGGCTCCTCACAGGTTCACTCATTGAGTTGATTATTACCGGCACAATCGATGCCAAGTATATTATTCGCGTGTCTGGAAAATTGAGGCGAAGTCGTACTCGTGAGGCCACGCTGAGCGAGAGCAGGGAGGAAAGGGAGCCGCGAAGGAGCACTTCCGCACGGGCAACTTGCCAAGCCATACAAAATCCGACTTAAGAATTTAATGGGTGCAGTATGCAGGCCAGGCAGTCCGAAGCCGGGTTAACGAGTTCCGTCACCTTTGGCAAATAGCAGTTGGGAAGGGCCCACACGTGGAGTACGGTAAGGAAAATCAACCGCGGATCGGAGTACGGGAGAGGGTCGAGACGCGAGCTTAATACACCTGAAACTCGAGGTCATCAATTGAAAATCGTGCTGTGCAAAATGCAATTATGATTAAATTGCTGAAACGCAATCTTGAAATAGTCAAAAATTCTAAAGTTGACAAGGAACCAGGGTCAATGATTCGTAGTTGAAGGACTATGTTAGTATTATGATTGAGAATTGAAAAGAATCGTAGATTTGAATTAACTTATCATAAGAATAAAATTAAGAGGCAATTAATACAGTCCCGCGAAGGCAATTGATTGATGAAGCATGTATTAGAGGTGAGTTTTCATGGTTGGGTTTAAAATTAGGCGTGATAGCTAGAAGTTTTAAGCGTCTCGTCAAGCGGGTGAAAGGCGCGCACCGGCGGGCGATGAGCGTATTAAGTCGCCCACTCGCGCGTAATGTCCGGAACTAAGTCGACGAGACGACCATCGGCCGATGTAAGAAGAACTGCAAGCGATCCGCGTCCGTGTACGACGGCCTGAAGGCGCCAATCTGGAGAGACTCCGCGCGAGGTCCCTTTTTAGTCGCCTTTTACGACAAGCCAGGGAGGCTGGAGACGAATTCTGTAACCCACGCCTCCAGGGGAAATTCAATTCCATATTTCAAATCATAGCCCAGCAAAGAACCAGGACACGAACGTGATGAGCCTGGAGTTTGAAGTTGCCGATTGACAGTCGTGCAGCGCAGGAAATGCAATTATATTTAGGTTGATAGAATGTAGTTTGCATAAAAGAGTATGTTATAGTTCATCATTTCCAAATTAAGGACAACAGGGAGCTAGAGTTGATAATTCATAATTCACCATTATGAATCTATACTAGTGATTAGAAGTTGAGAGGGATTCGTAAATTGAATTTTGTATTAACGTGGGAGTTGAAGCTAAGGGGCCATAAATGTAAGTTCACAAAATAGGCTGCTGATCACTATTTCAGGATTTAAGATCAGCAGAATGCTAGAAACGATGTTCGCAGAGTGAAAGGTTACATTAGAGTTATGAGAGATTTCGTACCCTGGTTTTAGGTACATATGTGAGCTAGAAATTAGATTTAAGATTGGATGGATTCAACCGTTGATGAGCCGGTAATCGCAGTTGGTTATTTCCCTAGCTGCTTGCCCAAGCAGTTGCACAATTGAAGTTAGAGTATAATTGAGACTTCAGCAGGTCAGACATCACCCGAACCGCGTGAGCCACTCGTTGGAGGCGAAGCGCCTCATTGAGAGATGGGAGAAACATGCGGACGAGCGACGAGCGAATTCCGCCGCCCGCTTGCGGGTGATGATAAAAACAGGTCAGTGGATCAGCCATCAGTCAACGTCCAAGAAGTGTGGCCAAGTCGCGCCCATGCACCTGAAACCCGCCGTTAGCTATAATAAGGACTTCGCGCGCGACCCCTTTTGCTTCATTTTTAACGACGTCGGGCCAAGGAAGCTGGGGACGGGTTCTACAATCCCCGCCTCCAAAGGGAGTTCAATTCAATTAATACAGTTCTCTACTTTGCTAGTTGGTCGGACAGACGAGCCATAGTGCCACAGGAGATATAAGAGATATGAAAGAAGCATTCATAGATTTAGGCTATACTTGGTTACATGAGGGTTTAGCACAACCGTTTGCATATTTCTGACAGAGAGCCCGATACTTGGTGAGCAGACGACAGCTTTCAGAAGCCGTCGCCGGTTTGTAATTAACAGAGAGCAAACTATGCTTGAATTAGGTTATGCAATTGTGTTTGCGTTTGATTAGTTTATAATGTATGAAGCTGAAATTGAGACTAGGGTTGAGGCTGGGATTGAAATTAAAATTTACTGGTTCAAACTTACCCTTTGTTTGAGATTTGCTCGTTTATTAATTATATTTTCTTCTACATTATTGTTGTTTAAATTTACATTATACTAAAACTAATTATTTTATTCTATTAACTGTACATATTTGTTTGTATCTATTATTAATCGTTTATAAAATAAATCATATCCGACGGGCGAGCGAGGTTCGCGGTGCCCCGCCACTCGTCCTTCCCCTCACAGGTTCCCCCGGGTGGATCGAGTAGCTCGGCACCTGTAGGGGGGCGAGGCGAGACGGCGAAAGATATAAATATATCGATTCCGAGAATCCTCGCTCTCTCTCTTAGTCGGCATTGTGACAAAAGTAAACACGGGCTTATTACGAAACGCTTCTTCACCGGATTCCGTTGTGGATTAAAACCGTCTACGATCCTTCTGTGCATCGTTTAAAGGGATTCCCCGAAAAACGGATTAAATACCGATCCGCGATCGCGTCGAAGTTTTTTTCACGCTCCAACGAGCAGCGTTTTTCGGAAGCTCGTCTCAATTCCTCGACCGTTTCGACGGAAAATTCGGAGCTTCAAAACATTGGTCCTTCGAGCCGGATATTTGTCCGGCACCTCGATTTTGACCATCGCGAATCGGTACGTTGTCTTCCGGCCGTGAGTGCAGTGATCTCTTGGCGAACTGCGTCCTCAGTGCATCGAAGTACGATCCAACGGTGGCCGATCGCCCGCTGGACTTCACGAACTGCTGGAAAAAGGGTTAAAGACTACAGTTTCTTGTGAGTTACGCTGACTTTATTTTCTTGCGTCTAATCAGAATAATCGTATTCTTTATCACGTACACGCCGTTAAACGGTCCGAATTTCAAACCGCCAACGGTCGCGAGTTGTGACCTTGCACGCGCGTGCTGTGTACGTCCTTACGTGTCGTTAGAGAACAGTTTTTGCGGGGTGACTCATCATGTCGACGTCACTCGAAAACCTACTGCGCTCTCAAGAAGACCTGGCCGGACGTATAGAGCGTTTCATGAGGAATACACTGAAGATCGGGCAAGAAAAACTTACTCTAATTATGCTGCAGCAACGGAGGCAGCTGTTAGATACTTATTGGCGTGATTTTTCGTCAACTCACAAATCTATTATTTGCGCAGCAGATAAATCAGTGCCTTACTTGAAGGAAGACGTTTTCAGCACTATTGAAGGTACTTACCTTTCGCACGTCGTGGACTTGGAGGAGAGGATTGCCCTACTCGCCCCAGACCGGAATAAGCCAGGAGACGAGAATTCTTCCGGCAAAGCGTCGTCAGGCGAACCGACTTTACCCACGATCTCGCTGCCCACGTTTTCTGGGGATCTCCTACAGTGGGAAAGTTATCGGGATCAATTCAGAGCTCTAATTCACGGCTCGAAAAAGTTAAGTAAGGTGCAAAAATTACATTATCTCAAATCTAGTCTTACAGGTGACGCAGCAAAAATGCTTACCTGCACTCCGATGACGGACGGTAATTACGAGGCATCGTGGGCGTCCCTGGAGCGTCGCTACGGTAATAAAAGGATCTTAGCGGCCTCACACATGCGTCGCATCCTCACCTGTGCTCCCATAGTAAAGGCGTCCTCTCAGGAAATTAAAAGGATCCTCGACGAATTCCGCCAGTCAAGGAATGCACTCGCCTCTTTGGAGCGACCGGTGGAGTCGTGGGACGAATGGTTTTCGTTCCTCCTCACCGAAAAGCTGGATCAAACCACGAGACTCGCTTGGGAAACTTCCTTGGTTGATCCCACTACGCTTCCCCCGTTTGAGGCGTTAGTGGATTTTCTGGAAAATCGTGCTCACGCTGTTATTTCTGCTCAAGGTACGAATGCGGCGACGCCCCCCCCCCCCTCCCTCCAGTCCAAGGAAGGCTCCAAGCGGACACCCGTTGCAAATGCTCGACCAAGGGTAACATTGACCACAAACGCCAAGGAAACAGCCAAGCCTAAGGCAGCAAAAACGTGCCCGTCGTGTGCTGGCTCACACACTCTTGGCCACTGCACTAGGTTGAAAAAAATGAATCCGCAAGACCGTTTGTCGCTGGTAAAAAAGGTAGGCGTGTGTACAGCATGTCTAAATTCAGGTCATGAAGTTGCAGCCTGCAAGTCAAACTTTCGCTGCCTGGTTTGCGAGACCAATCACCACACATCGTTACACGATGCCTTTCGGGAAGATCAACCATCGTCATCCAAGGCAAATATAATTACACCGAGCACGAGTGCTGCTTATACGGTCCGATCTCAACGGGTGATGTTATTGGCAACCGCGCGGGTCCGCTTGGAGTCGACTGAGGGTCGCACTTTAGACGTCAGGGCTCTTTTAGATCCAGGCTCTGAGTCGTCATTTGTTAGCGAGAAGGTCGCGCAATCGCTCCAGCTACAGCGGAAAAGTGTGAGGGTGTTACTCACCGGTTATCAGGAGAAGAGCGTCGGGATGGCCAAACACGAAGTCTCCGTCGAGCTTATGTCCTGCGCAGACAACGACTTCCGCATCACTCTTAACGCGTTGGTGACAAGGAAAGTCACCTCTCCAACTCCGTCTCATCCAGTGGAGGACCATCCATGGATCCACATGCGGGGATTGCCGCTGGCCGATCCGGAGTTTAGATTACCACGTAGAGTCGACGTACTTCTTGGAGCCGACGTTTGTGGGTACCTTTTCTTGGAAAAATAAGGTAGGCCCTCCTGGAACTCCGTCGCTAGTCCGCACGCCGTTTGGATGGTCCCCTTTGGGGCCGGTTTCGACCTCCGACGATCCAGCTTCAGGGGTGGCTCGGGTGCAACTCATCCGAGGCCTGGATGATCTCCGAAACGACCTGCAAAGATTTTGGGAGCTTGAGGAGGTCCCTTCGAAGTCTCCGTCGAGCCCTCAAGACACTGCTTGTGAGGAGTATTTCAAGGAAACGCACTCACGTGATGAACTAGGACGTTACGTGGTGCGGCTCCCATTTCTGAAGGCTACACCCGAAGACATCGGAGTGCCGCGACGTGCCGCGACGTGCCGCTCTTCAACGGTTTCTGGCTGCCGAACGAAGATGGGAGAAGGACTCCTTTTTGCAAACGTCTTATGCGGGCTTCATGGAGGAGTATCTGAGACTGGGCCACATGGAACCAGCCTCCAAGTATGATGTCGCTAACGCCAATTACCTGCCTCACCATGCAGTCTGGAAAACCACCGGGTCAGGAAATAAAAGGATTCGAGTTGTCTTTGACGGATCTTATGTTTCAGGCAACAGACCTTCGCTGAACCAGGCTCTTGCGTCAGGACCACGTCTGCAGTCCGACCTTTGGCTGGTGCTCACTCGGTGGAGGTTCCCGAGATGCGTATTTTCTACGGACATAGTAAAGATGTTCCGTCAGATAGCCGTCCATCCTGACGATCGAGATTGGCAGCGCATACTGTGGAGAGACGAAGCTGGAAACGAAGTCCGCGACTTTCGTTTAACCACGGTCACCTACGGGACAACTTCAGCCCCTTACCTTGCTCTACGAGTTCTACAACAGCTGGCAGACGATGAGGAACAACGATTTCCTTTGGGCGCAGCCATCTTACGTCGAAATTCCTACGTGGACGACCTGTTGGCTGGAGCCGACGATCCTGCCAAGGCTGAGGAGTCTCGACAGCAGCTAATCGGCATCCTCATGGCGGGCGGGTTCCCTCTTGATAAGTGGACGCTGAACTATACGTCCCAAGGGGAACCTAGTGAAAGAGATCACAAATTCCTGCAGGCGAGCAACGATGCGGAGACGCTAGGACTGACTTGGAATGCGGTGGCAGACACGCTTACTGTTACCTCGGCCAAATCGGACCAACCGTCAACCATCCGAACTTGGACGAAACGACTCGTCCTTTCTTACACTGCTCGACTCTTCGATCCGCTTGGATGGGCCTCACCAGTACTCATACGCGCCAAAACACTACTGCAAGATCTTTGGTTGTCAGGAGCAGATTGGGACGAACCGCTTTCAGTCCGCCTGGAGGAGTCGTGGCTTCAGTTTCATCAAGATCTGGAAGAGGTAAAGACTATCTCATTACCACGTTGGGTTAGTTACAGGGATGCGATGCAAGATCACATCGAGCTGCATGGCTTTTGCGACGCCTCCGAACGAGCATACGCCGCTGCAGTCTACGTACGCTTACCAAGTACCTCCACCATGGCGAACGTGCATCTCCTCATCGCAAAAACGAAGCTCGCACCAATCAAGCTCTGCAGTATTCCGCGTTTGGAATTATGCGGAGCTCTGCTACTGGCTCGACTCATGGTGGCGGTTCGGGACGGCATACTTCCTCTACGAGCCACCTTATATGCGTGGACGGATGCATCAGTGGTACTATCCTGGGTCCAATCGCACGCTTCCAGGTGGAAGCCCTTCGTCGCACACCGCGTGGCGGAAATTCAAACGTTACTCCCAGACGTGGATTGGCGTCATCTTCGCAGCGGCGATAATCCGGCGGATTTAGCAACCAGGGGAGTTACCGTACAGGCTCTGAAGGAAGATCAGCGCTGGTGGCATGGCCCTTCGTGGTTACAGTCGCCATCCAGTGATTGGCCGTCCTCCATTCGTTCTCAGGACGATTCACTCTCGGAGCAACGATCTACCGTCCACACCATCGCAGCCGAACAGTCAGAATCTGAAAACGACTTACTATGCCGATTTTCGTCGTTGACAAAGCTAGTACGCATTACAGCTTACCTGAGACGCTTCGTGTGGAACACTCGGGGCAACGACAGCAGGCGAACGGGTTTCCTGACTTCCACGGAACTCGATGAGGCTCGAAAATGTATTCTCCGACTGAGCCAATCGGAATATTTTTCCGAAGAATTACACAATCTAAAAACAGGTAAACCGATTAAAAGTAAATCCAATGTATTAGCCTTACGGCCTGTTTTAGATGACTGCGGGATCATTCGTGTGGGTGGAAGATTGGATCATGCATCGCTCACCTACGATCAACGGCATCCAATCCTCGTTCACCGTCGGTCTAATTTGGCTGAGCTAATTGTTCGGACAGCACACGCTCAGACTCTTCATGGTGGCCTCACGTCGACACAAAGCTTCGTCCGTCAAACGTACTGGATTCCGCAGGACCGCACTCTCCTCAAACGCATCCTAAGAAATTGCGTACGCTGTGTAAGATTCCAAGGTAACACGGGTACGCAGATAATGGGCTCCTTACCTGCTTCACGAGTCCAGCCTGCCAGGGCCTTCCTTCGCAGTGGGGTCGACTATGCTGGCCCAATCACCCTCTGCATGTCAAAGGGTCGCGGCCAGAAGACGGTCAAGGGCTACATCACCGTGTTCGTCTGCCTCTGCACCAAAGCTGTCCACCTGGAGCCAGTGTCCGACCTGTCTGCGTCCGCGTTTATCGCGGCCTTCCGACGGTTCGTCGCGAGGCGAGGACGCTGTGCTCACCTCTTAAGCGACAACGCGACGAATTTTCGGGGTGCAGAGGCGCAGTTGAAATCTATGTTCAAACGAGCTTCTGAATTTTACAGGGAGGTTGCTGAGCTAATCGCCAACGAAGGAACGAATTGGGATTTTATTCCACCCTACTCACCTCACTTTGGCGGCCTGTGGGAGGCGGCGGTGAAATCCGCGAAGAGGCATCTTCTTCGGTCAGTAGAGGGCCACAGGCTGACCTTCGAAGAACTGACAACATTATTGTGCCAGGTGGAAGCGTGTTTAAATTCACGACCGTTATCACCACTCACGGACGACCCCAAAGACTTCTCCGCACTAACACCGAATCACCTCATTACGGGTCACTCACTGTCGGCGATTCCGGAATCACCGGAAAATTTAAATTTCGACGGAGGACACAAAAGGTGGGCCCTCGTACAAAAATTAATTGAACATTTTTGGCGTAGGTGGAGTAAAGAATATCTGGGCCAACTGCAACACCTTCCGAAGTGGCGGAAGGCGCTTCCTAACCTCCAACTCGGAACCCTCGTCTTGCTAAAGGAGGACTCGACACCACCAACTAAATGGCCGATGGCGCGCGTCGTGAAGGTCCACGAGGGAAAAGATGGCCTAACACGTGTGGCGAACGTCCAGACTGCTACCAGACTGACCACACGTGCAATCACACGGTTGATTCCACTCGTGTCGCCGAACGATACGGACAACGCTATGGCTAAGAAGACGTCTCATGATACGTCTGTCACGGCGGGCGGCGGCACTCTACCGGCAGCCGAGCAGTGACGCAGTAGCAACCGCCGATTCTTGGAAACGGTCACGTCGTTGCCGTTCCGACAACGAGGCGGGCGGCATGTTTGAGATTTGCTCGTTTATTAATTATATTTTCTTCTACATTATTGTTGTTTCAATTTACATTATACTAAAACTAATTATTTTATTCTATTAACTGTACATATTTGTTTGTATCTATTATTAATCGTTTATAAAATAAATCATATCCGACGGGCGAGCGAGGTTCGCGGTTCCCCGCCACTCGTCCTTCCCCTCACAGGTTCCCCCGGGTGGATCGAGTAGCTCGGCACCTGTAGGGGGGCGAGGCGAGACGGCGAAAGATATAAATATATCGATTCCGAGAATCCTCGCTCTCTCTCTTAGTCGGCATTGTGACAAAAGTAAACACGGGCTTATTACGAAACGCTTCTTCACCGGATTCCGTTGTGGATTAAAACCGTATACGATCCTTCTGTGCATCGTTTAAAGGGATTCCCCGAAAAACGGATTAAATACCGATCCGCGATCGCGTCGAAGTTTTTTTCACGCTCCAACGAGCAGCGTTTTTCGGAAGCTCGTCTCAATTCCTCGACCGTTTCGACGAAAAATTCGGAGCTTCAAAACACCCTTCCTTCGGTTATTTGTGCGGGAGTGACATACCACTATGACAACCGTGGGCGGCTCGCAATGTGTGTTGCAGTTGCCCTTTCGTAAGACAGGCTGAGAAGGTGTCAAACTTGATTGATATGCCAAATCAGGGTTGATTAGCCGTCCAGATAAAAGGCAGCATCAACAATGGCAGCAGTGCACGTTACCTTCCTTTGGTTCTCTCAAAACCTCATGTCACAGTTCTCATCTCGTGAGTCGGGTTGGGTAGATGTCAATTTAGATTTGGAAAGGCAGATCAGGGTGGACCAGTCGCCAAGATAAGGAGGCTGCATCAGCAATGCCCATAACACTCGTCTTCCTCGATAAATGCACGTCGCAGCCACGGAATAGAACCGCAAAGCACGCTTGCAGTAAAACATTAGTGAAGCGAGCTCGTACCACTGGTACACTTCCGTAACACTTACAGAACCGCACAGATTACGGGGAGACACAAAAAGAACGCGCACACACATGCACCAAAGAAGATAACCTAGCACTTAGCATCCACATAGTCGTGAGGCGCTACGAAGCACAGCAAGGGCCGCAGAAGTCGCGAAATCGTAGGAATTACTGATGTTGCAAAACCGAAGATAAATCGAAGAAGTTGTAGAAAATCAAGAAAAATCAAGGAAACAAAGAACGATGTAACCCCGCAGCGCCAGATGCCTGGTAGGCCACGGGACCATCGAACGACAGGTCCGACCAGCTCGGCAGCCAGCACAAGACTCCAACCTAACCTAACCTAACTTAACCTTTTTTTGAATCTTGCATAAGACCCCCCGCGCCACTGGGGGAGGGCAGCGGGGGAGTGTCAGATTCCTACTGACTAAAACCCCACGGCGACCTCCTCTGGCGTATGGCAGAGGCTCCGGGACCTGATTACTATAACACCGGAGCCTCCCCCGCCGTGCGCTGAAGGCGCACCTCACCGGGGATGTAACAACTCCCCCAGCCGGCACCAGGGGTCGCACCCGGTGCCGGCTCCATCGCGGGGGAACTGCATGCAATGGCGGCCGGGCTCCCCAGCCCATACCGCCTGCAGTCCCCGCGCCTCGATCTCCTCACAGGCTACGAGGAGGAGCAACACCCCGCCCGCCCGCGAGGAAGGTCGGGCGCTCTCCTTCGCTCAGCCGACTTCCGGTGCCGGCTATACCCCGGGTCCGCGTGCAATGGCGCCCAAACAGGGCGCCTGCGGCCCGCCGAGTCGTCCCCCTGTGGGCTGCGGTGAGCCGTGGCCGGCCACCCTCCAGGGGGACTCCCTCGGCTCCGCTGCACCCCCCTTCCCTGCGGGGGCCAGCGCCACTTGCAACGTGTGGGGGAAATCGCAACTCTCCGCCCGGAGTCACCCGGCCCCCCCGAGGCGGACGGATAGGGGCTCCCGATTGAGAACGGGTTCCCCACCGCCCCCGAGTCCGACCTGGGTCCGGGCTCATTTCGTCCGGGGCGGGAGGGTACACCGCGACCCCTCCCACCCCCACAAGAAACACCCCCCGTAAAATCTCCCCAGGAGGCGGGAGGGCACGCGAGCCCTCTCGCTACACTACCCCGTCCCGCATCCGTCGCGCCGGGAGGGCAAACAGCGAAAGCCGCCATCGCCCCCCGCGCCCCTTACGGCTGCCGATCCTGGCGACATCGTCGCGTCCCACGTCCGCGACCTCACCGAGCGGGATCGTACCTGTCGCCACGTGTTCAAATCGGGGAGCCATGCGGTCGAAGTGAACATCGAACCGCCAGTGGCTGTCGAGATACAGGCCGAGGTATCGATGACCCCGCCCGATCACGATCCGGCACCCGTCGACCTCGAGCCAGAGCTCGGCCGGAGGGGCTACCCCACGCCGAGGCTCGAAGAACCACATGGCCTCGGTCTTGTGAGGAACCAGCGCCAGACCTAGCCCCCGGATCGCTCTTCACACGATGGCGACCCCCACCTCGGCACGACGACAGGTCCTCAACCAGTGCCGCCCGGTGGCCAGCAGGTAGTAGTCATCTGCGAATACCGTGGCCCACACCCCGGGCGGGAGGTTCACCCGCCGCGCCGCGTTGTGCCCCACGTTCCATAAGGGCGGGCCCAGTTTTGACCCCTGGGGCACTCCGCGGTCGACCTCTCTCCAGTGCAGCGTACCGTCCCGGCCCGTGTACAGTATCCACCTGCCATCCAGGAAGGCCCTGATGATCCTCTGCAGATACGGGGGGACGTTGTGGTGAACCAGCGCCCCCCGTATCGTCCCACGGGGCAGGGTGTTGAACGCGTTTGTAACGTCCAAGGAGACGCCCAGCGCCACCCCACCCCGGGACGTGGCTGACTCGGCGAGGGTGCGCACCCGCTGGATAGCGTCGATGGTGCTGCGACCCTCGCGAAACCCGAACTGGATGTCGGCCAGATCGGGGCCAACGCTCGACAGGTGGTGGACGAGGCGGTTTGGGATGACACGCTCGAAGAGCTTTCCCACCTCGTCCAACAGCACAATGGGCCGGTGCGCAAAGGGAGAATCTGCGGGCCGTCCGTCCTTTCGGAGGAGGACCAGCCGCCCTTCCTTCCAAATCGAGGGGAACACCCCCTGCTCCAAAGCAGCGCACAGTGGTAAAAGATTCGATTCTAGGTGGACAAAATTATTGTGGAATAATTTATAAGTTCTCGAGGGTTAGTAATTACAATCTCATTGTTAATGTTACGTTGCGCGTGCGACGGCGCAACGTAAAAGGATAATAAAAAAAAGGGAAAGAAAGACTGCTGTTTCAACTAGAAGATTGAAAGGCAATTCCCTATACTTTTTACCCTATTCTGAGCGCGATGGTTGGTATCGCTGCCACCAGTCTCGAGCGGGTTAACGCTCTCGACAAAGACGAAAGACAATTATCAAGATGTTAGAGTTTAGAATTTAACTTTTTAATCTTTCGTTTGGGTTCGTTCAGCGCTTTAGGTCCCGTACGGGTCCCTCCTTGAATCTGTATGTAATGGTAGGCGTGTATAACTAAAAGAAATGTGTTTGGTGTGTTTGAAATAAATTTGAAACTGGTTAACTGGTAAAACTGATTTAATTACGAATAAGAATCAAGAATATGAAATTAACAGAATTAATAATCAAGAATTAACGGAGTTATGAAAGTCAAAAATTGAAGATGTTTAAATTTTGAAACTCATTATTGAATAATACCAGTTTATACGTATCGATTAACAAGGGTAAAGATGATTTATAAAAGTAACAAAAATATAATGCACGCTCTGAGATTACACTTGAGGATTACACTTTATAACGATCGCGGGAGACGATTGTAGCGATCCCGTCTTCCCTTGTATTAATTTGAAATTTGGCGTATTTCCGCCGTGAGGATACACCCTAGCCGGAGATATTCTCGGCACCCCCGAAAGGGTAGGACTAAGGTGTCCCTTTTGATAGAGTAAGAAATGAATTGTGAAAAACGGAATCGTAACACAATTTTAGTTGTACGTAATTATCGATACCTCAAACGATGGAACGATCTGACCGGAGAATTCTCGGAACCCCGAAGGGCTGGACAGATCGCCCGTTTTGCCAATAGATAGTCGTCGTGTTCAAAAATGGTAAATGGATCGACTTACCGAAACGCTGTTTAATACAATACAAGATAACAAATTCGCTTGTAGAGATCTCTATGTTCGCTGGATATTCTGGAACACCAAAGAACGGTAAGGATTGTGAACACTGCACTTGTCGCGGCGATAATGAATTAAACGAAACGAGTACGTCGACGAGAGACAAACGAATACGAACGGAAAAGAATATGATTATTTTATCACCCGGAATGAAGCTAATACGGAATCCTACGCGAGCAAACGATTTAAAATAAGAAAAAAAAGATAGAAATTTAGGGAGAAAGAAGGTTTAACGTGCGCGTCTGTGAGTCCTTGTTAAGAATCCGACGATTTCAACTCGCACGGCACTCTGCCTCGCTACGCGGAGGACTTTACCGCAGGGGAAAACTGTCGCAATTTCCGAACAGCTCTGTCTCTCGGACACACGGGCTCAAGATCACGTACCTCGACGATTGATCGATCAAGAGTGTCGAAATTTGCGCGAGATCGACGGGCGAAGGGCCCGTCGCGCGATCATCGTCCTTGGAGGGGACGGATTGACGAATCGTGGCACGTGCTTAGAAGTGTCGCGTGCCCGGTGATTGGCTAAGACGCGCGAGCTAGATGAAGATTCTTCATCCCCTTTCTTTGGTGTTCCTTTTTCTTTCTACTACGTCGCCATGATAGTTTCAACGGTTTTCTAGAAACTACGCAGTATTTCCTTTAAATGTATTATTGCTAATTTACAGCTATTGATTTAATTTGATTTTCCAAATATTGAACTGTTAAATGATACTATTAATTTGAGTGAAACATGAATGATCTTGAAATTGAGATATATAATTTAACAATTGAAACCGTTATCCGTTTATTTTCCCTTAGCAGGATCAGAATTATTTATCTTTCCTGATTTATAATAAGATCTTATCAGCGTAAAAGCGGACGATGCACTTACGATGATCGCAATGCCGATTATGCATTCACTTACAATCTTTCGCATAATTACTTCGGTGGAATCGGCATTTCATTAGCGATGAATTTAAACATTTCTACCAGAACGTTCCTTTGTTCAAAATTCGCCGTTGTCGCTAGGTAGTTCTTACAATTTTGAACACAATAGTGTTTATTGCTTTGAACGACCCCTGATTTTCGAACGGCGGTCGAACGTTCGCTACGTTAAGCTTTGTAAGGGTTCTCATTTATTTTAGTTTCGTCGTTTAAATTCATATTCATCCATCCATTCTTTTCACACTATCATTCGCTCAGGTAATAATGATCCTGATCGGACCGGCTGACGCTTTGTGCAAATGAGAGGGAGAGAGTTTTCTCGACAAAGAAGTTATTGCGGTTTTCCCGTTTCTACGCAGTTACCAAGGGAAATTCCCGGAATGCGAAGCACTGGATAACTGCGTAGCGCTGGTGTTGTGCTAACGGCTCTCTCTCTCTCTTACGAGCTAACGCGAGTTTTTGTGCGTTACCCGATATTAAACTGTCTTGTATATCTATGGTTGGCGACGATAGTTTCAAGGAGGGTCACGTAAGCTATTGTAAAGAAGGAAACAGAAATGACCTTTCCTCGTGTACCTCGCATGAGAAATTCTCGGAACCCAAGGGCTTGACAAGATACACGATTCCAGGGTAGAATAGAATAAAGAAGAGAAAGCAATAGAAGAAGTCAAAAATAGAAAAGAATTAAACTCAAACTCTTCCTTGTACACCCCTGCATGAGAAATCCTTGGAACCTCGAAAGGCTTGACAAGTATGTACAAGGTAGAGGAGGATTGAAAAGATTGGCGGAAAAGTGAAACACCCACCTCACGACCCTTACATGAGAAATCCTCGGAACCCCAAAGGGCTTGATAAGGGACGCAAGGCGGATAAATTCAAAATTTTCCGCCGGGGCGTAACATTAAAATATATATTTCGGTTATATTGAAAGAATGGAGGTGGAAATTATAATAAAAATATTTTTTTTTTCTTAAATTTATATATTTATTACTTATAAAAAGTAATGAACGTAAAAATAATTAAATTACTTAAATATAATGTTAAACATACTATAATTTAATGTATACTATAATTAAGAATTTAACGGAATTATAAATTAATCGCTATCAGTTAGTGATTCATTATCACTAGAATCACTGTCCCCAATATCATGTTCACTACTGTTAAATCTGTCAGAATCAGTTAATAGCGAAAAGACTTCTGTTGATAGCTTCGAATTTGCCTTAATTGTTTTTTTTCTATGATTATTTACAAAAGGGTCAGAGGAAACCAATAGCATCTGAAATATATCTATCATTGTGGACTCCCGTGAAAATTTTCTACTATTTCCTTCTCTATATTTTTTTATTTCTTTATGCCTATACTCCTGTGCCTCCTCGGAGAGCTGACCAATTGGTAGCAAAGTATTTTTAATAATGTCAGAGCCATGCACAAGCAATTTATGGACGGTTGGTGGAAGGAGATACCAAGGATATAATTGTACAAATTTTTTTAATGTGTCTGTGGCATATTTTTCGAATTTATCTGCATTTACTTCATATCCACATGAAATAGCTTGTAACAATATACAAAAACGGGTTATTAAATTTTGATCTATGCCTGTTATGGCACTTGATTGCACTGGATTTTCAAAAAATCGACGACCCGTATTCCCGTCATTTGAAGTACCATAACCAGGCTTCACAATATCAATTAGCAGACCCATTTCATTCCAAAATCTCTTCTGTATTTTGTCCTTTCGTTTTGCTACTTTTTCTTTGTTCTCTGATTTTATTGTTTTTTGTTTGATTTCTAAACGATATGAAATTTTTAACAAGCACTCAAAGCATCGAATTCTCGTGTGCAGAGGGGATAGTCCGAACCTGTAAGTTGTTGGATCAATCACGACCGAGGATGTAGCTGAGTTAATCGATTTATTCACATCACGTGGTCCACATCCGCATATAAAACATTTTTGGGTAGACATATTCATCAAACTGTTACAAATTTTACCATCAACCATAGCAAAAACGAGAATTGGTTTTATTTCGATTGGTTTCGCTGCTATCATTAATTTTGTGGAAGTTAATGTTTTTATTGCATCTTCTATTTTTTTTGATTCAGCTTTTATTAGTCAGATTTTTCAGATTGTAATAGTAATTTTATTGGCCTGCAAAATCTAATGCTCGATGGTGTCGTGTTTTGCACATAATATTAGTTTATTACCATCTTCTTTATAATACATTTGTAATGGTACCAATGAGACAACAAACATCGAGCTGTCTTCTTGTTTTTCATTGGATTCTTTGAACCGTTGTTTATACTTACTCATGCCAGAGGTACCATAACATCCCCATTTGAATATAATTTCAATATCACTCAGTTTGTCTTTTGCGTGGTGTAATACTGGTTCTTGTACCTTACAAATTCGTTTAATGGTATGGTCAATGATAGATTGTAACGGTACCTCAGCAGAAATTTCCGTAACTTTAATTTCGTCCGGATAGCATTCCTTTTTTGCTTCGAGAACAAAAGGATACGAACGAAACGCATTAAAACCATGCATTTTTAAACGTTGTTGTACCGCCTCATATGCCCGTTTTGTCATTTTCCCATCTAAAAATGCAGCTAGTGCTTCTTCCTTATTAAGTTTTTCTGGTTTAGCCTGTGAAGTTTGAAAATTCTTTTTCATTCGTTTTACCCTTCGCCCTTCAGGAGATCTACATGCTGCTGTTTTCACTAGAAAAGCAGCATCACGCTTTCCTTCCGATGTTAAACTTACTTGTGCAGCATACACAATTTCGTCATTACTATATGTTTCTAATAATGATTGTATTCGGCGTTTTTTGATTTTTTCACTTCCTTCATGAAATATTTTTCTAGGGCGACCAGGACCTTTAGATGTTGAAGGCTGCTGTTCTGTCTCACTTTTTTGTAATTCAGGAAAGTATGTGAAACCTTCCAACCACAACGAATTCTTTTTTATAAATTTTTCTTTCACGCGGTGGCTCTCCGTCCATTTTTGGGACATAATATAAGCTAATTTTCTAATACGGTCCATTATAACGGTTTCCATATTCTCTCGAACATCATTAATATTAAAATAATTTAAAACATGATAGACAAGTTGTGAAATTTTCGCCTCTTTCTTCGATTCGTTCAGCCATACATCGAACAAGTGTTTCCGCGAAATTGCGTATGCACCTGAAATTGATAATTTCTCAGTAAGGTGCAGATTGTAGCAGCTAATTTTTCTTGGGCATTGTTAAGTAATTCATATAGAAACAATATAAAACAGTTTTACAGCTTGAGCATGCTTGAGTCGGGATATAACCTTATATTACTTTTCACTGAGTAAAAAAAAAGGTTGCAATTGCGGTTCATTTAATTTACATCTTTCTATAAGTTTTAAGGTGAAAAAAGGAAATGTGCATTAATTTTACATTTACTTATCTTCCATTTTGCTACGTGTAATAAAAAAATTCACTTTATATAACTATTTCAATTAATAACACGTTTGTGTTGTTGCGTGTTTATTACCATGGAGAAATTTGCCTACAGCATACACTGCAGTTTCAGACATTTGGATGGTAATAATGGGTGAAACAAAGGAAAGACTGCGATATTATTATTGAAATTATTTATTTCAGTATATATGTTAATACATCATTTCATTCAAATCCATTTTGAATTAATTCAGAAATATCATTTTTGTCCACCTAGAATTAGAAATTTTACCACTGTGCGGCGCTGAAGAGGCGGCATAGCCTCGGACCTAGGACGCTGGACGCGATAACCCAGGCGCGGCGGGGGATGCCGTCCAAGCCCGGGGCGGTGTTTTTGGCCCCGAGCCTTCTGACGGCATCGTCCAGCTCCTCCTCGGTGACCCTCAGGTCGGCGTGCGCGGAGCTTGCCCATGACCATCCGGTAAGGGCGCCCCCACGGGTCCTCGTCCAGAGAGCCCTGGAGCTCCTCCCACGCCTGGGATTTCGCGTCCCTGTTGACCTGCCTCAGGGCTACCACGAAGACCTGGTATATGCCACTCAGCAGATCCTCCCTCGCCGGGTCGCGGACTCGAGCCCTTCGGGCGCGCTGCCACTGGCGCCGGGCGTGCTGACACTCGGATCGGAGATCCGCAATGTCGCCCGACCACCAGTACACTGCCCTGCGGGGGGCAGGCGCGGGGCCAGGGGCATGGCGGCGTCGCATATTGCGGTCATCACCTCCCGGAACCACTTGGCCTCCCCCTCAACGTCCGCGACCGGCCCGGCAAGGGCTGCGGCCATCAGCATGTACTTGTCCAGCCTCTTCAGCATCCAGCCACGCAGTGGCGGGCCACGCGCCGGCCTGGGCGCGGCGGGCAAGGAGTAGCTGAAGGTGATGTATAGATGATCACTCAGCGTCTCCCTCGCCGCCACCCTCCAATTTTGCACCACGCGCCCGGCCACAGGGGACGCCCAGCCCAGATCCACAATGGATTCCCCCTGAAACCTTTTTTTTTACGTGGGGGAAATCTTCAAAAGACGCCCCCAGCCCTCCTGGGGAGGAGCCGAAGGTAGTGCCGGATTTTTACCGGCCAAAACCTCCACGGTGGCCTACGCTGTGTGTTGGGAAGGGCCCTGGGATCTCTGACGAACAACACCGGGGCCCAAACACCCATGGCGCGTTGACGCCGCCTTGCTCGGGGGAGGGTCTAGCTTTGGCCCTCCCCCTACGTGCCCTACTCCGCCGCCATCGGGGACCACACCTGATGACGGCACTCCTCGGTTCGCGTGCAGTAGGGACCGAGGCCCCAGCCCCGGCCTCCTGCGGCCCTGCGGCTCCGCATACGTTTCGCGGGGCCGCGCGATCGGTGTTGGGGGAGGGGCGTTCGCCCCTCCCCGTTGCTTATCTGCCGGGGGGTGACAGGTGTCCCCCCACAGATCTCCTCTTCAGGAGGAGAGGGTGCTCCCCCCATCCTCTTCTCCCCGTTGGGGGCGTTTGGGCCTGGTATGTAACATCTTCACGGCCCACCGTCACGGATGACCGTCTCGCAGTAATCGGTCACCGCCCTCCACAGATTCTCGCCGGCGTGCATCTCTTTGACAAGTGCCGCCGGCGAGAGATCACCACCAACTTCGCACCGGAGGGCGTGACGGGCCCGCGCAAACGCTGGGCAGTGCTCCAGGGTATGTTGCGCGGTGTCCCGCCCCGCCCCGCATTGATGACATGCCGCCGTCCCCTCCGCCCGGATCCAGTGCAGGAACTCACCGAAACAACCGTGTCCGGTGAGCACCTGTGTGATCCTAAACGTGCGACTTCTGTGGCCGCGGTCCCTCCATTTCTTAAGCACTAGAAGGACCGCCCCGGCTACACACTGGGCGGTGGCGCCGCTCTCGACGAGCTCGCGTCGCCACCGACCCAGGGCTTTATGCCGGGCCTGGCGCCTAATCCTAGCAACAGCTTCGGTCATCTCTTCTAGCGGGATCCAGTCCAGACGAAGGGCACGTAGACGCCAGAAGACTTTGGCGTCACCTCCGCCTGGAAGTTGAAGGGGACAACCCCTACTAGGGTCATCGCCGCCTCATAGCGGACCGTGCGGTAACCTCTGATTACCCTGATGGCTATCTTCCTCTCTGCCCGGCGCAGCAGTTGCTGGCTGCGCCGGGAATCCATCAGGGCGTTCGCCCATATGGGCGCACCATAGAAGGCCGTGCTCCGCACGATCCCCACGTAGGGACGGCGAACCTTCTCGTTGGGCCCCCCGATATTGGGCAGTAGACGGGCAAGCGCGTTGCTTGCCCTGTCTATTCTAGGGGCCAGACGACCGAAGTGCTCCTCGAAGCGCCAGCGGCTGTCCAGGTGGAGGCCCAGGTACCTGTGGCCCTTCCGCACCTGGACGTCGACTCCACTCACATGGACCACCAACTGGGGCGATGGCGCAACCCCACGCCGAGGCGAGTAAAACCACATCGCCTCGGTTTTGTGGGGAGCTAGCTGAAGCCCCAGCCGCCTGATCCCCGCGGCAACGGCAGCGACGCCAATCTCGGCGAGGCGGCTAGTCCTTTTCCACCCACGACCGACGGCCAACGCGTGCGTATCATCTGCGAAGCCCGTGAGGCTCACACCTGTCGGGAGCTCGACCCGCACGACCGGGTCGTACCCCAGGTCCCAAAGTGTGGGACCTTTCGCAGAACCCTGGGGTACGCCACAGTCCACGTCCCTCTCGTGCATCTGGCCATTCCGGCCCCTGCTGCGCACCTGCCTGAAGCCATATTGCGACTCGGTCAAGTCGGAACCCTCCTAGGACAGGTGCTGGACGAGGCGGGATACCAGAATCCTCTCAAACAACTTCCCCACCTCGTCCAACAGCACGATGGGCGGGTAGGCCGAGGGACTGTCGGCGGGTCGCCCATCCTTCCAGATGAGGACTAGCCGCCCCGTCTTCCACTGTTCTGGGAAGACTCCATCCTTAATGCAGGCGCTGAAGAGGCGTCTCAATCTCGGACCGAGGACGCGTAGAGCCTTCACCCAGGCACCATCGGGGCCCGGAGCAGTGTTTCGGGCCCCTATCCGTTTAAGCGCGCCGGCCAGCTGCTCCTCCGTGAGCCCCACTTCGTCGGACCAATCCACCTACTCGTGGTCCGGCGGGGGGCGGCTGTGTTCCCTCTCTCGTTGGAACAAAGTGTCGACTACCCGTCCCAAAAACTGCCCATCAAGCTTGCCCATCACAATTTTGTATGGGCGCCCCCATGGGTCCTTCTGGGGAGAGCGTAGGAGCTCGTTCCATGCCCGGGATTTAGACTCCCTGATGGCTGCCTGTAGGGCAGTCTCCAAAACTGGGTACTGCCCGTACAGATCCTCCTCCCTCGCTGGGTCGCGGAATGTCCTTCTTCTGCGGGCCCTTTGCCACTGGCGACGGGATGCGAGACAATCTCGTCTCAGATCACCAATTTCGCCCGTCCACCAATAGGCGGCCCGCCTGGGGAGGTTCTTGGCCCGGGGCATGCAGGCGTCGCACTCCGCCTTCATGGCTCCCCGGAACCATTCTACCTCCTCCCCAATGTCCGCGACAGGCCCGGCTGGTTTTGGCAGCGAGGCCAGGGCGAGGGCTGCAGCCATCAGCACGTCCTTGTCCATCCTCTTCAGCGCCCTTCGTAGCGGCGGTGGTCCACAGGGGCGGCGGGCGGTGGTGGTAAGGCCGAGGCGGATGTATGGATGGTCACCAAGTGTGACCGCCTCTTCCACCACCCTCCATCTCTGCACCATACGCGCGGCCAGGGGAGTAGCGAAAGACAGATCGACTATGGACTCCACCTGGGCACGCACGCTGGTGCTAACGGATCCCACATTGAGCAGGTGGAGTCCTAGCCCCGCCGCCCAATTTACGACCGCCCTGCCTCTCGCGTCTGTCCTCGGGGAGCCCCAAAGTGATGCATGGGCATTAAAGTCCCCGAGGACTAGCACTGGCCGGGGGGAACTACGGGAGACAAAGTCCCCCACCCGGTCCAGGTACTGTTCATATTGCGCGAGAGGCCATCTGGGCGGGGCATAGAGCCCCACCACCGCTATTTCACGCCACAGCACGCCGACGAACCCCCGGCCGCGTTCCAGTGGGGCGAGGTGTGGGGGTACTGCGGTGCCAATAATCGCTACGGAGTCGTCCTCGTCCAATCTGGTCTGTCGAGGACTCGGTACGGCTGTGCGGCCACCGCCATCCCAGCCTTCCATTCGGCCAGGGTTTGGAGCAACATGTCCTGAGCCCTGGCCGAATGATTCAAGTTGGCCTGAAGTATAGGGCCCTTGGCCCCATACCTAGGCCTTACGAGCCGCCTCGGCGGCATTTTTGCTCGCCGACTTGGCAGGAGGAATTTTCATGCCCCCCTTCTTCGACTCCGCAGGCTTGGTCCTTGATGCCTGTTCCTTGTGGGCTGTTCCTGCCCCTTCATCGGCACTCTACTTCTTCCTCTGGGAGGAGGAGGGGGCACAACCTTTTGCCCCCAATCGATGCCCCGTGGGCCGCCCCAGGTCCGCACAGACGGGGCACCGCGGCGTGGCGCTACACTTGCTGGCCACGTGGCCCGACTCTCCGCACGCATAGCAGCGGTCGGACCTATCAGCTTCGCAGGTGCATCGCTGCCTAACATGCCCTCTTTCCAGGCAGCGATAGCACTGCAATGGCCGCGGTGGTAGCGCCTGTATGCTGGCCGAGGACCACCCGACCAGAACCCTCACAGAGAGGTATAACATTTTGAGTGCCGCCAGAGGGCATCTCGCCCAGACAGTCCCCATCCTTTGGGGAGAGGTGCGAATCTCCCCCATTTCAATTTCTTCAACGGAGCAACCCCCCGCAGCGGCCAATGCGGCCGCCACCTCCGCCGGGGTGACCGATTCGTCGAGACCGGCCACCCTAACCTCGCCCATTTTTATGGGGCGGGCAACCCTCACCTCGGTGCCACTGAACACCTGGCGGAGTCGGTCAGCCAACTTGGCAGCTTTCTCCGTCCTGTCCTCCCCAGGTAGCTCGAGGACCAAGCCACCGGTCCGAGCTCTTCTGGGCATCAACGCCGTGATGCCCAGCTCCTCCAACTTGACCCGCTCCCGGGCCATGAGCATGGCCTCGGCGTATGAGACCTTAGCCTCGGCAGCTAGGTTGATGGTGACCGCCGCAGAACGAGGAGGGGGCGGGCCTGCTGCCTGGCAGGTTGGGCACCTTGCCCCTTAACCGCCGGTGCTGCCCCTCTCTTCTGCCCCTTCTGCGCAACCACCTTGGAGCTCTGGGAGGGAGGGGCCTTGGCCGCTGCCACCTTCTTCTCTGCAGCTTTAGCGCGGCGGCCAACCACCGTCACCCAGGTCCCATCCTCCGTCCCCCGATGTTCTTCGACAATCCGGGCCATTCTAGCCTCCACAAATGATGCCGGTTGGTCGGGTGTTGAGGAGGGCCCCGGCAACGGCTTCCTTCCTCGATGCAGTGGGGATGGTCGCAGCCGCTGCTCCTCCTTAACATGCTCCGCCCTCTTAGGCGAGGGCTGGACGGCTGCAATAGCGGCTTTGAACTCCGCCCGGAGCCCCGACGGGCCCTTTTCGAGGAGAGCCGCAAATCCCCTCATCAGGTCGGGCTCGAGGCCACCAACCTTCCCCTCCTCTTTTCCGGGTGCAGCAGCTGGGATTGGGACTTGCACCACGGAAAATTCAGGCGGGCAAGACGGTAAGTCGGAAGCTCGACTGCGTCCTTCCTCCTTTTCCTGCCCGCCTCTTCGCCAGACAACGGCGAGCCGGGCCTCGCCGACCTTTTGGATGGGCCGGGGCCTTCAGGCGCCGGCACCTCTGTGGCAGCGATCCTGCACGTAATGTCTGCCAGGCTATTTTGCAGGATGTTGATTTGGGCCTCCTGGACAGCCACTTGTTCCTCCCGCAGCTTCAGGTGTTCGCGAAGCTCCTTCACCTCTTTATCGGCCCTGGCAGGTGCAGCCCTGATTCCCGCATCCGTGTGGATGGCCTTAAGGTAGCGGGAGGCCATCCTCAGCTTGCGAACAAATGTCCCTTTCAGTCCCTTGGAGACGCCCGCGACCTTGTCGATGTCGCGACAGAACTCCAAGGACTGCGCAATAAGGTCGCGCGTGGGGACTTGACTTCCTCCGCCAGGTCCTCAGGGTCCGGGAGGGACCTGCTACCCCGACTCGGTTCTACAGGGTCCTCGTTAGGATCGAGCACCCTCCTCTCCTCCAGCAGGTCAAGTTCCCGGAGCTGGACATCCAGGACTCTCTGCTTAGCCGCCGCGAGCCACACGTACTGGCCCGCGGTCGGCGGTCGACCCCTATTGCTCGTGCGCCGTGCCTCCAGAGATACTGCCGAGGAGAGTGACTCGTCCGAGTCCAAGTCCGCCAACTCTCTCTGGATGCGGGGGCATCAGAGGCCGCCGGGGAAACTCCGGCCCCTCCTCGTACCGGCATCAGGGGAGGCCACTCCACATCCGCCCTAGTTAATCGGACGGATTGGCGGCGCGCATCCGTTACCCTGCTAGTGGTGGGCTGTGCCATATCCTCCGCGCCCGTTTCCCGTCTCGCGTCCTGTTGAACAGCCGCAGTCGTCGTCGGTACGTCCCGTCCAGTGTTTGTTGTTGTTGTTGGCGTTTTTAGTTTCAAGTCATCCATAGTGTTCCCACGAGTGGGTCGGCCTGTGGGTCCACCCGGGCAGAGCCGCCTTACCCGGGTAAGGCTAGTGCAGCCGGGGGGTCGCCAGATACCCCGGGGTTGGCCGCTAGAGACTGATGCACCCATCAGCCACCCCTCGCGCTGACTCCAGGGGCGCCCTCATTACCGCGTACCGCAGCTTGGGGCTAGAAATTTTTTATAGTGGTTGTCATCCTCGCGGGCCGACCAATGAAGGCAAGCCCCCCGTTCCAGCGAAACGTGACCACTGGGTTACGGTATCATTGCTAGGGCACTCCGGGTTCGGTACCCACACCAGACCGCCACGCAGCCTGGCCCCTGGAGAACTGAACGACGCTGCAGCCACCTTGTCGCCTCTCCGACCCACGCCTTGCCGGCAAGGGAGGCCCTGCCAGGATCCGTAGATCCCACCGGCATCGCCCCGAGTCATCTGCGAGGCTACTTCGACAGCAGCAAACGCCCCCCTTTCAGTCGCCTTGTACGACAGGCAGGGGTTACCGTGTCTGTATTCTATCCCCAAGTCACAAGGGAGGTTTTGATGGGTTTTCCTTCCCTTGGTGTTTGGTCCGCGGGAGCTGTTTTATTTCACTCCTATCCTCCATGCACTCCGAAAAGTGCATGGCGAGCATTCCCCTATCCGCTACCTGGGGACGCGCCACGTCGGGGTATCACCTCCCCGCCCAGCCAGTACACTTGGCCAGGTCCGTGGGTCCCCCTGAAACCTTTTTTTTTTTTTTTTTGGTTCAGTTGGAGGAGAAAATGCGTTTGCGCACGCGAGGGTTGGTTCCCCTTTTCGTCTATTCGGCTAGAGGGGACCGGGGCAGTGTGGGACTCATGTCCGCCCTGAAGGGGCAGCCTGGCGCCCGTGAGGTGTGGGCAAACCCAAGGAGGCAACGCCAGAAAGGGGCAACCTGGCAACCGAACCCTTAAGGGTTGAGTTTAGCCCAAGAATAGGCCACAGCCCTGAAGGGGCAAACTAGACGGGCAGCCCAGAGTGGGCACTCCCGAGGCTGGACATACTACACACTAAAACCTCTCCCCTAACGTGGGCCGCCGGCACCTCTTCACTCGTTAGAATTCATAAAGGAATACCAGCGTATAGCCACAACGACACTTCGGCACTTCAACGCATTTCGCGTTATTGCGGCCGCCCGCAAAAACGCCATGCACTAGGCACATGGGCATCTGCGGATCCACGCCATGGCACCTCCGATCCAGCGGTAGGACATTTTCAACTTGTACGGTAAGGCACAGAATTTTTCTTCGGCCACGACCAGGAACCGAAGTAAGCCCATTCCGGGTGGTCGCGCCATGTGTTCACCTGCCAAAGCAGGAGCTTGCTCTTCGACACGGCCAGGAACTGGCACATCGTATCTCCACAGTTGGCCATGTCCATCTTCGTCCACCATGGTTGGTTGATAATGATGATGTGGCTTATCCTTGCAGTCATCACGCCCACCTGACCTTCCACGAGGACAGGCCATTTTTCTTCGGCCACGACCAGGAACCGGAGCTCCTGCTCAACGGGTGGTCGCGCCATGTGTTCACCTGTTTTAACAGGGCTTCCTCTTCAGCACAGCCAGGGCCCGGGGCGAGTCCTTTCCCCGGTTGACTGTGCCACATCTTGGTAGGCTGCAATCCTCGATGACCTGTCCCATACATACTTTACACACACACACACGCTCATGACAAGCATAGCGCTTCGAGCAGCGCCTCGAATGCGCCAAATATGCAACGACAAATAATGAATAAATAATGAGTAAAGAATAAATGAATAAATAAATGAATAAATGAATGAGTGAATGAATAAATAAATAATGAATAATGAATAGGAATTAATACGCACATGAAGCCCATGAATAGAATATAGGAGCCCATACATTCAATAACAGCTGTCAAAATAAGCATACTAAACATACTAAACATACTAAAACTGGTTAAATCAAATCACAAATACAACGGGAAATAAATATATATATGCATCTAATGCATCTAATGCAATAGAGCAGTTAATGAATAGTTAACAGTAAAAGAAACAGTAAGCATTATGAGAACGTGAGAAACTGTGAAGTAAACATAAGTAGTATTGCACGCAAGCATGCAAGCGAGCATATGTGAACTGGACATAAGCAAATGACCAACAAAACCTGCAAAACCTAAAACGTCAAACGTACATACATACAGCCGAGCAGCCAAATAGTAGAAGAGGAATATTTAACATTCAACACTAGCGCACAATATAATCACACAAAATTAAACTCAAGATAAACCATAAATTTGAGATGAAATAAACCAAGGATGTGAACCGTAAAGTAAAATAAAGTCGCCAGACAGATAGCAAATAGCAAGCCAGCCATGAGAGAAGAGAAGCAAACATAACATAACATAGAATGCTACTAATTATTACCAGAGGTAAAGGTAAATAAGGTACAGTATAAAATATAGAATATAGGGTATAACCAGAAAGTAAGCTGGGAAGAAAATAAATAGGTGAGCGTAATGTAATACTAATAATTGAAACCATTCATTGAAACTATTAAGTTACTTAAATTTACTTGCAGGAACATTTACGCGACCACAACCTCAACGTGGTTGGCAAGCGAACATGATGGAGTACAATCAATGATCAAATGAAGGCAATAAAAAACAATTAGAAATTATTGCGAGCAAATCATCAATAAAGATAAGTAGTGTAGCGGCAACGCTGTTACCATGCCCTCGACCTTAGGCGAGGGAAAGCTTTGTAACAAGGGACTTGGCGAGCGTGGTTACCGTTAGTTTTAGCATCTGGTGACCACTCGTCAAGTCCAGCATGTTTTCCAAGGACATGATGAGTCCATTTGGGGTTTTTCCCAAATCGCGGCGATTTTGCCGCCTTTTTCGTAGGCGCGGCGTGCTCGCTGTCCTTGTCTAGGGGTGCAGTATTTAACCCTGGGCAAGCGGCGGTGAGTGGTCACTTAAAGTAAGGATTTTGACTTGCACGTACCGTGTGCTGTTCGCTCCGTTAGAAACAATAAAAATTGAGTGAGAAAAGGGAATCAGTGACATTCATTCTCCTTACCCCTTTTAACTAAAATCCACTTCATTGGTGACCCCGACGTGATCGTCGCGGAGCGGTTTTCTTTGAACAGTGTATACAACCAGACGGATTAAGTGACACTTTGGTGATATTTGACTAAGTACTTACGGTTGGTGTAGTGCGTACGTGTAGTCCTCGTTTCACTTTAGTGGCTAGTGTATTAAGAGCTCATTGAACATTTTAAATAAAAATGCCAACGGATAACGC
The DNA here is from genome assembly GCF_907164935.1 of Osmia bicornis bicornis. Classification (NCBI taxonomy): domain Eukaryota; kingdom Metazoa; phylum Arthropoda; class Insecta; order Hymenoptera; family Megachilidae; genus Osmia; species Osmia bicornis. The sequence goes on along the minus strand of NW_025791454.1, from coordinate 46,139 downwards.
GGCTCAGGGCTCATCGGTGATGACCTCGTCAACTTCTGTGCCGGAACGGGTTAAAATTCGGATCCCAGAATTTACCCCGGATGATCCAGAACTCTGGTTTCGCATACTGGAGCGGAACTTTATTGCCGCTGGCATAACGTTGGATGGTATAAAGGCAAGTTACGTCACGGGGGCCCTTGGTGCGCGATTCATCACTGAGGTACGCGATGTTCTTTTGAACCCGCCAGCGTCCGGGTTATATGATACTTTAAAAACGGAACTGATTCGTCGATTAAGTGTCTCCCAGGAACAAAAGGCCAGGAGGTTGTTAGAGCTTGAGGAGATTGGCGATCGCAAGCCGTCACAATTTTTACGGCATCTACGCGGTTTAGCTGGGACTTGTGTGTCGGAGTCGTTATTGCGGACTCTGTGGCTAGGACGTTTGCCAACGAATGTGCAAGCTATTCTCGCGACTCAGAAAGATACCGCGTTAGATAAGGTGGCTGAATTGGCGGATGCGATTCTTGACACGGGGCCTGGGCGCGTGTCAGTGGCGGAAGCTGCATATGTAATTCCCGCAGGACCGATTTCTCCTACGGATGCGGTCACAGAGCGGATGATGCAGCTGCTCATCACTCTGCAGAACCAGACCGAGATTATGCAGGGTCAAATTGCGGAGCTGCGCGCTTCGCGAAGGGACCAGCGCCCCGTACGACGTTTCGAGCGAAGACGCAGTGCGTCGAGACGAGGATTCAATTCGCGGGAGCGGTCGCAATCAACCGGCGGCATGTGTTGGTACCATGCGAATTATGGTCTCAAGGCGCATCGGTGTATCAAACCGTGTACCTTCGTTTCACCGCCGGGAAACAATTAGGGCGGTCGTTGTTGGCGGCTCACGACTCTGGCCCGACGTTTCGCCGTCTATACCTGCAAGATCGGTTGACAAACACGCAATTCTTGGTCGACACTGGAGCCGACCTCTGTGTGTTTCCCAGAAAGCTGATTCGCGGCCCGTGCTCGAGTTCTTCTTACGAGCTTGTTGCGGCGAACGGCTCGCCGATCGCAACGTACGGCACGACGACCCTCGCTTTGGATTTGGGTCTACGTCGGCAGTTTACCTGGAGGTTTATCGTTGCGGATGTCTCCCGCCCCATCATAGGAGCAGATTTCCTTGCGCATTTTGGACTCCTGGTCGACGTCCGGAATCAGCAGCTGATTGACCAAATCACGACGCTGGCATCCAGAGGATCACCGGTCCAGGAGGATACACCGTGTATTAAAGTGGTGCAAGGGGAGACTGTTTTTCACCAGCTGCTTCAACGCTTCCCGGATATTACAAGGCCGAGTGGGACGCCCGCTGAGATCAACCATGATACCTGCCATTATATTAGGACAACCCCAGGACCGTCCGTGGCTAGCAAGCCAAGGCGGCTTGCTCCAGATCGTCTGCAGGTAGCGAAGAAGGAGTTTGAAAACATGGTATTACTCGGTATTGCGCGTCCGTCTAAAAGTAGCTGGTCTTCCCCATTGCATTTGGTGCCAAAAAAGGGTAGCGACGCTTGGAGGCCTTGCGGAGATTATCGCGCCCTTAATGCGCGAACGATACCGGATCGTTATCCGATTAAACATATTGAAGACTTTGCTCAGTCCTTGCGTGGTAAAACGATTTTTTCGACCATAGATTTAATTAGGGCTTATAATCAAATTCCGGTCGCAGTAGAAGACATCCCAAAGACGGCAATAACTACGCCTTTCGGGTTGTTCGAGTTCCCGTTCATGACTTTCGGTTTACGTAACGCTGCTCAGACATTTCAGCGTTTTATCGACGAGGTGCTACGTGGTTTGGATTTTTGCTACGCCTATATAGACGACATTTTGATCGCGTCGAGCTCGGAGGCGGAGCATTTAAAGCATTTAGAGATTTTGTTCGAACGCCTTAAACAGTATAGTGTAGTGGTTAATCCAAATAAGTGCGTTTTTGGAAGGTCTCAGGTTCGGTTTCTTGGGTATATTGTTTCGAAGGACGGTTCGAGTCCGTGTGCGGATAAAGTAGAGGCAATAAGCAATTTTCCCGAGCCCGTTACAGCGAAGCAGTTGCGCCGTTTCTTAGGTATGATAAATTTCTATCGGCGCTTCATACCCAGAGCGGCACAGAGTCAGGCGCCGTTGAATGACCTGCTGGTTGACAATATAAAAGGAAATCAGCCGGTTCTATGGACGCCTGAGGCCCATATTGCTTTCGAAAAATGTAAAGAAGACCTGTCGCGAGCGGCCTTGCTGGCGCACCCGGAGCCTTTTGCACCGTTAGCGCTTACCTGCGATGCCTCAGATTTTATGGTTGGGGCCGCTCTGCACCAGCGCATCGGGAATGACTGGGAACCCTTGTCTTTCTTTTCCGCAAAACTTTCACCTGCTGAACAGAAGTATTCTGCTTTTGATAGAGAGCTGCTAGCCATTTATCGATCAATTAAACATTTTCAACACCTCCTTGAGGGTAGACAGTTTACAATTTTTACGGATCACAAACCCTTAATTTTCGCTTTTTCTAATAGTTCTAATAAACATACTTCGAAACAGATAAGATACCTTAGTTTTGTGAGCGAGTTCACTACCGATGTTCGGCACATCTCAGGTCGTGACAATGTAGTCGCGGATGCTTTGTCCCGTTTAGAGTCGGTGGAAGAAGGGTTGGATTTCGAGGCTTTAGCAGCATCTCAGTCAGCGGACCCCGAGTTGCAGGCGTTGTTGCGGAGCGACTCCGGACTGGTGTTCAGGCAGGTAGTCGTTCCGGGTTCCACCGCGAAAATTTGGTGCGATATTTCGATGAACGTAGTGCGTCCATTTCTTACGTCACCTTTTAGACGAACCGTGTTTAATGCTTTACATGGGCTGTCGCATCCAGGAATAAATGCGACGGTCAAGAGCGTAACTCAGCGTTACGTCTGGCCGTCCATGAAAGCAAACTGTCGCGAATGGACACGGTCTTGCATACCATGTCAGAAAAATAAAATTAATAAGCATGTTTCGGCCCCTCTTGGAATTTTTACGTGTCCGTCGCAGCGTTTTGAACACGTTCATATTGATCTGATAATTTTACCTATTTCCGAGGGGTATCGCTATTGTCTTACTTGTGTAGATCGATTTACGCGGTGGCCGGAGGCAATTCCTTTACGCGACCAGGAAGCTGTGACGGTCGCGAGAGCGTTTTATGAGGGGTGGATTTGCCGATTTGGAGTTCCGCTTCGTGTGACTACTGATCAGGGTAGGCAGTTTGAGTCGCACCTTTTCAAGCAATTAAATGTTTTACTGGGTTCGACTCATCTGCATACAACGGCGTATCACCCCGCGGCGAACGGTATGGTGGAGCGATTTCATCGTCAGTTAAAGGCCGCGATTCGATGTTATCGAAATAACCGTTGGACGGAGGTGCTTCCAACCATTTTGTTGGGTGTGCGTTCAGCATGGAAGGAAGATTTAAAGTCCACCTCGGCGGAATTATTGTATGGCGAATCTTTACGTTTACCGGGTGAATTTTTGTCACCGTCGTCGGCGGAAGGCGATTGTGCGGTTTTTGTAAAGGAGTTGCGCAATCATTTCCGAAATATTGGACCCACTGCGGGGTCGCGACACGGTAATTCACGAATTTTTATGTATAAGGATTTAGATAAGTGTAAATATGTTTTTCTTCGTCGTGATGCAGCGAAAGCGATCTTGCAGGCCCCTTATGATGGCCCTGACGAAGTAGTTAATAGAAGTGATAAGACATTAACGATTAAGATAGATGGTAAAGTTAGAGTAGTTTCTATCAATAGGGTTAAGCCTGCGTATATGGTAACGGAAGGCATCGCGGAATCGTTTGGTCAGGAGCAGGTAATACCTTTACAGGTTGCGGCTCCTCTTGTCCCCGAGACATTATCGGCGCCTGGAGACATACCGGCAGGATCTGTTCGGCGTGATGTACCGCCGGTTCTGCCTCATAGTGTAGCGCCTTTTACTACAAGATCAGGAAGACGTGTTAGATTTCCCGATAGATTTCAAGCCGGTTTTCCGTAATATAACGTTAATCACTGGCGAGGGGGTGATGTAGCGGCAACGCTGTTACCATGCCCTCGACCTTAGGCGAGGGAAAGCTTTGTAACAAGGGACTTGGCGAGCGTGGTTACCGTTAGTTTTAGCATCTGGTGACCACTCGTCAAGTCCAGCATGTTTTCCAAGGACATGATGAGTCCATTTAGGGTTTTTCCCAAATCGCGGCGATTTTGCCGCCTTTTTCGTAGGCGCGGCGTGCTCGCTGTCCTTGTCTAGGGGTGCAGTATTTAACCCTGGGCAAGCGGCGGTGAGTGGTGACTTAAAGTAAGGATTTTGACTTGCACGTACCGTGTGCTGTTCGCTCCGTTAGAAACAATAAAAATTGAGTGAGAAAAGGGAATCAGTGACATTCATTCTCCTTACCCCTTTTAACTAAAATCCACTTCAGTAGCAACATATACCTCATAATGAGAATAATAGGAAGAGACAGAACAGTTAACATCAGAAATTAACCATAGTATTAAATGTAAAATGCAACATAATCCTAGTCTATTTGCAGGAAGCCCTAACGCCAGCCAATGAAAGTGGAGGTAGAGTGTAATTAACGGATAACAGGAGAAGAGAATACCCGTGTGATATAATATGGGGAGCACATGAGACCTAAATCGGCATAAACCATAAGGCAGATCAAACAATTCAAATAGTTATAAGTTGAGTAGATTAGATTGTTACTGGATTATAATACCGCTCCGATAAATATGGTATTAATATTAATACTGATACAGGTAAGTCGATGCAATACAGCGCGTGGTGAAAACTAATCAATAATAAACCCCACATACAACCATATTACTACTAAATCATAATATAAAGGTACAAGAAAACTAAACTACACTACAATACTATGAACATATGTGTATATATAATATGTAACGAAAACACTCCAAATATAATCAATTTAATAAGTATACCGATGTAAATAATTAATTAAACTCCTCATACCATAGTCAGTTTAAATGATGCAGTTCCATTAAACCCCCTTTAATACCAATTAATAGAAAAGGCATATAGGTGCTAAACCAAGCCCGACACTACTATAAGAAAGTCATATGAGATTCACACTCAAGAAATTCAAAGAATTTAAGGAACCATAACGCATATATGTATGTATAGAAAACCATAAAGACATTGTATCATGCAGGACGGACTACTGCAGCGTATGCCTCTCTGAGCACCAGCCGTATTAACCAATACTGAACTAACACTTTCCAAATCAGAATCAAAATCAGAATCAGAATTGTAATTAAGAAAGGGTAATTAATGTACAAAAGATTGCATAAAGTACCGTAAGTGTTCAAAATACACAGATTCACAACTGTCACAGCTGCACTAAAATTGAATTAAACATAGTATGCAAAACATTATCCTGAGGGGGGGTACGAGGAGCTACAAAAGAGCAGTGAATAATATTATAGGAACATGGAACGTAAAACGCAACACTCAATTGAAGAAGAAGTCACTGAAACATGTCAAGTGACCAAGAATAAAAATAAGAAAAGAATAAGGATAGTGAATAGTGAATGGCGAACAATAAACCAATGAACCAATAAACCAATGTCGTTACACGTCATTCATATCTAAATTGCTAAAGGATATATGATACATCTTATAGTCTACAATTAATTGACAATGCCTGGGAGCCCAAACAACCCCCGGAAGCTTATAAACAATGCATGATACTACAAGAGGAACTAAGGAGCTAAGAATTAAGAAACAAGAAACCAGAATCAGAATCAAATCCACCCTTAAAATATGCAAAGGGATTATAAACGCAATATACGCATATGATATAAACTCATTAATCCATCCAATCCAAATAAATATAACCGCAAATATAATCGCATATATAATCATCACAGATATAACCACAGCTATAATCACAGCAGGTAAAATAAAGCAAACACATATTAATAATCTGTATCAAGTAATTTTATTCAATGCAATTCGATATGCCATATGCCATTGTCAATTACTCGGTACATTTACTTACTCAATTATAATAATATAATGGAATAGAAAGTTAGGAAGTTATATAATAATAATGCAATACAATACAATTTAATACAGAATACTGGTTAAGTATAGCCTAACATAGCTAACTAATATAGCTGAATAACTGGACACAATCCAAGGTATAAAATAATAATCTTATAATATAACATATAATATATTCAATGCCTAAAATGGTCACAGATTGAAAGCAGGCTGAACGTAATTGAACGTAGATTGAACGTAGCTTGGATGTAATAACATTAATAAAATAAATAAAATAATACAATATGATCATGGTATAATACAATACAATGACAATACTTTAATACAATATTATAACATAATACAATATAACATAATATAATATAACATAATACAGCATATAATATATAATAGTAAGTAATATAAATGCACCGAATGCATAAAATGCACAAAACGGAGCTAATGATACCACATTAACAAATACACTGCAATTACACTACAATACAATACCTCCGAGCGTAGCACATTAGTACGCGCACTGTGACAGCAATCACATCCGCACGAATAAATACAAAATTTAAATTAGAAAATTCAAACTTCAATAATTTCAATAAATTCAATTCAATTAATTAATTAATTCAGTTCAATTGACACTTATCACCTAACACTTCGTATCACATCACATCATAGATGACCGATGACCATGTCAACGTCAACAAAGATAGGAAACCGGGCGAAGGAAAATAAAGAGCGTGACCATAAACCATAAAGAACATAGATACCTAGTGTTCGAATTCCCTAGTCCATACCATAATGATTATCGACCATCAAATTAACCACCAAATCATCGAATTAATCAACTAATTATACAGAATATATAAACGTTCAAAAGCGAAAAGCGGAAATAAAAGCGAAAATACTTCATCAACTTTCAATTAATCACAGCGATGAAAACCAGAAGTAAGGTACCTACGAAAGATAAGGATAGCAAAACGCATCGTAATAAGTAAAGCATGCAATACTGCCCGAAGATAAGCCGTAAAGCTATCCCTAGTCGGTAACCAACCGCAGCACCAGAGATATTACCAACCGCAAATATTCCATCCACCACATAATACTCGGCCGCTCGCTCCGTAACGGTTCCGTAATGGTTATCCACAGACCAATTATCTGCCGCGCATCAATTACCTACCGCGCGCCAGTTACCCGGTACACACAGTTATCGACTGCAAAGCCATCCATCGTGCAGCCGCGCAATCCTAGGAATCCATACTTACCATCAAACTTATCATCAAAGATAAGTCTGATATACAGTACTTTCACGAAGGTATAAAGCACACGAACATCAAATCAAGCTTCCAGACAGATCAAGATGGAGGATAAATCAGTTAGTAAAATCAATACTACGGTTATTTATTATATATAAATATGAATCATACGTTTGTAATAGGGTGGAATGAAATAAATATAAATTACATATAAATTACTAATTACAAACAATAAGGAAAAATAAAATGAAATCAAATGAATCAACCCGAATAAGATCCACAGATTGCGCAGATTGCAGGACACACTGTATTACTACATATCGTGCCACAGAAAATAGATTATACAAAACAACAGAACAACAGAATCAACGGAATCAGGAATCGCCACAGAACGAAGGGCCGAATAAATAAATAGAATAAAACATTTAACTTAGACAAAATAAACCAGTAAAGTCAAACAACATCAACAACGCATGCGATCAGGAAAGTCCCGTGAGCCCAATAAAAACGACTCTCGGTCAAATAATATTAGTTAGTAAAATAAAATAATTTTTAACAAAAAAAACATCCGACTTCGGAATGCACTAAAAAGTATAAAATAATTTCTATTTCATTTATACCAATATTCCATAGCTATTAATAATATCTACTTAATCGTTAAATAGGATACCAATTATATTTCAAAGTTTTCGGAGGCGGCGCAAAATTAAAAACTTTTCCTCTACTAAGAAGATCCTAACTCCGGCGTCGGCAACCTACGATAAATCACCTATTTGATAGTTTCAAGTAAACAATATTAACTATACTGCAGTTCACGAGTGGCCGCACTTAACTCGCGCAGCTAGTGGCCTACTGAAGTCTAGGGAGATTTTTAATAGTGCGTGTGATTCCCCTTTACAGCGTGCTTCTTGCTATGCGTTCACATCATTTTTTTGCGACAAATAATAGAAAGGGTATAGCCGGATAAGATGGTCAAAAGTGCCCCCAAACCAAATTCGACTTGCTATGAACCATTCGATAGGTGATCAAAAGAAACCAGTCTGTGCCAAGTTTCAACCCTGTATCTCATCTGGGAGGGTAGTTACGGGTAAAAATGTGATTGCGAGGTTTTTGGCCAATTTCTCCTATTTAATGACATTCGAAAATTCTGAAAAAATCAGAGACATTTCTACTTGTGAGGCACATATTACAGAATTTTTTCAGATTTTTATATTGAAAACTGAAGCCGTGAAAAATCAAAAACGTCGAAAAATCCTGAAAAATGGCGATTTTGTATTGAAGGAGATGAGGTCCTACGATCATATTTTGTTTATAAGTGTATATTATTGATACTATTATCCTCAATTTTTTTCAGATTTTTTGCAGAGGTGCGCCATAGTTAAAAAAATTAAAAACCGATTTTTTCGCTGTTTTTTGCGTGTTAGAGTTACTTATTCAACAAATTTTCGTCTGTTATTTATCAAATACATGGTATATACACTGTTCAATGTTTTTACATGCAGTGGAATAGAATAGGAATTAAACTAAACAAAACTACTTGATAAAACTACGTTAAGACGGTTATATTTCAAAAAATTAAAGGTATTTTCAACGGTGTCGGTGGTCCAGCGGTAAAGCGTCTGACTGCTAAACCGCTGGAGACTTCTTTTCGTAGGTTCGACTCCGCTGAGACTCAATCTTTTTTTTTTTGGAAACACAATTTTTCAAACTTATCCAATTTTTTCAAACTACTTATCCAGAATTGTTAAAGATAATGAAAAATATTAAACAATACTGTAACTGACAAAATACATGACAAGAGAAACGGTAGAATATAAAGTACTTCAAACTGGTAATTATGTACATTACAGATAAAACTATGAAAAAAATATTATTGAAACATTTGTAAACAAGTATATTAACGATTATCATGTAGATAGAAGTTTGAAAAATTGTGTTTCCAAGAAAAAAAAAGATTGAGTCTCAGCGGAGTCGAACCTACGAAAAGAAGTCTCCAGCGGTTTAGCAGTCAGACGCTTTACCGCTGGACCACCGACACCATTGAAAATACCTTTAATTTTTTGAAATATAACCGTCTTAACGTAGTTTTATCAAGTAGTTTTGTTTAGTTTAATTCCTATTCTATTCCACTGCATGTAAAAACATTGAACAGTGTATATACCATGTATTTGATAAATAACAGACGAAAATTTGTTGAATAAGTAACTCTAACACGCAAAAAACAGCGAAAAAATCGGTTCTTAATTTTTTTAACTATGGCGCACCTCTGCAAAAAATCTGAAAAAAATTGAGGATAATAATATCAATAATATACACTTATAAACAAAATATGATCGTAGGACCTCATCTCCTTCAATACAAAATCGCCATTTTTCAGGATTTTTCGACGTTTTTGATTTTTCACGGCTTCAGTTTTCAATATAAAAATCTGAAAAAATTCTGTAATATGTGCCTCACAAGTAGAAATGTCTCTGATTTTTTCAGAATTTTCGAATGTCATTAAATAGGAGAAATTGGCCAAAAACCTCGCAATCACATTTTTACCCGTAACTACCCTCCCAGATGAGATACAGGGTTGAAACTTGGCACAGACTGGTTTCTTTTGATCACCTATCGAATGGTTCATAGCAAGTCGAATTTGGTTTGGGGGCACTTTTGACCATCTTATCCGGCTATACCCTTTCATTGTATCGTGATACTTTACAATATCATCACCGGTTATCAGTTATCGTACGTCATATATTTCTGCCCACCATTTATATGTTCGCAAAGTATAATAAGAAGCAAGCTGTAGAGGGGAATAACACACGTTATTAAAAATCTCTCTAGACCTAGTGAGCGGCGCGAGTTAAGTATGATCTCTTGTGAACTGCAGTATAGTGCATGTACATCAGGACTGCTGCCAATTTCTCATATAATCGTTACAATTACAAATGTTTTCAGCCGGACCTATAATTTTTCTCTTACGACTTATTAATTACCAAGTTTGCCATACCGTAATCAAATCGTTATTGGCAGCATCGTTTGTTCGGGTATTTTTAATTTTGCGCCGCCTCCGAAAACTTTGAAATGTAATTGGTATCCTATTTAACGATTAAGTAGATATTATTAATAGCTATGGAATATTGGTATAAATGAAATAGAAATTATTTTATACTTTTTAGTGCATTTCGAAGTCGGATGTTTTTTTTGTTAAAAATTATTTTATTTCACACTTTTTAGTGGAACCAGTAGTATTTGTAGGATAGTGTAACGTGATTTTAGATTTCTGTTGCTTAGCTAATAACCATAAACCGAAAAAAAAAATTGACCGAATTTAAGTTGTTAATAAACAACAAATTTCGTAAATTTTTGCAAGTGAGATCATCGCGGATAAACGTCCTACTAAATGTGAAAGGTTCCATCGCTATCGGTACATTCCCTGCAGCATAAACGCCGGAAGATATAAATGAAGTATTACGTATTTTGCGATAAAAGTCGTTAGGAATGAAAAAATACAACAATTTTTTTGCAGGACCAATTAGAATATATACTCTACAAGATGCAAAATTTTCGATCCGACTGGTCCATCCGTCTCGCGGTAATCGGTGAAAAATGTAAATCAAGCATTACGTTCTTGCAAAAAAATCGTTAGCAATGAAAAAATGCAAAATGCCTTTCTGACGGGACCAAGTGCGAAATATACTTTACAAGATGCAAGGAGTTTCGTTCCGATTGGTCCATCCGTCTCGGAGTAATCGGCGAACATACATTTAGAAGCAAAAATCATTAGGAATGAAAAAACGCAAAATATTTTTTTTACAGGACCAATGGGGAGTTATACTCTATAAGACGCAAAAAGTTTCGTTCCGATTGGTCTATCCGTCTCGCAGTAATCGGCGACCGTACGCCGCACGTACATGAAATAGTACGTTTTTTTGCAATAAAAAGCGTTCGGAGTGAAAAAATGTAAAATGTTCTTATAACGGGACCAATCGGGAGGCATACTCTACCAGATGCAAGAGGTTTCGTTCCGATTGGTCCATCCGTCTCGGCGTAATCGGTGAACATACATAAAAAAAAAAAAAAAAAAATATATACACATCGAATTGAGTATCCTCCTCCTTTTCGAAGTCGGATAATAAAATAATAAATCAATGAAACTGGAATAAATCATGGTAACAGGCAACTAGCAGAAATGAAATATGAAGCAGAAATGAATCAATAAATCAAGAAAAATCGAATCAGATCAATGTATAGCTTTAATCAATCAACATCAAAATGAAGGAATGAATGAATAATAAATGAATGAATGTACGTAAACTGAATGCAGGTAAAATAGCTAAGGATATTCACAAATTGGGAACTACAGAAAGTGTGTAACGCGCAACATACGTAACCAACATAACCGACATACATAGCCGACATAATGTAATGTAATGTAATGAAATGTAATATAATGTAAAATAATAAATACAGCAAATGAGTTATATTCCAACTAAATATAACCGTAGGCCTTATTGGCTCAATCCCCCTACTTTATAAATTATAGATTATACGGATATAAGTCATAGTGTTCGAAAATGCGTTGATTTCAACCGTCGCCACCCGAACCGCGGCAGCACTCTTCAGCGCGACTGGCAGCCACCTTGGATGACGGTCAGGCTGACCAATCACCGAGCTTGACGTCACCGCGAAGAAGCCAACGGCTCGTGCTACGACAAAGCCGGTAGTTCGGCCATTACGGTTTTGTATCGTTACGGTAAACACGTGCAGTACTGATTCCAAAAATTTCTAGTGCAATTAGCTACGCGCGCAAATCCGGCCGTAAATAAACAGGCTTGTATGCACTCTCGTACAGGGACTTTCCAACAACCAGGCAACTGGGCAGCATGCATCGATTCAGAGAAAGGAAGAGAGATCCATATTGGGGCCTTGCAAGACAACACAATCGGCCAGCGTCATCGCTCCAAACGACAATAAACAGCCATTCAAAACGAACGTCTTACCGATTAGGTAAGGAAGAAGAAACACTGTGGCCCCTTTCTTTGAGGTCACTCTGCACTATTCTAGGCTGTATTCACTATTCCCAGCTGTAAATGCCACTTCCAGTGCAGCTGTGCTGAAGAAGAACAAGAAGAAGGAGAAATATCTCGGAATATGTGCGTGACGCCCCTTTCCTTGAGGTAAATCTGCAAATATCTCGGAAACGTTGCGAGCTATGGCAAAATCCTTAGAGACCTTTTTTGTAGGAAATTAAATTTCCTACTATTTATGTTCTATGACATTTTTTGATCAGATGCGTAGTTTTCGAGATATATCGAGATATTTAAAAGTTCCGAAGCCGCACCAACATTATAAGGAGGAGGAAACACTGTGGCCCATTTCTTTGAGGTAACTCTGCACTATTCTAAGCTGTATTCACTATTCCGAGCTGTAAATGCCACTTCCAGCGCAGCTGTGCAGAAGAAGAACAAGAAGAAGAAGAAATATCTCGGAAAATGTGCGTGACGCCCCTTTCCTTGAGGTAAATCTGCAAAGATCTCGGAAACGATGCAAGCTATGGCAAAATGTTAAGAGAAGTTTTTTGTAGGAAATTCAAGTTCCTACTATTTATGTTGTATGACATTTTTTGATCAGATGCGTAGTTTTGGAGCTATGGCTCCAAAAGCGCGGAATTTCACTGCGAATCGTTTCCAATTTACGAAAATTATCCTTAAATAATGTCCAATGTTTATAATTAACACCCCGAACACCGGAAACACGACGTCGAAATGCCGCGTAACACGCACATCACGTTTTCGTTATTTAACAATTGTTTGGGATTCTAATTCCTACCTTTAAGATTTAAGCGTCTTTTAGATTTAATTAACGCGCGCGCTCTAATTAGCGTGCGGATCTGAAAAGATGACAGCACCTGACGAACCGAGCCAAGCGCCGCGATCGGAGCAAAAGGTTCGAAGCGGGGGGATCGGAAAAGACAGTCGCAGCTGAGAACTCTTATCGAACACAATTGGGCAACACGAATGCGGAATTCGTTGACTGTATAGTGGTATTGTTCGACCAGTCGTGGGGGTTATTGCCGTGGTCTTCTTGCTATTAAGCTGAACAGAGCTGTGACATTTCATTAAAGGGAAACTAATTTTGTTCACCAAGCCTGTCCTTTCTTTCTCCAACCACGAGTCACGGTTGTCTCATTGGACGTGCGTGAGTACATGTATTGCCGGGAGTCTCACCGGGAAGAAAAATAACCGGCGCGAACATTGCGCAAATTCACAAACATTTAATGGTCCTTCGAGCCGGATATATAAATGCCGGCCCCGTGAGAGCCCATTTTCCAGAATTTTGTAAAAGACAAAGTGATTTCGTGAAAGTGATTCCTCGTTCGAGAAGATTCGCACGAGGCAACGAGACAAATACAAGGACACGTATCAAAACAACATACATTGTTGGTTTTTCGATATTGACTATTGTGTTCACACAGTGACAATATCTTCAAGGTTTCACCGGAACAGTGACGGTGAAATATACTCGTATCCACGGTGAAAAAGGGAGATACGCATTATTTTTAAAATGGACCAACTTTTGAAGGAACAACGCGAAGTAATGCGACAAATCCACCGAACGCTGGAAAACTTCAGGAAGATCGGTCAGGCTAATTATACGACCTGCAACATACGCTGTCGACAAGCGCTTCTTCAAGAAAGATGGCGAAAATGCCAGGCGTTACATTCTGCCATTGTGGCGGCAGCCTCTCAGGACGATGTGGAGAGACTGTCATACTTCCGGAGTGACGAGATGCAGACAACGGAGGACAGCTATTTCGAGGCGGCGGATTTCTTCGCCGAACTGTTGGATAAGTTGTCAACACCCGTGTCAAATTCTAGTATTGTTAATAATTCTACTGCTTTAAACGCTGCGTCAATGCCTTTACCTCGCATTCAGTTACCAAAATTTTCGGGTCAATATACCGAATGGTCAAATTTTCGAGATTTATTTCATTCCTTGGTAGTCTCTAATGAAGGGTTGTCCGATGTGCAACGGTTGCATTATTTGAAGATGAGTCTAATCGGAGAGGCTAGTCTGATCCTGAGAAATATATCAGTTACCGAGGCTAACTATCAAACTGCGTGGACTGAGTTGACGCGGCGTTATGAAAACAAGAGAATGATTGTATCCAGTCATTTACGCGCTGTTCTCGAGTTGACGCCTATGAAATCTGAATCCGCGACTGAATTAAAACGAGTTTACGATAACATAAACGACTCTGTTCATGCGTTGAAAAACCTTGGCCGTGCAGTAGACGACGATTTCGTGGTCGCGATTATTGAACGTAAATTAGATGTAAAAACACTGCAAGAGTGGAATCTTCTTCTCGGAGGTGCAACCGAACTTCCGACCTTCAAAGAACTCAGTCAATTTCTAGTCAATCGACTAAGAGCTTTAGAAGCTACTCAACAAATCAGTGAAGGGAATAAGAAATCAAGTCGTACAACAAACACGAAATCTCTCGTCTCTGCCGTTGATAAATCTAAATGCATTTCATGTAACGAAGCTCACTCGCTGTATCAATGTACTAAATTTAAATCATTAAACGTAGGTAAACGTAAGGAACTTGTAAAAAAGCATCGCTGTTGCTTCAATTGTCTGGGAAAGGGACATTACCCTCGAAATTGTCTCTCGAGCAGGAAGTGTGCTCGCTGCGGCCGCAAGCACCATTCGCTTTTACATGAGGAAGTTGAAGGTAATAATTCGGATAAAGAGAAAGCTGAATCCGACAAGGAAGACGAAGGTTCCGCAGCTAATTCGGTGAGTCCTACAACGTCTAGTGTGGCTCTGAAGGCATTGATTTCTCGAGATTCATTCGATGATTCGCCGACACGAGTCTTACTCGCTACCGCGCGAGTAACCGTACGCTCCTTTGCTGGTCGATCTGTAAAGTTACGCGCATTAATTGATACTGGCTCGGAAGCCACTTTTATAAGCGAGCGAGCTGCACAGTCATTGAGACTTTCTCGCAGAAAAGTTAAGATACGCGTGACGGGTATAGGCGACCAATGCGCTAATGTTGTTAATTATACGTCGCAAATACAAATAGGCGCGTGCGGCAATGATGACGATTTTATAAAAACAAGTGCTCTCATCCTTCCGAACCTTACTTCCCATCGAGACATTCCGAACTTTAGATTCGATACTATCCCTCACTTGAGAGGAATCAAACTAGCGGACGGAAATAAGTCCAAACTCGATCGCATCGACCTGCTAATTGGTGCTGACCTCTACGGATCTATCTTGCTCGATGGATTACGAAAAGGTTCTGCCGATGAACCTATTGCTCAGCGCACAATATTTGGCTGGATAGTATTCGGGCCTTGTGCGCCTTCGACCAGACGAGGAACCCCTTCCAAGGGCATATCCTGTTTACAGTCGAATATCCCCCACGCGAATGAATTAAATCTGCGCAAATTCTGGGAGCTTGAAGAAATTCCAAGCTTCCATGCTCTCTCGGAGGACGAAAACCGTTGCGAACTGCATTTCGCCTCCACTCACTCTCGCCGCACCGACGGTCGTTACGTCGTGAAGTTGCCCTTCAAAGAAGGCGCTGTTACCGAGTTCGTTGATTCGTTTCAAATCGCGTCGCGATCGCTCAATCGATTAGAAATCCGTCTCTCCAAGGACGTTAAACTTGCGGAGGCATATTCTTCCTTTCTCTCTGAATACGAGCAGCTTGGACATATGGCTCCTACTGTTCTCCCGAAGAACTCTGATTTTCGAACATCAGCTGGTTATTATATGCCTCATCATCCGGTTCTTAGAGAATCTAGTACTACTTCCCCTCTGAGGGTTGTATTTAACGCTTCTTGCGTAACTCGATCAGGTTCGTCACTTAATGACCAGTTGTTGACGGGACCTAAGCTACAAACGGATCTCCCATCGATTCTACTCAGATGGAGAACTCATCGGTTAGTCTATATCGCTGACATAGCAAAAATGTTTAGGCAAATTTTCGTATACCCCGCTGACACGAAGTATCAAAGAATCTTATGGCGTTCTGACGTAGACAAACCAGTCTCTTCCTACGATTTGTTAACCGTAACTTATGGTACCGCTTGCGCGCCATACTTGGCGATGCGCGTTCTAAAACAATTGTGCGACGATGAGGGTGCCGCATTCCCACGCGCCACATCGGTTTTGCATGAATCTACCTACGTGGACGACGTTCTTTTCGGCGCCCACGATCCCTCTGAGATTTCAGAAATCCGAGAACAGCTTAACTCTCTCTTAAAATTGGGAGGTTTCCATTTGCGAAAGTGGACATCGAATTCCGCAGAACTTCTTCATGAAATACCTAAGACTGATCTTTTGGTCAGCACACCTGTCTCGTTTTCTGATAATCAGCCAATCAAGGCCTTGGGCCTATCCTGGAAGCCAGAACGCGATTGTTTTACTTTTCACTTTAATTCTCCAGAATTTGAGAAAACAAGAGGGAACATTGAAACGACAAAGCGCTCCGTTCTCTCCATTATATCTCGCATATTTGACCCTCTCGGTCTAATTACACCGATCGTTATCCTAGCGAAGGTATTCCTACAGGAACTGTGGATTCGAAAGTTAGATTGGGACTCTCCGTTACCGAGTGATCTCCGAGAATCTTGGGAGAGTTATTTCGAAAATCTGAAGTGTCTGCACGAAGTGTCGATACCACGATGGACTAATCAAAGTCCAAATATTAACGGAGTGCAGCTGCATGGATTCGCTGATGCGTCTAGCAGAGCTTACGCAGCAGTCGTCTACCTTAGGGTCGAAATTGATGCGAATCTAGTCAGAACTAGCCTCCTTATTAGTAAGACTAAAATAGCGCCGCTTCAAACGGTCAGTATTCCTCGTTTAGAGCTGTGCGCGGCTCAGTTACTCACTAAACTCTTATCATTTGTAAAGCTTACTCTAAATCTTTCCACAGTTCCTCTCTACTGTTGGTCGGACTCGATGATTACTCTCTCCTGGATTAAGAAACATCCTTCTCAATGGAAAACTTTCGTGGCCAATCGAGTAGCCGACATACAAAATCGATTACCGGACGCAGTTTGGGGATATGTCAATACAAAGCAAAACCCAGCCGACTGCGCCTCTCGTGGCGTCAGTACATCTTATCTCAAGGATCACCACCTCTGGTGGTACGGACCTTCTTGGCTCAAATTAGATACTTCCTCCTGGCCTGAGCAACCGCACCCGGAAGGTATTCTTATCGAGGAGGAAATGAGATCTGTGAAAACTCTAATCGTTCGTTCCGACCGATCAGAATGGAATCTCCCGGACGATGTCTCAACATGGCCTCGTCTTCTCAAGATAACTGCATATTGCATTCTCTTGTGCAGTAAACTTTCGCGTTATAGGCGCTTCTCAACTCTTGCTCAAAATGATTGTAAGAATTCACTAGCGATCGCTATAAAATTAGCTCGATCCTTTTGGATCAGGTCGGTACAAATCTTTCATTTTTCTGACGAAATCTCTGCTATCAAATCAGGAGCACAGCTTCCAAAGGCTAGCAAACTGAAAAGTCTGAATCCCTTCGTGGACGACGACGGATTGTTACGAGTGGGAGGCCGATTAGAAAATTCTCCGTTCTCTTACGAAGAGAAACATCCGGTTATCTTACCTCGTCATCGAATCTCTGACCTTATCGTCGAGCAAGCACATAGGCGTTGCCTCCACGGCGGCTCTCAGTTAACCCTCCGAGCTGTAAGACAACAATTCTGGATTTTGAACGCACGGAATCTAGTGAAGTCAGTCGTGCACAATTGCGTCATTTGCACGCGTTACCGGGCAAAGCCTATTTCTCAGCAGATGGGAGAATTACCGAAGGCGCGCGTCACCCCGTCACGTCCTTTCGTCCACACAGGAGTGGATTACGCTGGCCCGTTTCACGCGACGTGCTCCGCGACGCGAGGGCAGAAATCTCACAAGGTGTACGTTGCCCTGTTCGTTTGTCTTTCAACCAGAGCAATCCATTTGGAACTCGTCAATGATTATACTTCCAACGGATTTATCGCCGCATTTAAACGATTTTCGGCTCGACGCGGTCTACCTTCCGTTATGTATAGCGATAACGGCACCAATTTTCAGGGAGCTGAGCGCGAACTATCACGAGCCTTCTATGCTCTAACGCGTGATTCGAATCTAAAGTCCTGGCTAGCAACCGACAAGATTAGTTGGAAATTTATTCCACCCTCCGCTCCACACTTCGGGGGCCTGTGGGAGGCTGGAGTTAAAGCTATGAAGCATCATTTCAAAAGAATAGTAGGATCGCACACGCTCTCCCTTGAAGAGTTCTCTACACTATTAGCGCAGATCGAATCGTGTTTAAATTCACGCCCTATCTCTCCCTTGACCGATGATCCTAACGACCTTTCCTCTTTAACTCCAGGACACTTCCTAGTAGGCCGACCTTTAAATTCAATGCCTGAGGAGTCGGTACTGGACTTGTCGGAAGCTAGGTTGAGCCGACGGCAGCGAGTCCACCGAATGTTCGAGAGCTTCTGGAGGATTTGGTCCAAAGATTATTTACACGGTCTTCAGCAAAGAAACAAGTGGCAACAGGGTTGTGACAATCTCCGAGTAGGAGAACTTGTAATTGTCCGAAATGATCTGCTCCCTCCCAGCAAGTGGGAGCTAGCGCGTATCGTCAAGGTTTTTCCGGACTCAAGCGGAAATGTCCGAGTAGCAGAAGTAAAAACTGCCTCCGGACTATTTAAAAGACCAATCGTTAAATTGTGTAAACTACCCGTCGAAACTTGTCAAAATTGACCATTTGTTATTAGTCGCATGGCGGGCGGAAGATTTGCGCCCAGCATTCGCTTAGACCTTCGTCGCACGGCGGGCGGCGAACTAGAGTCAAGCACGTTAGATTTAAGCTCCTAATTTTGCCTTAGTAAAGTTTACGTTCAAATATTACTTTATATCACTTTTTGTATATTTGTATCTTTCTTTAATTTGAATTTGACTGTTTTGCGAAAATACAATGTAGAGTATAGAGATTATGTCAAGCTCTAGGCTTAGAAGTTGTTAACGCCCTTTAAGGTGAACTTTGTTTCGTACCATCGCACGAGGCGAGCGGCATGTTTGGGATTCTAATTCCTACCTTTAAGATTTAAGCGTCTTTTAGATTTAATTAACGCGCGCGCTCTAATTAGCGTGCGGATCTGAAAAGATGACAGCACCTGACGAACCGAGCCAAGCGCCGCGATCGGAGCAAAAGGTTCGAAGCGGGGGGATCGGAAAAGACAGTCGCAGCTGAGAACTCTTATCGAACACAATTGGGCAACACGAATGCGGAATTCGTTGACTGTATAGTGGTATTGTTCGACCAGTCGTGGGGGTTATTGCCGTGGTCTTCTTGCTATTAAGCTGAACAGAGCTGTGACATTTCATTAAAGGGAAACTAATTTTGTTCACCAAGCCTGTCCTTTCTTTCTCCTACCACGAGTCACGGTTGTCTCATTGGACGTGCGTGAGTACATGTATTGCCGGGAGTCTCACCGGGAAGAAAAATAACCGCCGCGAACATTGCGCAAATTCACAAACAACAATAAATTAACACAATATTTAATCAAAAAACGACACAATAGCACTTCCGAACACATAATAAAAATGATTTTATCAAAAAACGCGAATAACTAAGCCGCTATCCACCGCGTTGAAAATCTAACCAGGGAGCGAGCACGAAATACGTCCGCTCTCCTCGGCGCGTCAAGCAGGAATCCAACCTTTTTTTTTCGTGGGAAAATCTTACATAAGACCCACCGCCGCCCCTGGGGGCGGGCAGCGGGGGAGTGTCCGATTCCCACTGACTAAAACCCCACCGCGACCTCCTCTGGCGTATGGAGGGACCTGATTACTGTAACTCCGGAGTCTCCCCCGCCGTGAGCTGAAAGCGCCCCTCACCGGGGGAGTAACAACTCCCCCAGCCGGCACAAGGGGTCGCACCCAGTGCCGGCTCCACCGCGGCGGAACTGCGTGCAATGACGGCCGGGCCCCCCAGCCCGTACCGCCTGCAGTACACGCGCCTCGATCTCCTCACGGGCTACGGGGAGGGGCAACCCCCGGCCCGCCCGTGAGGAAGGTCGGGCGCTGTCCTTCGCTCCGCCGGCTTCCGGTGCCGGCTCCACTCCGGGTCCCGGGCCCGAACAGGGCGCCTGCGTCCCGCAGAGTCGTCCCCCTGTGGTGAGCCGTGGCCGGCCACCCTCCAGGGGGACTCCCTCGGCTCCGCTGCACCCCCCCTGCGGGGGCCAGCGCCACTACCAGCGTGGGAGGGAGACGCCACTCTCCGCCCGGAGTCAACCGGCCCCCCGGAGGCTGACGGAGAGGGGCCCCGATTGAGAACGGGGTCCCCACCCGCCCGCCTCCGGGTCCGACTGGGGTCCGCGCTCATTTCGTCCGGGGCGGGAGGGTACACCGCGACCGCTCCCACCCCCACAAGAAACACCTCCCGTAAAATCTCCCCAGGAGGCGGGAGGGCACGCGGGCCCTCCCGCTACACTACCCCGTCCCGCATCCGTCGCGCCGGGGGGGGGGGGGGCAAATAGCGAAAGCCGCCATCGTCCTCCCGCACCCCTTATGGCGGTGGATCCTTGCGACGTCGTCGCGTCTCACATACGCGACCTCTCCTTGAGGGCCATGACCTCCTCGCAGAAGGTGGTCACGGCCCTCCATTCTGTCTCGCCGGCACGCATCTGTCTCACGACGCCTGCCGGCGAGAGATCCTCCCCTATTTCTGCCGTCAGGGCGTGGCGGACCACCGCAAACACCGGGCACTCCGCAGAGCCAATAGTGGGGGGTCCATTCCCTGTTCCTCCGGCACAGGAACTCCCCGAACACCCCGTGTCCGGAGAGCACCTGCGTGACCCGGAACGACAGGGCGCCGTGGCCGCGGTCCCGCCACTCCGATATCATCGGCAGGACCGCACCGACGCCGCGGCTTCGGGCGGCAGCCCCCTCTGCTAGGGATCTCTGCCACCTTTCCGCCGCGACCAGTCGGGCCTGGGTCCGGTGTTCCTCGACCGTCGGCCCCGGAGGGTCCTCCCCGGCATTCTCCAGGCGATCTCCGCCTGGTACCGGAGTGGGATGAGACCAGCCAGGACCATCGCCCCCTTGTAGGAGGTCGTGCAGTAGCCCCGTACAATCCTGATGGCCAGCTGGCGCTCCACCCGCCGCAGCAGAGTGCACCGCCAGATCGCCGGCCCATATCGGAGCCCCGTATAGTGCTATGGACCGGACGATTCCCACGTATAGGCAGCGAACCCTCACTCCCGGCCCCCCGAGGTTGGGAAGCAGGCAGCCAAGATTGGTCGCCACCCGCTCCAATCGGGGAGCCAGGCGGTCGAAGTGAACACCGAACCGCCAGTGGCTGTCGAGATACAGATCGAGGTATCGAAGACCCCAGCCGATCACGATCCGGCACCCGTCGTCCTCGAGCCAGAGCTGGGCCGGAGGGGCTACCCCACGACGAGGCTCGAAGGACCACATGGCCTCGGTCTTGTGAGGAGCCAGCGCCAGACCCAGCGCCCGGATCGCTCTTCGCACGATGGCGAACCCCACCTCGGCACGGCGGCAGGTCCTCAACCAGTCCCGCCCGGTGACCAGCAGGTAGTAGTCATTTGCGAATACCGTGGCCCACACCCCGCGCGGGAGGATCACCCGCAGCGCCGCGATGTTCCCCACGTTCCATAAGGGGGGGCCCAGTTTGGACCCCTGGGGCACTCCGCAGTCGACCTCCCTCCAGTGCAGCGTACCGTCCCGGCCCGTGTACAGTATCCACCTGCCATCCAGGAAGGCCCCGATGATCCTCTGCAGATACGGGGGACGTAGTGGTGAACCAGCGCCTCTCAGCCCTGGACCTTACCGGCATGGTAGTACCTTCCAGAATCCAAAGGCCGTAGTCCAAGGACCCCGCCGGCATCGCCTCAAGTCCTCATTGAGGCCATTCCTGCGGCAGCGATTGTCCCCCTTTCAGTCGCCTTGTACGACAGGCAGGGGTTACTGTATCTGTATTCTATCCCTCAGTCACGGGGGAGGTTTTAATGGGCTTTCCATCCCTTGGTGTTTGCTCCGCGGGAGCTATCGCTCCTACCCTCCATGCGCTCCGAAAAGTGCATGGCGAGCATTCCCCTATCCGCCACCTGGGGACGCGCCACGTCGGGGTAACACCTCCCCGCCTATCCTGGATAACCAGATAGGTCCGTGGAGCGGGAATCCAACGTAACCTAACCATTTTTTGGCGGGGGGGGTGGGTGGGGGGGGGGGATCTTCGAAAGAGACCCCCAGCCGCCCTGGGGAGGAGCCGAGGGTAGTGCCGGATTTTTACCGGCTAAAACCCCCACGGTGGCCTACGCTGGGTGTTGGGGAGGGCCCCGGGAACTCTGACGAATAACACCGGGGCCCAAACACCCATGGCGCGTTGACGCCGCCTTGCTCAGGGGAGGGTCTAGCTTTGGCCCTCCCCCTACGTGCCAAACTCCGCCGCAATCAGGGGCCACACCCGATGACCGCACTCCTCGGTCCGCGTGCAATAGGGACCGAGGCCCCAGCCCCGGCCCCCTGCAGCCCTGTGGCCCCGCATAAGTTTCGTGGGGCCGCGCGATCGGTGTTGGGGGAGGGACGTTCGCCCCTCCCCGATGCTCCTCTTCCGGCGGGTGAGTGGAGTCCCCCCATAGAACTCCTCTTCAGGGGGAGCGGGTGCTCCCCCCCTCCTCTTCGCCCCGTTGGTGGCGGTGTGCCTGGTATGTAACATCTTCACGGCACACCGCCCCATCTCCCTCAGGCGACGCCGTTTGGGGGTCTCCCCCGACGACGCCCCCTCCTTCTTCTGCGGATGGGGTCGGTTCTGTCCCGACCCCGCTCCGCTTCCTCCTTCAGGGCGATCACCGTCTCGCAGTAATCGGTCACCGCCCTCCACTGACAAGTGCCACCGGCGAGAGATCACCATCAACTTCGTACCGCAGGGCGTGACGGGCCCGCGCAAATGCTGGACAGTGCTCCAGGGTATGTTGCTCGGTGTCCCGCCCCGCCCCGCAGTGATGGCATGCTGCCGTCCCCTTCGCCCGGATCCAGTGCAGGAACTCATCGAAACAACCGTGTCCGGTGAGCACCTGTGTGGTCCTAAACGTGAGCCTTCCGTGGCCGCGGTCCCTCCATTTCTTGAGTACTGGAAGGACCGCCCCGGCTACGCGCTGGGCGGTGGCGACGCGAGCTCGTCGAGAGCGGGCTCTCTGCCGGGCCTGGCGCCTAATCCTAGCAACAGCTTCGGTCATCTCTTCTGGCAGGATCCCGTCCAGACGAAGGGCACGCAGACGCCAGAAGACTTTGACGTCACCCTCTGCCTGGAACTTGAAGGGGACAACCCCCGCCAGGGTCATCGCCGCCTCGTAGCGGACCGTGCGGTAACCTCTGATTACCCTGACGGCTATCCTCCTCTCAGCTCGGCGCAGCAGTTGCTGGCTGCGCCGTGAAACCATCAGAGCGTTCGCCCATATGGGCGCAACATAGAGGGACATGCTCCGCACGATCCCCATGTAGATACGGCGAACCTTCTCGTTGGGCCCCCCGATATTGGGCAGTAGACGGGTAAGTACGTTGCTTGCCCTGTCTAGTCGGGGGGCCAGACGACCGAAGTGCTCCTCGAAGCACCAGTGGCTGTCCAGGTGGAGGCCCAAGTACCTGTGGCCCTTCTCCACCTGGACGTCGACTCCACTCACATGGACCAGCGACTGGGGCGGTGGCGCAACCCCATTCCGAGGCGAGTAAAATCAGATCTCCTCGGTTTTGTGGGGAGCTAGCTGAAGCCCTAGCCGCCGGATCCCCGCGGCAACGGCAGCGACGCCGATCTCGGCGAGGCGGCTAGTCCTTTTCCACTCCCGACCGACGGACAACACGTGCGTATCATCTGCGTAACACGTGAGGCTCACACCGGTCGATAGTTCGACCCGCAAGACCGGGTCGTACCCCAGGTCCCAAAGTGTGGGACCTTTCGCAGAACCCTGGGGTACGCCACAGTCCACGTCCCTCTCGTGCATCTGGCCATCCCGGCCCTTGTACACTATCTTCCTGTCCCGGAGGTAGTCGCTGACGATCCTCCTCATGTAGGGGGGCAGCATGTGGCGTATCAGCGCCCCCCTTATCGTCCCGTGAGGCAGGGTGTTGAAGGCGTTGACGATGTCTAGAGTAACGCCTAACGCCACCCTGCCCCGGGACGTGGCCGAGTTGCAGCGGGGGCGCATCGACTAGATTGCGTCGATAGTGCTGCGACCCCGCCTGATGCCATATTGCGACTCGGCCAAGTCGGGAGCCTGCCTGGGACAGGTGCTGGACGAGGCGGGATACCAGAATCCGCTCGAACAACTTCCCCACCTCGTCCAACAGCACGATGGGCCGGTAGGCCGAGGGACTGTCGGCGGGTCGCCCATCCTTCCGGATGAGGACTAGCCGCCCCGTCTTCCACTGTTCTGGAAAGACACCTTCCTTAATGCAGGCGCTGAAGAGGCGTCTCAATCTCGGACCGAGGACGCGTAGAGCCTTCACCCAGGCACGGCCGGGGGCGCCGTCGGGGCCCGGAGCCGTGTTTCGGGCCCCCGTCCGTTTAATCGCGCCGGCCAGCTCCTCCTCCGTGACCCCCAGTTTGTCGGACCAAACCACCTCCTCGTGATCCGGCGGGGGGCGGGTGTGTTCCCTCTCTCGTGGGAACAATGTGTCGACTACCAGCCCCAAAAACCGGCGGTCGAGGCACTCATCCTTGCACTAAGCTTGCCCATCACCATTTTGTATGCTCATGGGCACTAAGCTTGCCCATCACCATTTTGTATGCGCGCCCACATGGGTCCTTCTGGAGGAAGCCTAGGAGCTCGTCTCATGCCCGGGATTTAGACTCCCTGATGGCCGTCTGCAGGGCAGTTTCCAAAACTCGGTACTGCCCGTACAGATCCTCCTCCCTCGCTGGGTCGCGGAATGTCCTTCTTCTGCGGGCCCTTTGCCACTAGCGACGGGCTGCGAGACAATCTCGTCTCAGATCACCAATTTCGCCCGTCCACCAGTAGGCGACCCGCCTGGGGAGGTTCTTGGCCCGGGACATGGCAGCGTCGCACACCGCCTTCATGGCGCCCCGGAACCAATCTACCTCCTCCCCAATGTCCGCGACCGGCCCGGCAGGTGTTGGCAGCCAGGCCAGAGCGAGGGCTGCAGCCATCAGCACGTCCTCGTCCATCCGCTTCAGCGCCCACCGTAGCGGTGGTGGTCCACAGGGGCGGCGGGCGGTTGTGGTAAGGTCGAGGCGGATGTATAGATGGTCACTAAGTGTGACCGCCTCTTCCACCACCCTCCATCTCTGCACCATACGCGCGGCCAGGGGAGTCGCGAAAGACACATCGACTATAGACTCCCCCTGGGCACGCACGCAGGTGCTAACGGAGCCCACATTGAGCAGGTGGAGTCCTAGCCCCGCCGCCCAATTTACGACGGCCTTCCCTCTCGCGTTTGTCCTCGGGGAGCCCCAAAGTGACGCATGGGCATTAAAGTCCCCGAGGACTAGCACTAGCCTGGGGGAACAACGTGAGACAAAGTCCCCAACCCGGTCCAGGTACTGTTCATATTGCGCGAGAGGCCACCTGGGCGAGGCATAGAGCCCCACCACCGCTATTTCACCCCACAGTACGCCGACGAACCCCCGGCCCCGTTCCAGTGGAGCGGGGTGTGGGGGTACTGCGGTGCCAACAATCGCCACGGAGCCTTCCTCGTCCCCGAACCAATCTGGTCTGTCGAGGACTCGGTACGGCTCTGCGGCCACCGCCAACCCAGCCTTCCACTCGGCCAGGGTTTGGAACAACATGTCCTGAGCCCTGGCCGAGTGTTTCAAGTTGGCCTGAAGTATACGGCCCTTGGGCCCCATACCTAGGCCTTACGAGCCGCCTCCGCGGCATTTTTGCTCGCCGACTTGGCAGGGGGATTTTTCTTGCCCCCCTTCTTCGACTCCGCAGGCTTGGTCCTTGATGCCTGTTCCTTGGGGGCTGTTCCTGCCCCTTCAACGGCACTCTTCTTCTTCCTCTGGGAGGAGGAGGGGGCACAACCTTTTGCCCCCAATCGATGCCCCGCGGGCCGCCCCAGGTCCGCACAGAGGGGGCACCGCGGGGTGGCGCTACACTTGCTGGCCACGTGGCCCCTACTCTCCGCACGCATAGCAGCGGTCGGACCTATCAGCTTCGCAAGTGCATCGCTGCCTAACATGCCCACTTTCCAGGCCGCGATAGCACTGCAATGGCCGCGGTGGCAGCGCCCGTATTCTGGCCGAGGAGCACCCGACCAGAACCCTCCCGGAGACGGATAACTTTTTGAGTGCCGCTAGGGGGCATCTCGCCCAGACAGTCTCATCCTTTGGGGGTAGGTGCGAATCTCCCCCATTTTAGTTTCATCAGCGGAGCAACCCCCCGCAGCGGCCATCGCGGCCGCCACCTCCACCGGGGTGACCGAGTCGTCGGGACCGGTCACCATCACCTCGCCCATTTTTATGGGGCGGGCAACCCTGACCTCAGTGCCGCTAAACACCTGGCGGAGTCGGTCAGCCAACTTGGCCGCTTTGTCCGTCCAGTCATCCCCAGGATCTAGAGGACCAAGCCTCCGGTTCGAGCTCTTCTGGGCATCAACGCCGTGATGCCCAGCTCCTCCAACTTGACCCGCTCCCGGGCCATGAGCATGGCCTCGGCGTATGAGACCTTAGCCTCGGGAGCTAGGTTGATGGTGACCGCCGCTGTACAAGGAGGGCGGAGGGCTTTCTGCCTGGCAGACTGGGCCCCTTGCCCCCTGACCGCCGGTGCCGCCACTCTCTTCTGCCCCTTCTGGGCAACCACCTTGGAGCCCTTGGAGGGAGGGGCCTTGGCCGCTGCCGCCTTCTTCTCCCCGATCGCCTTCTTCTCCGCAGCTTTAGCGCGGCGGCCAACCACCGTCACCCAGGTCCCATCCGCCGTCCTCCGATGCTCCTCAACAATCCGGATCATTCTGGCCTCCACATATGATGCCGGCTGGTCGGATGCTGAGGAGGGCCCTGGCAACGACTACGTGGCAGGCAGGAACTTATTCCGCGCCCGCCTCTCCGCTTCCTTCCTCGATGGAGGGGGGATGGTCGCAGCCGTAGCTCCCCCCTTAACACGCTCCGCCCTCTTAGGCGGGGGCTGGACAGCTGCAATAGCGGCTTTGAACTCCGCTCTAACCCCCGACAGACCTTTCTCGAGGAGAGCCGCAAATCCCCTCATCAGATCGGGCTCAGGGCCACCAACCTTCCCCTCCTCTTTTCCAGGTGCAGCAACTGGGATCGGGACCTGCACCACGGGGCATTCAGGCGGGCAAGGCGGTAAGTCGAAAACTTCGACTTCGTTCTTCCTCCTCTTCCTTATCGCCTCTTCGCCGGACAATGGCGAGTCGGGCCTCGCGACCCTCTTCGGGCCCGCGATTACCGGCGTCTCCGTGGTCGCGACCCGGCATGTGAGTTCCGCCAGGGTTTGCTGGAAGATGCTGATCTGGGCTGTCTGGGCCGCCAACTGCTCCTCTCGGAGCTTTAGCTGGCGGCGGAGCTCCTCCAGCTCTTTACCTGCCCTAGCGGGGGCGGCCCTAACCGCCGTCTCCGTATGGATGGCCTTTAAATGGCGTGCGGCCGTCCTTAGTTTCCTGAGGAGCGTTCCCTTGAGGCCCTTGGAAACGCCCGCTACCCTCTCCACATCCCTACAGAATTCCAGGGCCTGGGCGGCTAGGTCGACGGTCGGGACATGCCTGAACTCCTCCGCCAGGTCCTCAGGATCGGGGGGGGGACCTGCTACTTCGACTCGGCTCGGAAGGGTCCTCGGCAGGGTCCAGTGCCCTCTTCTCCTCCGCTAGTTCCAGCTCCTGGCGTTGTACCTCCAGGAGCATTTGCTTCGCCGCGGCGAATTGCGGGTACACGCCGGTGGTCGGCGGACGGCCCCCCCTCCTCTTCGCCGGCCGTCTCTCCAAGGACACAGTCGAAGCGACTGACTCGTCCGAGTCCTCGCCGTCCCGTGATGCAGCGACATCCGAGGCCGCCGGGGAGAACCCATCCCTTCTTCGCCCTGACCTCAGGGTAGACCATTTCGCGTCCACCCTAGAAAGTTGAACGGATAGCTGGCGCGCATCCGTCGCTCCACTAGTGCCGGGCAACACCAGGTCCACCTCGCTAGCTGCCTGTCTCACGTCCTGATTCGTAGCCATGGTCGTTTCCGTTAAATCCAGTCCAGTTTGTTTATTTGTTGATTTCGTAATTCCATCCATAATGGTCCCACGAGAGGGTCGGTCCATGGGTCCACCCGGGCAGAGCCGCCTTACCCGGGTAAGGCTAGTACACACGAGGGGTCGCCAGGTACCCCGGGGTTGGCGGCTAGATACTGATGCACCCATCAGCCATGCCTGGCGGTTACTCCGGGCACGCCCTCCTCACCGCGCACCACAGCTTGGGGCTAGGGATTTTTTATAGAGGTTGTCATCCTCGCGGGCCGACCAATGAAGGCAAGCCCCCCGTTCCAGCGGAACGTGACCACTGGGTTACGGTATCATTGCTAGGGCACTCCGGGTTCGCTACCCGCACCAGACCGCCACGCAGCCTGGCCCCTGGAGAACTCAACGACGCTGCAGTCACCTTTTCGCCTCTCCGACCGAGGCCTTACCGGCAAGGGAGGCCCTACAAGGATCCGTAGATCCCACCGGCATCACGCCGGGTCATCTGCGAGGCTACTTCGACAGCTGCAAGCGCCCCCCTTTTAGTCGCCTCCTACGACAGGCAGGGGTTACCGTGCCTGTATTCTATCCCCCAGTCACAGGCGAGATTTTGATGGGTTTTGCTTCCCTTGGTGTTTGGTCCGCGGGAGCTATTTTATTTCACTCCTACCCTCCATGCACTCCGAAAAGTGTGTAATGTCGCGAAGTTCTCCCTCTCACTGAGCTCTCCGCGTACCCTTTGTATGATTGAATCTAAGTTGTTAGTTAGGTATAGGTTCTTACTTACCTTTCGCTGGGCGAGGATACCTGTAGAAATGAGTCGTCCTAATGATTGGAGACAGTAGGGTAGACGTTTAATTGAAGTTCACACACTTCCGAGCACAACAAATGTTTATTGGTTTTACGTACAATTCTTAACTTGCGCGTGTTTTACAAATGACGAATTGCTCTGTCGGGTCTCTGGGTCCCGTAGCAGAGTCGTATTTTGCGGATTTCTGTACGCGTGTTAGAATTAAATCCGGATTCGCGTTAACGGACTGGCCGATTCTGAACGAATTTTACGGAATGTGATCGGGTCACGATGACTTTTGAGTCTGCACGAACTTATACTGGTTCTGCGCGATAATTGATCTGGTCTTGTTCTGTACTATAATTGATCTGGACTGTTTATGCACTAAATTTTATCTGATCGCGGGCGGCTTGGTCGCGTTATTATATATTGATTAATGAGGTCGACTTTTGATTTGGCAATTCGGGTGAACCACCTCGTCCGGATCGTCAGCGTTCTCGCCGTACGACGACCCGGCTGAGTTGCTCACTCAGAATTTTTGCGGAGCGATGAATTTGGATGGTGCAATAGAAGTTCAAAGAATTTGTATCGCGAAATATAAGTTTAAAGAATCTGTATAGCGAAATATAAGTTTAAAGAATTTGTATAGCGAAATATAAGTTTAAAGAATTTGGGTGGCGAAATAGAGGTTTAAAGAATTTGGGTGGCGAAATAGAAGTTTTAAAGAATGCGTCACAGGACGTGACAAGTGCATGGCGAGCATTCCCCTATCCGCCACCTGGGGACGCGCCACGTCGGGGTATCACCTCCCCGCCCAGCCAGTACACGTGACCAGGTCCGTGGAACCTAACCTAACCTTTTTTTGGGGGGGGGGGGGTTAATGGAAGAGGAAAATGCATTTATGCACGCGCGGGCTACCCCCTGTTCGCACTATTCGGCTAGAGGGGACCCAGGCAGTGTGGGACTCGTATCCCCAGAAGGGGGCCGGGCGCCCATTGGTGAGGGCAAATCCAAAGAGGCAACCCAGAAGGGGCGACCTGATAGCCCTACCCTAAAGGGTGGGCTCAAAAGATAGGGTCACAGCCCAGAACGGGCGATCCGGCGGTACCCAGAAGGGGCGTCCGCGGCCTGATACACTACCCACTAAAAACCCCTCTCCTGACGTAGGCCGCCGGAACCGTTTCATCCTTTGAGGATATCCCACATGAACACAGCGATAGCCGCAACTGCGCTTCGGCTCCCTAGTTTTCATGACGCTTTCGTCCACCCTCAATCCGCCATGCGCATATCAAGCTATAAGGGATTGAGGATCCACGCCGCTACACCACCGATCAAGCGGTAGGACATTTTCAACCTGTACGATAAGGCACAGGATTTTTCTTCGGCCACGATCAGGACACCGGAGGAACTTCCCGCTTAACGGGTGATCGCGTCATGTGTTCCCCTGCCTGGCCTTGCCAGGACAGGAGCTTCTTCTTCGACAACGGCCAGGACCGGGACATCTTGCCTCCCGTTGACCGTGCCATGTCTTGGTCCACCTTGTAGGATGCTGAAGATGTGTATTTTCCCTGAGGTCATCTCTCCCACCTGACCCCTGCCGGGACAGGCCATTTTTCTTCGACTACGACCAGGAACCGGAGGTACCCACTCAACGGTTGGCCGTGCCTGTGTTCACCTGCCTGGCACTTGCCAGGACAGGGGCTTTTTCTTCGACCACGGCCAGGACCGGGACATCTTGCCTCCCGTTGACCGTGCCATGTCTTGGTCCACCTTGTAGGATGCGGAAGCTGTGCATTATCCCTGAGGTCATCTCTCTCACCTGACCCCTGCCGGGGCAGGCCATTTTTCTTCGACTACGACCAGGAACCGGAGGTACCCACTCAACGGTTGGTCGTGCCTGTGTTCACCTGCCTGGCACTTGCCAGGGACAGGCTATTTTTCTTCAGCACAGCCAGGTCCCGGGGCGAGTCCTTTCCCAGGTTGACTGTGCCACGTCTTCGTAGGCTGCAATCCTCGATGACCTGTTCCACGCACACTCGCACACACACACTCACACACATTCGCACATTCTCACAAAATAAATGAATAAATATATAAATATATAAACCAATAAATACCTGTATCTTGATTAACCCATAGAAGGCGTCCTCTTCTCCACTGCAGCATCCCAGCCACGTCTGTCTTCATTTTCCGCCTCTTCTATTCTCAAGTCGTCGCCACTCTTCTTCTGCCTCGCCGCCTTCTCTTCTCTGAGCCACGATGCCCGGAAACCTACCGCATACACACCGCACACCCACACTCACATTCGCACAAACCCTCAATCAAGCATCAACACGCACAAAATAAATAATTAATTATGTAAGTAATAAAGAAATAAATACCTGTGTTCTGCTTCACCCCCTCAGGACGTCCTCTTCTCCACTGCAACGTCCCAACCACGTCTGTCATCAGTTTCCGCCTCTTCTTTTCTGGAGTCATCGTCGCTCTTCTTCTACCTCACCACCTTCTCTTCTGCTTTCAGCCATGATGTCCTGATACCTGTTACATACATCCCGCACACGCACACTCACACTCGCATACACTCGCACATTCTCACAAGATATCAAGCACACAAAATAAATGATTAAGTATATTAGTAAATAAACGAAAGCTTACCCGTGTTCTGCTTCACTCCAGAGCGTTCTCTTCCCACTGCAGCGCCCAAACCACGTCTGTCCTCTTCGCTGACTTCTATCTTCACGCTCCCCTTTTAGTCGCCTCTTACGACAGGCAGGGGTTACCGTGGCTGTATTCTAAACGCCCCAGCCACAGGGGTAAACCTAACCTAACCTAACCTATCCTAACCTTTTTTTTTTATATTTTGACAGCAAGAAAATACATTTACGTAAGCGAGGAACCCGTCGGATTAGGAGGGGTCTCGGGCAGTGTGGGACTCAAAGGTACATACCAAAACAAGTTTCCCTGAGTTGGATCGTTACAGTACCCCAATACCCACTAAAAACTTGCTCCGTATCGGCCACAGATACCTCCGGCAACCCCAGAGGGCTTTAATGGAGAGCATTCTGTGTAGCCACGATGTTGCTTACACATCGACCGACTCGGCCGACCTAAAGGCGTTCAGTCGTCCAAGAACGTCGCGGGTAAGCCCCAGCGCACCTCCGCTTATAACGCAGGCTATTTTGACCGGCGGTGATTTCATTTAGCCACAGAAGGTATAGAGTGCGTTGGTGGACACTCTACAGCCGCTGTGCGTACACACCGCCGGAACTGTGCATTATGCTTGCAGAATCATTTTTCCCTACCCGTATGTTTCCGCAGGAGATGTGTAGGATTGAGCTGAGCCGCTTGGTCACCAGAGGCCGCAACACACATTTGGGCGAGCTAAGCCTCTCGATGGGCGGATCTCAGCCTGGGAGAGGTCGCGAAAACGAAGGAGTGCTCGCATGAATGCGAGAGAGAGGAAAGCCCGAGCCGCCTGGACACCAGCGACCGCTTCACACATTTGGGTGAGCTAAGCCTCTCGATGGGCGGATTTCGGGCCTGGAATTGGTTACGCGCACTGAGGAATGCACGCATGATAGCGAGCGAAAGGAAGTCTTGGGTTGCCTGGACACCATCGACCGCTTCACACATTTGGGTGAGCTAAATCTCTCGATGGGCGAATTCCGGGCGTGGGAGAGGACGCGAAAAATTTTTCGAACGAAGGAATGCTCATGCGAGAGCACGCGGTAGCGCTCGGAACGCTCGTGTCGTTTGTCACATGCATTCATCCATCCATTCAGTTCATTCAATTCTATACTACATGTGTGTAAGAGCACCGTAAGCGGAACACTACGTATAGTGCGGATGCAATCAGAGAACCTAAGGGGAAGAGTAAGAAGGGTCGCGGTTCGCCGAGAGTCGGCCAGCGAGAGGAAGGTTCAGGCCGGCCGGTCTCGATCCACTGCCCGGAAGGTACAGTGAGAGGGAAAGATCGAGCTCGGGATGCTCTGAAGAGCGAGCGCGTGAGAGGGGATCAAAGAAGAAGCCGCGGGTCGGAATCCGGGAGAGAGCCGAGACGCGAGCATAATGCGTCAGAGATTAGAGGTCACTGATTGGGGATCGCGCGTCATGTTAATGCGATTTTAATTCAATTTAATTAAATTGATGTAAGGAAATTTAAAATGTAATAAAATTCAAAATTTGTAAAAATCTAAAGTTTGCAGAAAACTAGAATTGATGTTTAGTGATTGAAGAACCACATTAATATTATAATTAAGAATTCATACGAACCAAAACCTTGAATTTTAAATTTGCCATGAAAATTAATTTTAAAGGTAATTAAATACAATTTTCGCGAAAGAAAGTTGGTGCAGATTGCTTTCAAGATTAATTGTCGGAGAGAGAGGTAGATGTTCGGGAAATGTAGCATGTATTAAAATTGGATTTTCGAAATTTGAATTTTAGATTTGACACGAAAGCTAGCAGTTTTAACTGCCTCGTTGGGTGGGCGGGAGTCGCGTACTAACGAGTGATGAACGGATTACGTCACCCGCTCGGAGGTAGCGGCCGAAACTGGGTCAATGGGTCAGCCGTCGGTCGGCGTCTAAAGGGGGTGCGAACGAACCGCGTTCGTGTACGACGGCCTGAAGGCGCCAATCTGGAGAAACCCCGCGCGAGGTCCCTTTTTAGTCGCCTTTTACGACAAGCCAGGGAGGCTGGAGACGTATTCTGTAACCCCCGCCTCCAGGGGAAATTCAATTCCATATTTCAAATCATAGCCCAGCAAAGAACCAGGACACGAACGTGATGAGCCTGGAGTTTGAGGTTGCCGATTGACAGTCGTGCAGCGCAGGAAATGCAATTATATTTAGGTTGATAGATTGTAGTTTGCATAAAAGAGTATGTTATAGTTCAACATTTCCAAATTAAGGACAACAGGGAGCTAGAGTTGATAATTCATGATTCATAATTATGAATCTATACTAGTGATTAGAAGTTGAGAGGGATTCGTAAATTGAGTTTTGTATTAACGTGGGAGTTGAAGCTAAGGGGCCATAAATGTAAGTTCACAAAATAGGCTGCTGATCACTATTTCAGGATTTAGGATCAGCAGAATGCTAGAAACGATG
Organism: Osmia bicornis bicornis; assembly: GCF_907164935.1. NCBI lineage: Eukaryota > Metazoa > Arthropoda > Insecta > Hymenoptera > Megachilidae > Osmia > Osmia bicornis. The sequence continues at coordinate 11,688 of NW_025791454.1, read as the reverse complement.
TTCGCAGAGTGAAAGGTTACATTAGAGTTATGAGAGGTTTCGTACTATGGTTTTAGGTACATATGTGAGCTAGAAATTAGATTTAAGATTGGATGGATTCAACCGTTGATGAGCCGGTAATCGCAGTTGATTATTTCCCTAGCTGCTTGCCCAAGCAGTTGTACAATTGAAGTTAGAGTATAATTGAGACTTCAGCAGGTCAGAGATCACCCGAACCGCGTGAGCCACTCGTTGGAGGCGAAGCGCCTCATCGAGAGATGGGAGAAACATGCGGACGAGCGACGAGCGAATTCCGCCGCCCGCTTGCGGGTGATGATAAAAACAGGTCAGTGGATCAGCAATCAGTCAACGCCCAAGAAGTGTGGCCAAGTCGCACCCATGCACGTGGAACCCGCCGTTAGCTATAATAAGGACTTCGCGCGCGACCCCTTTTGCTTCATTTTTAACGACGTCGGGCCAAGGAAGCTGGGGACGGGTTCTACAATCCTCGCCTCCAAAGGGAGTTCAAATCAATTAATACAGTTCTCTACTTTGCCAGTTGGTCGGACAGACGAGCCATAGTGCCACAGGAGATATAAGAGATATGAAAGAAGCATTCATAGATTTAGGCTATACTTGGTTACATGAGGGTTTAGCACAATCGTTTGCATATTTCTGACAGAGAGCCCGATACTTGGTGAGCAGACGACAGCTTCCAGAAGCCATCGCCGGTTTGTAATTAACAGAGAGCAAACTATGTTTGAATTAGGTTATGCAATTGTGTTTGCGCTTGATTAGTTTATAATGTATGAAGCTGAAATTGAGACTAGGGTTGAGGCTGGGATCGAAATTAAAATTTCCTGGTTCAAACTTACCCTTCCTTCGGTTATTTGTGCGGGAGTGACATACCATTATGACAACCGTGGGCGGCTCACAATGTGTGTTGCAGTTGCCCTTTCGTAAGACAGGCTGAGAAGGTGTCAAACATGATTGTTATGCCAAATCAGGGTTGATTAGCCGTCCAGATAAAAGGCAGCATCAACAATGGCAGCAGTGCACGTAACCTTCCATTGGTTCTCTCAAAACCTCATGTCACAGTTCTCATCTCGTGAGTCGGGTTGGGTAGATGTCAATTTAGATTTGGTGAAGCAGATCAGGGTGGACCAGTCGCCAAGATAAGGAGGCTGCATCAGCAATGCCCATAACACACGAGGTCCTCGATGAATGTACGTCGCAGCCACGAAATAGAACCGCAAAGCACGCTTGCAGTAAAACATTAGTGAAGCGAGCTCGTATCACTGGCACACTTCCGTAACACTTATAGAACCGCACAGATTACGGGGAGACACAAAAAGAACGCGCACACACATGCACCAAAGAAGATAACCTAGCACTTAGTATCCACATAGTCGTGAGGCGCCGCGAAGCACAGCAAGGGCCGCAGAGGTCGCGAATTCGTGGGAATTACTAATGTTGCAAACCCGAAGAAAAACCGAAGAAGTTCTAGAAAATCAAGAAAAATCAAGGAAACAAAGAACGATGCAACCCCGCAGCGCCAGATGCCTGGCAGGCCACGGGACCCTCGAACGACACGTCCGACCAGCTCGGCAGCCAGCACGAGACTCCAACCTAACCTAACCTAACCTATCCTGTTTTTTTTGTTTTTTCGTGGGGAAATCTTGCATAAGACCCCCCGCGCCCCTGGGGGAAGGACAGCGGGGGAGTGTCAGATTCCTACTGACTAAAACCCCACGGCGAACTCCTCTGGCGTATGGCAGAGGCTCCGGGACCTGATTACTATAACTCCGGAGCCTCTCCCGCCGTGCGCTGAAGGCGCACCTCACCGAGGATGTAACAACTCCCCCAGCCGGCACCAGCGGTCGCACCCGGTGCCGGCTTCATCGCGGAGGAACTACGTGCAATGGCGGCCGGGCCCCCCATCCCGTACCGCCTAACAGTCCCCGCGCTTCGATCTCCTCACAGGCTACGGGGAGGAGCAACCCCCCGCGTGCCCGCGAGGAAGATCAGGCGCAGCACTTCGCTCCGCCGGCTTCCGGTGCGGGCTACACCCCGGGTCCGCTTGCAATGGCGCCCATACAGGGCGCCTGCGGCTCGCCGAGTCGTCCCCCTGTGGGCTGCGGTGAGCCGTGGCCGGCCACCCTCCAGGGGGACTCCCTCGGCTCTGCTGCACCCCCCCTGCGGGGGCCAGCGCCACTCCCAACGTGGGAGGGAAATCGCCACTCTCCGCCCGGAGTTACCCGCCCTCCCCGAGGCGGACGGAGAGGGGCCCCCGATTGAGAACGGGTTCCCCACCCGCACGCCCCCGAGTCGGACCGTGGTCCGGGCTCATTTCGTTCGGGGCGGGAGGATACACCGCGAGCCCTCCCGCCCCCACAAAAAACACCCCCTGTTGCGCGCAGAGAATAAATTTTTCTTCTGGGCGTAATATAATTTAATCCACAAAAAAAACAATAGTGTTGAGTCACTTCACACTGTAAAGCCTTTAATTAGTAAAGGCAAACGGTTTATATAAATGTACTTTCAATTGAAGTACAAGGCGAATTAGTCGCGTGATCAAAAACTTTGTAATACCTGTTTGCTCTGGTGAATAGCGAAACAGAATAGAACGATCGTCGCCGCGTCGCGGTTTTTATTGTCGTGAGCGCGATGACAACGCCGAAATGTTTTCGGCGTTTGCCATAACTTGTCTAATTCAAATGAACGCGCGGGGGGACGTTGTGGTGAAACAGCGCCCCCCGTATCGTCCCACGGGGCAGGGTGTTGAACGCGTTGGTAACGTTCAAGAAGACGCCTAGCGCCACCCCACCCCGGGACGTGGCAGACTCGGCGTGGGTGCGCACCCGCTGGATAGCGTCGATGGTGCTGCGACCCTCGCGAAACCCGAACTGCCAACGCTCGACAGGTGGTGGACGAGGCGGTTTGCGATGACACGCTCGAAGAGCTTTCCCACCTCGTTCAACAGCACAATGGGCCGGTACGCAGTGGGAGAATCTGCGGGCCGTCCGTCCTTTCGGAGGAGGACCAGCCGCCCATCCTTCCAAATCGAGGGGAACACCCCCTGCTCCAAAGCGGCGCTGAAGAGGCGGCACAGCCTGGGACCTAGGACGCCGGACGCGATAACCCAGGCGCGGCCGGGAATGCCGTCCAAGCCCGGGGCGGTGTTCTTGGCCTCGAGACTTCTGACGGCATCGTCCAGCTCCTCCTCTGCGACACCCAGGTCGGCGGACCAGGCGACGGGCTCCGCCGGCCCTTGCTGGTGGCGCGGGTGCGACGTTCCCCCGGAACGGGGGATGAGGGTGTCTATTACCCGCGTCGGCAGCTGGGGATCCAGGCTATCTGAGAGCGCGGGCGCCCGTGCGCGGAGCTTGCCCATGACCATCCGGTAAGGGCGCCCCCACGGGTCCTCGTCCAGAGAGCCCTGAAGCTCCTCCCACGCCCGGGATTTCGCGTCGCTGATGGCCTGTCTCAAGGCTACCACGAAGACCTGGTATGTGCCCCTCAGCAGATCCTCCCTCGCCGGTTCGCGGACTCGAGCCCTACGGGCGTGCTGACACTCGGATCGGAGATCCGCAATGTCGCCCGACCACCAGTACACCGCCCTCCGGGTGGGCAGGCGCGGGGCCCGGGGCATGGATGTGTCGCATATTGCGATCATCGCCTCCCGGAAGCACTTGGCCTCCCTCTCAACGTCCACGACCGGCCCGGCCGGAAGAGCTGGCCAGGCCACGGCAAGGGCTGCGGCCATCAGCATGTCCTTGTCCAGCCTCCTCAGCACCCAGCGACGCAGTGGCGGGCCACACGCGGGCCGGGGGGCGGCGGGGAGGGAGTAGCTGAAGGTGATGTATAGATGATCACTCAGCGTCTCCCTCGCCGCCTCCCTCCAATTTTGCACCATGCGCCCGGCCACACGGGACGCCGAGCCCAGATCCACAATGGATTCCCCCTGAAACCTTTTTTTTTTCTTTCTACGTGGAGGAAATCTTCGAAAGACGCTCCCAGCCCTCCTGGGGAGGAGCCGAGGGTAGTGCCGTATTTTTACCGGCTAAAACCCCCACTGTGGCCTACGATGTGTATTGGGGTGGGCCCCGGGACCTCTGACGAACAACACCGGGGCCCAAACACCCATGGCGCGTTGACGCCTCCTTGCTCAGTGGAGGGTCTAGCTTATGACCTCCCCCTACGTGCCAAACTCCGCCGCGATGACGGCACTCCTCGGGCCGCGTGCAATGGGGACCGAGGCCCCGGCCCCGGCACCGGCCCCCTGCGGCCCCGCATAAGTTTCGCGGGGCCGTGCGATCGGTGTTGGGGGAAGGGCGTTCGCCCCTCCCCGGTGCTCCTCTTCCGGGGGGTGACTGGTGTCCCCCCACAGAACTCCTCTTCAGTGGGAGAGGGTGCTCCCCCCATCCTCTTCTCCCCTTTGGGGGCGGTGGGCCTGGTGTGTAACATCTTCACGGCCCGCCGCCACATCTCCCTCTGGTGACGCCGCCAGGGGGTCTCCCTCGACGACGCCCCCTCGTTCTTCTGCGGATGGGGTCGGTGCTGGCCCGACCGCGCTCCGCTTCCTCCTTCAGGCCGATGACCGTCTCGCAGTAATCGGTCACCGCCCTCCACTGATTCTCGCTGGCGAGCATTTCTTTGACAAGTGCCGCCGGCGAGAGATCACCACCAACTTCGCACCGCAGGGCGTGACGGGCCCGCGCAAACGCTGGGCAGTGCTCCAGGGTATGTTGCGCGGTGTCCCGCCCAGCCCCGCAGTGATGTCATGCTGCCGTCCCCGCCGCCCGGATCCAGTGCAGGAACTCACCGAAACAACCGTGTCCGGTGAGCACCTGTGTGGTCCTAAACGTGAGCCTTCCGTGGCCGCGGTTCCTCCATTTCTTGAGCACTGGAAGGACCGCCCCGGCCACGCGCTGGGCGGTGGCGCCGCTCTCGACGAGCTCGCGTCGCCACCGACCCAGTCCTGTCTGCCGGGCCTGGCGCCTAATCCTAGCAACAGCTACGGTCATCTCTTCTAGCGGGATCCCGTCCAGACGAAGGGCACGCAGACGCCAGAAGTCTTTGGCGTCACCCTCCGCCTGGAACTTGAAGGGGACAACTCCCGCCGCGGTCATCGCCGCGTACCGCAGCTTGGGGCTAGAGATTTTTTATAGCGGTTCTCATCCTCGCGGGCCGGCCAATGAAGGCAAGCCCCCCGTTCCAGCGAAGCGTGACCACTGGATTACGGTGTAATTGCTTGGGCACTCCGGGTTCGCTACCCGCACCCGACCGCCACGCAGCCTGGCCCCTGGAGAACTCAACGACGCTGCAGCCACCTTTTCGCCTCTCCGACCCAGGCCTTACCGGCAAGGAAGTCCCTGCCAGGATCCGTAGATCCCACCGGCATCGCTCCGGGTCATCTGCGAGGCTACTTCGACAGCGGCAAATGTCCCTCTTTCAGTCGCCTTGTACGATGAGGCAGGGGTTACCGTGTCTGTATTCTATCCCCCAGTCACAGGGGAGGTTTTGATGGGTTTTCCTTCCCTTGGTGTTTGGTCCGCGGGAGCTATTTTAATTCACTCCTACCCTCCATGCACTCCGAAAAGTGCATGGCGAGCATTCCCCTATCCGCCACCTGGGGACGCGCCACGTCGGCGTATCACCTCCACGCCCAGCCAGTACACTTGGCCAGGTCCGTGGGTTCCCCTGAAACGTTTTAATTATTTTTTTTTTTTTTTTGGTTCAGTTGGAAGAGAAAATGCGTTTGCGCACGCGCGGGTTGGTTCCCCATTTCGTCTATTCGGCTAGAGGGGATCCGGGCAGTGTGGGACCCATGTCCGCCCTGAAGGGGCAGCCTGGCGCCCGTGAGGTGAGTGCAAACCCAAAGAGGCAACGCCAGAAGGGGACAACCTGGCAACACAACCCTTAAGGGTTGAGTTTAGCCCAAGAGTAGGCCACAGCCCTGAAGGGGCGACCTAGACGGGCAGCCCAGAGTGGGCACTCCCGAGGCTGGACATACTACCCACTAAAACCTCTCCACTAACGTGGCCCGCCGGCACCTTTTCACTCGTTAGAATTCATAAAGTAATACCAGCGTATAGCCACAACGACGTTTCGGCACTTCAACGCATTTCGCGTTATTGCGGCCGCCCGCAAAAACGCCATGCGCTAGGCACATGGGGCATCTGCGGTTACACGCCATTGCACCTCCGATTCAGCGGTAGGACATTTTCAACCTGTACCGTAAGGCACAGGATTTTTTTCGGCCACGACCAGGAACCGAAGTAAGCCCATTCCGGGTGGTCGCGCCATGTGTTCACCTGCCAGGGCAGGAGCTTGCTCTTCGACACAGCCAGGAACCGAGACATCGTATCTCCACGGCTGACCGTGTCCATCTTCATCCACCATGGTTGGTTGATAATGATGATGTGGCTTATCCTAGATGTCATCACGCCCACCTGACCTTCCACGAGGACAGGCCATTTTTCTTCAGCAACGATCGGCAGCGGGGGGACATCTTCCCGGCGTGACCGCGCCACCTCTTCGCCTGCCTAGCACTATTGCCAGGCTGCATCTTGGTAGGCTGCAATCCTCGATGACCTGTCCCATACATACTTTACACACACACACACACACACACGCTCATGACAAGCATAGCGCTTCGAGTAGCGCTTCGAATGCCCCAAATATGCAACGATAAATAATGAATAAATAATGAGTAAAGAATAAATGAATAAATAAATGAATAAATGAATGAGTGAATGAATAAATAAATAATGAATAATGAATAGGATTAATAAGCACATGAAGCCCATGAATAGAATAGAGGAGCCCATACATTCAATAACAGCTGTCATAATAAGCATACTAAACATACTAAACATACTGAAACTGGTTAAATCAAATCACAAATACAAAAACGGGAAATAAATCTGTATATATGCATCTAATGCATCTAATGCAATAGAGCAGTTAATGAATAGTTAACAGTAAAAGAAACAGTAAGCAATATGAGAACGTGAGAAACTGTGAAGTAACCATATGTAGTATTGCAGGCAAGCAGGCAAGCGAGCATATGTGAACTGGACATAAGCAAATGAACAACAAAACCTCCAAAACCTAAAACGTCAAACATACATACATACAGCCGAGCAGCCAAATAGTAGAAGAGGAATATTTAACATTCAACACTAGCGCACAATATAATCACACAAAATTAAACTCAAGATAAACCATAAATTTGAGATGAAATAAACCAAGGATGTGAACCGTAAAGTAAAATAAAGGCGCCAGACAGATAGCATAATAGCAAGCCAGCCATGAGAGAAGAGAAGCAAACATAAGATAACATAGAATGCTACTAATTATTATCAGAGGTAAATGTAACGACCCAGAATGAGTACGTTACTGCACCGACTTGTAGGGAGAGCGGTTCCCTTAGAAGGCGACTCGTAATCAATGTGTTAAGGATTATAGGTTCGTGTGGTGTGCGGTTAAGGAGTGAAATCCAAACACTAATGTGCTAGAAACTGAATGAAAATATGTTTATTCAAAAATAGAAAGGTAAGTGAATATTGAAATATAATACAAAATCGCTAGTATCACAATAAGTGCGGCTAGAATTAGGAATACAATAAGAGATTATAATACGTTCGCCCTAGATTGGGAATACAATTGAAAAATATGTAATTAGTAATTAATATATGTAAGTAAAAATTAATAATTGTAATTAATCGTAATAATCGATAGCGCTATCGCTAAAGCGGCGTGGTCTTCTTATACAGTCAACACTCTGTTTGTTTTCAACAATAATTATGGAAACTAAATTCCAGAGGTTTGTGCTAGAACGCTAGAATCCAGTTAACCTTTCCTATGGGTCGCAATCGGTTTCTGGTTATACCAGAGCCGTGTTAATCGCAGGCCGTTCAAGGAGCTCCGCTCCTCGCTAGCTCTTTACACTTAAACGTAGGCTTAGCGTAACACCTGGGTAACACGTTGCGAACCGCGGATAGGAGGTTCACTGATCTGCGATACTGCACGTCACCAGTGGAAGAGTAGAAATTAGCTGTAGCTCGCGCTCTATCGCTGCCTAGACAGTTCAGCGCAAGCTTTTCTCTACTGATCAGAGTGTTGTCTGTTTCAGACCGAGGTCTGAGAAGATCTGCTGAAACTGTGCGGAACGCCTCTATTTATACTCAGATTTTGCTGAGTCGGCACTTTTTTTCCGCATAGAGTTCTTGGGGTAGCTGGGTTTTTCCCGTCACGTGGTGGTCCAGCATCCCCACTCTAGAATACTACCCTACCGTATGGTTACTGGGGTTGCGCTCGCGCGTGCGCGGTCGGACGTCGATAATTTATCGGTAAACTGTTTTACCGTCCGACTTATCGACTAAACTTTTATCGATCAATTCAACAAACTCGGTTATCGACGAAAAATGAAAATGTTTATTACAAAAATTTATACATATTAACAATAAAATAAAATAGAACACCTTGTATGAAATATAAAAATTAATCAGAATAAAAAGAATGAAAACAAAAAGACATTGCTCTTGATTATCGGGTCGTTACATAAAGGTAAATAAGGTACAGTATAAAATATAGAATATAGGGTATAACCAGAAAGTAAGCTGGGAAGAAAATAAATAGGTGAGCGTAATGTAATACTAATAATTGAAACCGTTCATTGAAACTATTAAGTTACTTAAATTTACTTGCAGGAACATTTACGCGACCACAAGCTCAACGTGGTTGGCAAGCGAACATGATGGAGTACAATCAATGATCAAATGAAGTCAATAAGAAACAATTAGAAATTATTGCGAGCAAATCATCAATAAAGATAAGTAGCAACATATACATCATAATGAGAATAATAGGAAGAGACAGAACTGTTAACATCAGAAATTAACCATAGTATTAAATGTAAAATGTAACATAATCCTAGTCTATTTTCTGGAAGCCCTAACGCCAGCCAATGGGCAGTTCTTCTTCTGCACAGCTGCGCTGGAAGTGGCATTTACAGCTGGGAATAGTGAATACGGCTTAGAATAGTGCAGAGTTACCTCAATGAAAGGGGCCACAGTGTTTCTTCATCCTCATAATGTTGGCGCGACGTCGGAACTTTTAAATATCTCGATATCTCTCGAAAACTACGCATCTGATCATAAAATGTCATAGAACATACGTAGTAGGAAATTTAATTTCCTACAAACAAGGTCTGTTAACATTTTCCCATAGCTCGCACCGGTTCCGAGATATTTGCAGATATACCTCAAGGAAAGGGGCGTCACGCACATATTCCGAGATATTTCTTCTTGTTCTTGTTCTTCTTCTGCACAGCTGCGCTGGAAGTGGCATTTACAGCTCGGAATAGTGCATACAGCTTAGAATAGTGCAGAGTTACCTCAAAGAAAGCAGCCACAGTGTTTCTTCTTCCTTACCTAATCGGTAAGACGTTCGTTTTGAACGGGTGTTTATTGTCGTTTGGAGCGACGACGCTGGCCGATTGTGTTGTCTTGCAAGGCCCCAATATGGATCTCTCTTCTTTTCTATGAATCGATGCATGCTGCCCAGTTGCCTGGTTGTTGGAAAGTCCCTGTACGAGAGGGCATACAAGCCTGTTTATTTACGCCCGGATTTGCGCGCCTAGCTAATTGCACTAGAAATTTTTGGAATCAGTACTGTACGTGTTTACCGTAACGATACAAAACCGTAATGGCCGAACCACCGGCTTCTTCGTAGCAACAGCCAGTGGCTTCTTCCCGGTGACGTCAAGCTCGGTGATTGGTCAGCCTGACCGGTATCCAAGGTGGCTGCCGGTCGCGCTGAAGAGTGCTGCCGCGGTTCGTGTGGCGGCGGTTGAAATCAACGCATTTTCGAACACTATGACTTATAACCGTATAATCTATAATTTATAAAGTAGGAGGGGTTGAGCCAATAAGGCCTACGGTTATATTTAGTTGGAATATAACTCATTTGCTGTATTTATTATTTTACATTATATTACATTTCATTACATTACATTACATTATGTCGGCTATGTATGTCGGTTATGTTGGTTACGTATGTTGCGCGTTACACACTTTCTGTAGTTCCCAATTTGTGAATATCCTTAGCTGTTTTACCTGCATTCAGTTTACGTACAATCATTCATTTATTATTCATTCATTCCTTCATTTTGATGTCGATTGATTAAAGCTATACATTGATCTGATTCGATTTTTCTTGATTTATTGATTCATTTCTGCTTCATATTTCATTTCTGCTAGTTGCCTGTTACCATGATTTATTCTAGTTTCATTGATTTATTATTTTATTTTACTAACTAATATTATTTGACCGAGAGTTGTTTTTATTGGGCTCACGGGACTTTCCTGATCGCATGCGTTGTTGACGTTGTTTGACTTTACTGGTTGATTTTGTCTAAGTTAAATGTTTTATTCTATTTATTTATTCGGCCCTTCGTTCTGTGGCGATTCCTGATTCCGTTGATTCTGTTGTTCTGTTGTTCTGTTGTTGTGTATAATCTGTTTTCTGCGGCGCGATAAGTAGTAATACAGTGTGTCCTGCAATCTGCGCAATCTGTGGATCTTATTCGGGTTGATTCATATGATTTCATTTTATTTTTCCTTATTGTTTGTAATTTGTAATTTATATGTAATTTATATTTATTTCATTCCACCTATTACAAACGTATGATTCATATTTATATATAATAAATAACTGTAGTATTGATTTTACTAACTGATTTATCCTCCATCTTGATCTGTCTGGAAGCTTGATTTGATGTTCGTGTGCTTTATACCTTCGTGAAAGTACTGTATATCAGACTTATCTTTGATGATAAGTTTGATGGTAAGTATGGATTCCTAGGATTGCGCGGCTGCACGATGGATGGTTTTGCAGTCGATAACTGTGTGTACCGGGTAACTGGCGCGCGGTAGGTAATTGCTACGCGACAGATAATTGGTCTGTGGATAACCGTTACGGAACCGTTACGGAGCGAGCGGCCGAGTATTATGTGGTGGATGGAATATTTGCGGTTAGTAATATCTCTGGTGCTGCGGTTGGTTACCGAATAGGGATAGCTTTACGGCTTATCTTCGGGCAGTATTGCATGCTTTACTTATTACGATGCGTTTTGCTATCGTTATCTTTCGTAGGTACCTTACTTCTGGTTTTCATCGCGGTGATTTATTGAAATTTGTTGAAGTATTTTCGATTTTATTTCCGGTTTTCGGTTTTGAACGTTTATATATTCTGTATAATTAGTTGATTAATTTGATGATTTGGTGGTTAATTTGATGGTCGATAATCATTATGGTATGGACGAGGGAATTCGAACACTAGGTATCTATGTTCTTTATGGTTTATGGTCGCGCTCTTTATTTTACTTCGCCCGGTTTCCTATCTTAGTTGACGTTGACATGGTCATCGGTCATCTATGATGTGATGTGATACGAAGTGTTAAGTGATAAGTGTCAATTGAACTGAATTAATTAATTAATTACATTGAATTTATTGAAATTATTAAATTTTGAATTTTCTAATTTAAATTTTGTATTTATTCGTGCGGATGTGATTGCTGTGACAGTGCGCGTACTAATGTGCTACGCTCGGAGGTATTGTATTGTAGTGTAATTGCAGTGTATTTGTTAATGTGGTATCATTAGCTCCGTTTTGTGCATTTTATGCATTCGGTGCATTTAT